>NW_024468010.1:0-331100 GCF_002105105.1 Protomyces lactucae-debilis
AGCCAACGATCCAGTCAGAATGTTCCACCTCGGCTGGCGGGTATCACTGTCACAGAATAGGCGGGATCACCATGCCTGAAGAAGAACCATTTTACCGGAGTCTCGACCGCGTCAATCCGAAGGACCGTGATCCGCCTGATTACACCAAACCCGATGTCCATCTCTACCTAAAGATGTGCAAGAGCGAGATTGGCGTCTTGATAGAGCATTTCCTTGATGATCAGGTGCGCTGCAAACCCAAACAATTCGCTGATCAATTTCAAACTGACGGGTGGATTCGGAGCACTGCCCCGTCGGGCATTGACCCTTACCATTTGAACGCATTCTCTGGCGCCGAAATGGAAGATGCGGCCAAGATGAGGTATTTTGATCAAATTCAGGTTCATTACGAGAAATTTGACGCCTTTGCAGCCGAATGTATGGGTCGTGGTTTTGCCAGACCATCTGAGTTGACTCAAGCCCCCGATCAGTATGATGAGGTCGAAATGGCCTTCTTCCAAAAGTACACGAATGTGATCCATTGGCCAAGCGATGCTACACATGGGTTGATGATTCAAATAGCATCGGACGCTACACCCGAGGAGTATCCCCCAACAAGGTTCATGTAACGAGTGTGCAAGCCTTATAGCCCTCCGCCCCTTCATAAGCAGTATATCTATCAATCTTACATTTGTTTTACAGACAGTGCTTGTCTTGCAGTCGAAGACTCGACTCATCGTCCATCAGCATGACAGTCTCAACAGCAAATTGTTGCCGTATACACCATCTATTTCCTCAATGCCCTGCGCCCTACCGTTCGAATACTACACAGTGATATGACATACACCACGGGGCTCAACTTTACCCTCACCTCACTGTGAATGCAACATACCGACCACATTGCAGCTTTCGCTGTCGAGCTCTTTCTATATCTCACTCAAGCACAATGTGTCACGGACTGACTGTTCAGAGTTCTATTCTGTCTCACCACCTGAAACCCCTGGATACATCTCGTGGCTCTTCTTCTGTGCACAACCACAGCGACCGATACAGACTTCCTCGTCTAGCTCATGGAAGAACACGTTGAGCATCTTCAACAGTTGCTTGCTTTCTTCTGGCTCAAGTCTCTCGCCCTCGCCTGGCATATCTGAGACATCTCTTTGTCTCGTGGCGCGTCTGGCTAGACGTCGCCCACAGTCTTTGGGACTTTGGCCCTGTTTCTTGTCTTACTGTTTTTTGGGTTCTACCTCTAGTCGATGCAGATGAAAAGACAGCCTTCTGCTGCCTTGTTCTGCCATCACCAACTTTGTACTTTGGTAGGATTATCTCCATCTACCTATTCTGTTGTCTAGTGCCTTCGACTTGGACTCGCCCTGCTCTGTTTAGTCACCTCCAAGCCCAGTCGTTCCACAATGACTGCATGCATATGCGCACCGTTGGTCTAGTCAAGCATCATGTTGACACATTGACGCCCGCTTGCAACTCCCGAGCAATGCTCAAATCATCACCATCTGCGGCTTAGCCTACTGTCGAAGGCTACCGGCAAACCGTGGCTCGCACACAAGATCACTCCGTGCAACGACTTGATTGAAGAGACTCCGCCGCTCGGGATGTAGAAGCACGCTGCTCGTCGAGTTCAAGCAAGGGAGACAGACTAAAAGTCTGATGCAGTCGGATTGTCGACAACGTTCACCACGTCGTCCCTTGTTCTGCCTCTTCCTTATCCTGCAGCTCGGACATCTCGACTGGGCTCATGCAATCTCGCTTCTCCTCTTCATTATCTGTTCTCTTGCTAAGATTCGGCTCCTGCGGGCTCCGCCTACACCATCGCCATCCGCTTTCTTGCTCGAACCTGGTAGACATAAGAAGACAGCCTTCTGCTGTCTTGTTCCTTAGTTGACAATTTCCATTCTGATTACCTACATCTCCCCTCAAAACCTGTCCTCATCACAGGCACTCCTCCCCTCCTGCTCGCGCATCATTACGTTGAGGCTTGTCCGGGTCGCCTGCAGCATTGCTGCCGCTAGTTCTAGTCTGATTTGCTTTGCTCAAGTGCAGAACTCAGCGAGCACAACGACCAAGTTCGGACCAACTGTTCATTGCGCCCCATGCTCCGCCTCAGGTGCTCCAGGACTTTGGCAGCTAGTCTCTCGTATTCTTCCCTAGGCTCGCAGCTGCCATATAGACGCCAGCTTGCTTCTCAAAACACAAAGAAACCGGGTCCCGCGCATGAAAATATCTACACAATTCCCAATGTGCTGACCGTGTCGCGCATCCTCATGACGCCGGGCATCTCTTACCTCTTCATTCAGGCGCGGCACAAGGAGGCGCTTGCTTTGTTGGCTTTTGCTGGCATGACAGATCTCGTGGACGGTCATCTTGCGCGCAAGTACAACATGGGCACTGTTGTTGGATCCATAATAGATCCCTTGGCCGACAAGCTACTCATGACGACACTCGTCAGTACACTTGCCTATGCAGGCAATATGCCACTGCTCATGGCCGTCATTATCCTTGGGCGAGACTTTGCCCTTGGCATTTCCGCCCTATACTGGCGCTGGATTTCACTACCGCCGCCTCGCACTTTTACACGTTTCTGGGATTTCAGTCTGCCTTCTGCATCTGTGCATCCTACCTCGGTATCCAAGATCAACACGGGCCTGCAGCTTGTGCTGGTTGGCGCGTACATGGTTCAGCCGGTGTTGCCGTTTGACATTGCCCTTCCACTCAGTCTCTACGAGTACTTGGTCGCTTCAACGACCATCTACTCTGGTCTGGAATACACCTGGCGCAAAGACACAGTCAAGATTCTCAAGCAGTGACAAGTGTGTCACTATAACCTGTGATTAGGCCATGCGTAGTCGCGTGCACTCTGCCAAAGCAGGCGGTCGACATCACAGCTCATCCACGACCTCTTCTACAACATGTACCAACAGATGAAGACCAATAGAAGAAGGAATCCTGCACTCATCGTTGAATCACTTGGTGGTATCATTAACAGAGAGAGCACGTAGAAATCACAAGTTTCGTTCTGATCCAGAGCTAAAGAGTATCGATCATGAAGCAGGCCATTAGCCACCCCGCCAAGATGATCAAGAAGTACGCTAGCTTGCTATGCTTCTTCATCTCCTACTTCAGAAAATTCCTCGCGCCCGGCTGCCTCGGCGTTTTCCTTGGCAGCTGCTGCTTCTTCGGCCTTCCTCTCAAGGTACTCTTGCACGGCTTCAGGGCAGTCTTCCAAGGAATGCTCTTCTGGGACCCAGGTATCGTGCCTGGCCGAGTAGCCCACCCAACGGACGCGATATTGCTTTTTGCCATTACGGATTCGATCGTCGACAATGTCTTCGATTTCCCAGTAGGATTCCTTGACCTTTGGCTTGGTGCGCGCCTTACCTTTGGTTGGCGTCCCCTTTGCTGAAGAAGCTGCTTTACTTGGTGAGCTTTTGGCGGTTGTTGCCGGTGATGGCTTGACAGCTGGCGTTTTCTGTGATGCGGACTCGCGTCTCTTTGTCTTTGATGATGATGTGTGAGCTCTCTTCGACGGGGCCTCCTCCTCCTCCTCATCGTCCGACTGCATCACCTCGGGAATTGAGTCCTGGTCATCGTCTTGGCCGGATAGCTCAGCTTGCTCGGCCTCTTGCGAGCCTTCAAGCACAAGATTGCTCTCGTAGTAGCTGAGAATTAGTCTTTTGTGTCGCAAGTCATGGCACGTACCTGATCACTGTCTGTGGCATCTTGACGTTGACGAGCGTTGCAGGATGCATCGATGTCTGTCCGCCATTCCAAAGAAGGGCAAACTGGAGCCGTCCCCATTCATTGTTTGTGACGGCAGTGATCTCGGCCAGTCCTTCCCAAGAGTCGAGATGCTTGGGCGGCTGCCATCCCTGCTCTGCCTTGGCCTTTTTCTTGGCACGCGGCGTTGTCTTGTGGCTCGAGGGGCTCGACTGTCTCTTCCGCTTGAGCGCGTCGTCAGACACGTCTGCCTTGGCTGGACTATTGTTGACTGCGGTGAAGGCAGATCCCTCGGCTGCCTTCTTGTGCGAGGCTGGCGATGCTGCGGCTGCCATGGCGCGTCTGATGGAGTGTGGTTTGTGTTGTTGGGTCGCCGTCGCTCTGAACGCGAAATTGGGGGCAGCCATTCATACATATATGTATATCAGCAATAGTAGATATTAGCCCATCAATCTGGACAGAAGACACAGACCAAGCAAGTACAAAGAAGCATCAAGTACGAACATGTCTAAGCAAAACCTGCCAGTCGGCGCAGCTACTTCTTCTGCGTCTCGTGGCCAATGAGATGGTGCGAGTGGCTGCTGCTCTTGTAGAACGTATTAGTATGCTTGTCCGCGTAGCACATCTCGACAGCCTGGATCCAGTCGTCCAATACAATGTCGTGCATGGAGAACCGCTTCTCCGGGTCAAGTTCAAGCATCCCCTTGATGACTGAGCGCGACTCCTTTGGTAGCAGGCGCAACAGCCGCCAGGGACCACGGATGATGGGCTGTGGGTTGCCGCTCGACGCCGGTACCTGCTGCTCCGTCGGTGCAAGACGCAGCACTTCTGGCTTGCACTTTTCCTCAGATAGCGGGTCAGCCATGGCAAACGACTTGTACGAGTTGTCTGATAGCCGCGGAGACTTCCAGGGGAAACGGCGAAGGCACATGCAACAAAAGATGACGGCGCACGACCAGATGTCCGCCGGCTCAGGGGAATAGCGTATGTTGGTGCATGTCTCGGGTGAGAGGTACGGGTCAGAGCCCACGATGCCCGTTGCTTCGTGGATCTCTTCTTCAAATGGATACTTGAAGACAATCGCGCTGCCAAAGTCAATAATCTTGACAATACCGTGCTCGTCCACAACCAAATTGTCGAGCTTGAGATCGCGATGCGCCAAACCCATGCCGTGCAAGTACTCTACGCCGCGCAGAAGCTGCTTGAAACAACAGAAAATCTCTGGCCGCGACATCTTGCCCGTCATGACAATGGCAAACATATCAAAGGGCGCAAACTCCATGACTTGGTACCATTTCGCATTTTCCTTGAGCACCTCGAGTGTTTCAATGACGTTCGGATGATGCATTGCACTAGCCACGCAGAATTCGGCCGTCACCTTCTTGTTGTACTCCTTGAGCGTTTCTGTTGTGCCGCGTTCGCGAAACTCCTTGACGGCAAAGAGCTGGCCATCCGAGATGCGCTTCATGATGCGCACAGAACCACCCGCACCCGCACCAAGCAGCTTGCCGGCCTTGCCGTATTTTTGATGCAAGCCGTCGTGATTGTCGCCCTTGACCTTTTTGGGGACTTTTGAGTCAAACTCTGGCATGTAGACAGAAGACGTGGATCCTGTAGGCGTCGATGTACCGCTGCGCTTGCCACCGTGTCTGAAGAAGCGGCCGAGATCAAAGCCCGAGTGAGACTTGTGGCCTTTGTCAACCTTCTCGTGATGGTTGTTGAAGAAGTCCTTGAGATGTGTATGCGACGAGTGTGTCGATGCTGTGTGCTTCTGGAAGATGAATTGTGGAGCAATGTCTGCGAGCGACTTTGACTGAGGTACACGCGCCGAGCGCCGATAAGGATCATCTAAACGATTAGTATCTGATCTCCGAGCAGGAGAGCGGGCATACTTGGGTCATTGCGCGGTGTACTCGGCGGCGAGATGTCTGGCGAGTGGATGCGGGAGTGCGAGCCGTGGAAGATGTCTGCTCGGGAAGAGCGTCTGCTACCTGTTGCTGCTGCAAGGGCGGCATGATCTTGCTGCTGCGAGGTGGACCTGCTGACGCTGGCGCTGCTAGGGCCCGACAAGCTTGGTGTCGGCTGCGGGGTTTGCTGTCCGAGAGGATTCTGCAGGTGCATATTACGGAGCTTCTCAACCTCCACGGGGTCTTGGCTTGGCTCTTCGTCGTCGTCATCCGTGACGGAGAAGCGCACGTTGGAGTTTGCCATGGCTGCTTCTGTCTGCGTCTGCCTGGTTGCTTGTTTGTCTCGTCGTCGTCGTCGTCGTCGTCTCTTGGAGATTTCTGCTGCGACACCACGAGAAACAGCTGCTGACAGAGGCCGGAAGCTGGAGAGTGCTTGGAGAGCGGTCTGGAGAGCAGTCGAGAGGCAGACGAACAGCTACACACAGCTCCTATCATATAACCAAGTGGGCTCTGCATGGACCAGCTCCCTCATGAAGTACTGCTCAAAATACTACGGCACCTCGACCCCTATGCCCTCGACAGTACCCGCTCAACTTGCCGCTTTCTAAACGAGCTCATTGATGAATCTGTCTGGCGTGATGCCTTGGTCTGTAGGTCTGCCATCTCGCATGGAATCATCCCCAGAATACATCCATCCTGGCGGATCGAATCGCTCCGCAGGACGCAGGCCATCAGAGACTTCCACCGCGGCCAAGGCAACGTATTCGTCATCAATCCCAGAATCGGTGAGATCAATTCTGATACTATACGCTATGATTTCGAGCGAGAACGAGCAATCTTTGCCAGCATTGACTCTAGCCATGGCGTGATTGCCAACACGGCCACTGGTAAGATCGCTGCGAGAGACAAGCTCCTCCCAGAATGGGAGTCTCATTATCTATGCCTGATTTCCACGTTGGAAACATCACAAGGCTCCTTTCTCTACTGTTTCACTGACGGAAGAGTCGCTATGATGATACTCAATGCCTCTCGTCACTGGCAGCTTCAAGTCTGCCAAGACCGGCATAATGCAAGAATTGTCAGGTGCGCATCAAGTGGCAGCCGCGCAGTGACTTTGGATGAGGATAGATATCTCAAGGTTTGGGATGTTCCAAGCGGCCATTGCAATGGCACCCTGCGACTCCCGCGCTCCAACGTGCTCAGCTTTGAGCTCGATGGCGACAGTGTCATCACATGTGCGTTGTTATTCAGGCCGAATACGCATGCTATGTGCGCCTTCACTCACTTCAATGTTGCTTCCCGGCAATTGATTGACGACTGGGCATGGCCAGCTCCCTACAGTCTCACCGAGCCATTTGTGGTATCCTTTGATCCCCCGTGCGTACTCCTACCCGGTACTGTCGAGGTTTGTATTGTAGAATTTTGGGGCCAACCCATTCAGTGCACGAGGACGACTAGGCAAGACATCGCTGCTCGCGCTCTTGGACCTCCAGGACCCAATCGTTGGATGGCAATTGCTGCTTTTGGTGGCGTGATTGACGTCTACAATTTGGCTGACCCATCTACTCCTTGCCTCTCCCGCAAAGTAGAAGTCCGCGACGGGGCGGACATTACCTCGTTGGCCATAAGCAAGACTGTGATTGCCGTCGGGCACAAGGATGGGTCAGCAAGTCTGATTGATATTGTAAGCGGTCGGGCGCTGCGTCCCCTCAACAAGCGCATGACCAGACGATTTGACCGCGATGACCGGTGGGACGGTGCACCTGTGGTGCGATCTATCCACCTGCACCCCCACGAGCCCCGTGGCCTGTTGGACCTTCGATACGAGATTATTGCCTTCAACTTTGCGCCTTCGCAACCGGTCAAGGGACATGGTAAGCGCAAGCCATTAAGACAGAAGCTTTCACAAGACCGTGCGAGTGTGTCTACAGCCATTCAGCAAGAGCTGCAACACTTGGGCGAGACGCAGGAAGAAGCGAATCGCGAGCACAGACGACTGCTGCGACTTGCTGGTGACTTGTCTACTGAGCTGACTGAAGAGGAGCTGCTGGCCTATACACGCATGCTGAGCGAGCAAGATGGCGAGCTGGATGAAGCGATGCGGCGGTCTTTGGCATTGGAGGAACGGACAGCTGCGGAGGATGAGCTTGAGGCTGCAGAGGATGCTGACATTTCGGGCATGTCGTACCAGGATCAACTAGACCTTGCCATTGCGCTGTCTCTGCCGTAGCAGGCCTCTCTCTGCCTTGTCATAGTCAACTGTTAGTCAGTCCATCAGGCTCAATTGTACTATATATGTAGTTACTGTTCCATCTCGCCGTCTGAAATCTGGGGAAAGCGGGACAAAAGGCAACAAGGCCGACAACTGACAGCATCTACCCAAGGACGCATAGGGGAGAGCACGGCCAAGCGCGCGCATAGGCTCAAGCAGCGGGCCAGGCATCATGAATAGCCACGCGCAATTTGTGCAGCACAGCGCGCCTGCATTGGATACATTCAGGCAAGTCAAGCAGGAGGATGCACACAACTACGACCACTACGCGTACCAGCCCTTTGGCGGACCGCAATTCAGCGATTTGGAGCTTGCAGAGTCGCTAGGCTGGGCTGGAGCATCGCCATACCCGCAAGTCTTTGAAAGTGCAGTCAGACCAGCTCAGGTGCAAGAAGGCGCACACACTCAGGAGAAGGCGACAGCGCTTCCCGCGCAATCGACTAGTATGGCAGCAGCGCATACTTCCCAAAGCTTCCCAGTGCAGGCATCGGGCAGTTATGGGACCATGCCGATTCCCCATGCTGCGAGTCCCGCGTGGTCAGGCCTGGAGTCGCCCTCGTTCATGGCAGATCCTTCGCCCTTGTCACGCCATTTGGCCAGATCATCTCTTGGCAAGGACAAAGCACCCGTGTCGGATAAGAAGGCCATGCGACGCTACTCACACAATGCAGGTCCGTTGCAGTGCTTTTATGAGTGCAGACTAACAGCAGTGGAACGACGCCGGCGTGACAACATCAACGAGTCGATCCAAGAACTGTCGCATATCGTGCCAGCTACCATGCTAGGGACAGCAGCGCCTCAGACACACAGCCCACCTCCACAGGCCTCTCCCGTTGGCGGCAACACGGTACCTGCGGCCAAGCCCAACAAGGGTGTCGTGCTGCGCAAATCTATTGAGTACATTGGCATGCTTCGCTCAGAACTGGACCGACGGAATGAGCGCGTACGAGTGCTGGGTATACCTTCTTGAGAGTGAAATGAAACATGGCTAACGTGAAGAATCGGAAATTCAGCGGTTGGGTGGTGTTGTGCCTGCTGAACGGCCTGTTGTCCCTACAAGTCCATTATCGATGTGGCAGGACGAATCTGCCATCACAGAGGACGAGATGTGACTTGCCACTCTCCCGTAGCTGTGTAGCCTCATGATGCCCCTTGCTTTCTCGCCTTGTTGCTGCTCGTCGTCGCCTTTTTGACTTGTTGCCACGACACCACAATCCACCACACCCGACAAGTCCGTGTCGCGCTTCTTTGCAGCAGCTCAGAGACCAACGGCCTCTACAGATCTGCAAGGGCCAATGGCAGATACATATGCTGTGCCCTTGCGCAAGTTCAAGCTCGTCTTTCTGGGCGAGCAGAGTGTTGGCAAGACATCCCTCATCACCCGCTTTATGTATGACTCGTTTGACACGGCCTACCAAGCGACCATTGGCATTGATTTCCTCTCAAAGACGCTGCATCTAGATGACAAGGTTGTACGTATGCAGCTGTGGGATACGGCAGGTCAGGAGCGCTTTCGCTCCCTAATTCCGTCCTATATCCGCGACTCGAGTGTCGCCGTTGTTGTGTACGACGTGACGAACAGAGCCAGCTTTCTCAATACGCAGAAATGGGTGGAGGACGTACGTGCGGAGCGGGGCGACGATGTCATTTTGGTGCTTGTAGGCAACAAGACGGATTTGCAGGAGAAGCGGCAAGTGACGCTGGAGGAGGGCGAGAAGCGTGCCAAGGAGCACAATACGCTCTTCATTGAGACCTCAGCGAAAGCAGGCCAGAATGTCAAGACGCTATTTCGCAAGATTGCGCTTGCTTTGCCTGGCATGGACACGGCCGCTGAGCCAGCACCGAGTATGCTCATCCTTGCTTCAATCTCCAAGCTAACAAGCAGTGACGGAGGTCAAGATCAATCCAAGTACATCGAAGACGCAGGAATCAGATTGTGCTTGCTAGGAAAGACTGTGCTGGAGATGGCCATAACATAAACGACATTACAAAACTTGACAACATTCATCATTCATCCATCGCAAGTGTGCTCGTGCACACGGCGTATCCTTGATTGCTGAGCTCGAGTTGTTTGAGCACCGATTTCTTCCCGGTGACCTTGAGGCGCGCTCCAATCTTGGCATCATGAGGCGGAGACAGTAGAGCTCCCTGACTGTCGCAGAGCATGATGCCCTCACTCAGGATGCCGCGTCCATCCCGCAGAGGGACGTTAGTGACAACAACACAGCGCTTTCCCCTCAAATCTGAAGGATGATAGCGGATCCCGAGGCCACTGACGAGTGTGCGTGGCGCAAGGTAGCTGCAAAGCTGCACTGCATGCACGAGCTGATTTGAAGTGTCATGCCTTGCACTCTCCTTGATTTCGCCCACAAGCAGAGACACCGGCTGTGTGCCCTCCTCGTGCTCCTCCGCCTGCTCCGGTGCTTCATCAATCAGTGCCTCGATACTACGCGAGATTTCCTCTGGTTTGTCAGCATAGAATGATGTGTTTGACTTGGTCCATACCTCTTGACGGTTGCTTCCTTGTATCCTGGAACCACATTGCCTGAACATAGCTCGCCTTGCTCAATTGGCCCTTTTCTAGGGGCACTGGGGCCGTGGCCGTTGGAGTCGGCGACACAGCCTGGACATTTTCCCGACGCTGTGCTACGCTTGTTGAGTAGCCCTGGAAAAGACAGCGCGCGGGAGATTTCGCCAAAGAGCCTGACACACTGCAGAGGCTTCTTGTACGCTGCAGGGAGCCCGGAGACGGCATGGACTTGAGCTGGACTCTCGAGGGTTTCTTGGTGCAAGTCTCCGCCTGCTGCTGAGTAAATTTTCGTGGAGATTTTGGAGTTTGAGCCTTCGCCATTACATCACTCGATCGATACTTGCACTCAGTACTACATGTACTCTTACTCATGCGCATGCTCTTGCTCTTGCTCAGGGTATGCTGCGCCGTTTGTGAAGCGCCTACTATCCCGGACAAATGCTGTAAAAACTGGATAACTCAATGAGATATCTCACTGCAAATGTCTTCTCGACATGAAGGACTATGATCAGGAGAGACTGCCTCTTGGTGTCTGCTTATTGACGTCCGACGGCTTGGCATTGTTCGATTCACTGGACAAGAGCTGTTGACAGGTGGCGACAATGATTGCACTCAGCGACCACCGTCAAATCAGACTGTTGCTGTCACTGATCAAGGCTTATACAACCAGCTTTCCAGACCAGAAGATCGCTCCACAACAGCAAACACTAGTTCAATTGAGTGCGTCTTCGCTCACGAATGTTGAGGGCACCATGTCGAGCGAAAGCGTCGCTGAGCCGCCCATGACCGTTTGTAGCAAGGCTGAGGCCGACCCTCCACGGTTGCTCACAGCAATGACTTTTGGACTTTTGTTGACCGCATCGCCGCCGTCATCTTTGTCAACATCGAATTCGATGATGTCTGGTCGCAACAGCACCTTCATTGTGACAACACTGGCTCTGCAAGCAGCCCAGAATCCAGGCGGGCAGAGTTCAACCTCGACGACCACCTCAGATTGTTGAACTTGTTCTTCTTCCAGATGTAAAAGTTGTGTGGCGAACGGGGCAATACGGCGTTGTCCTGTGTTCAATTGGTCTGTGGTCGGGAATTTGAGTGTGAGGCAACCGAGCGATGGATGCACCTCAAGTTCCCGACCACAGTCAATTTGAACTCTGCCCGCCTGGATTCTGGGCTGCTTGCAGAGCCAGTGTTGTCACAATGAAGGTGCTGTTGCGACCAGACATCGTCGTATTCGACGTTGACAAAGATGATGACACCAAGTGCCGGATTTGCGCCCACTTGGTTGCAGGAGATCTTCTGGGCTGTAGCATCTTTGCTCCACGCACGCCGTCACTTAGTGAACCCACAGCTTTCAGTAACACCAGCTGTCCGCGCTGGCAGGAATTTAGAGCCACGCTAGCCATCGACTAGACCTCCATACCGCATTTACAAGGATTGCCATCAGTGAAAAGACTGAAAAGTGAAGTGAAGCTCTGCGAAAGCCTAGATACTAACAACAGCTTAAAACAACTACGGGTTTTGGCCAGGTCGTCACGGACTGACACGGGCCTGGCAAGATTCAGATGCCTCGCCAGCCTCATGTTGGGTGACGTCCACTGGCAGTCGTAGAACATGGTACCCTCGCTCAAGATGCCGCGTCCACCACGAAGAGCGAGATTTGTGACGACAACATAGCGCACTCCCATTAAATCTCGAGGAACCTAGCGAATGTCAAGACCACTGACAAGAGTGCGCAGCGCGGGATAGCTGCACAGCTGCGCCGGGGCATCAATCCTTGGCCCACTACATCATTCAGATCGCCAGACGGTGTATTTTAATCATCTGTCTCATGTGCTGAGTGTGCTCTAGTTAACGGATGGCTTAGTTTGTTCTTTTGAAAGGCTAGCAAGTGTTCATTCACTAGCTCTGTCTACAGAAAGCGATGAGGACCTCGAGCATCTGTACGAGCCGTATCAGACGCTCTTTCTGATTGCCGCCATTCTTCATATGCTTGAACGATTTCCTCCGTCAAACGTTGCTCATCCACTGCGACATTGCCATGAGCATTCGGCTGATTCTGAAGCCCACCGAGATAGATGTAATCTCTGTAAGACAACGACATGTACGGCCCGGAGAGATACGGACTCAGATCCGGATCCTTCTCGGGCCTCCAGATCGAGTTGATAGCGCATCTTACCGGCCCTCTCACGACTTTGGAGACATCGGCCAACCACGATACCATTTGGGATACACGCATGAAACGGTAGTGTATTCGATCCAGTTCACATGAATTGACGCCAAACTGATCAAATTGGATCAACACCCGACGCAGAAGGATGCTGAAGCGGCATCCGCACTGACGACTCATTTGACAGACACTGGCTGGGTATTGCTGGAAGAATTGCATACGCTCAGCAAGAGTCATACACAAGGGATCGAGCACCCAGGAACGGAAGTTGTACATCAGGAGGTCGATTTTAACGCGCGTGTCGATGTACTGGCATTGGTCTGGCGTGGGTTTGAGTTCTTTGTAGTATTCTTCGAAGACCGCCTTGCAGGAGCTCTCACAGTCCTCAGTCTCGTCCGACTCAAGGCGGTCGATGACTGCCGCCAGGTCGAATGAGATTTGCTGGCACCAATCGGAAAATTCTGCTGGTGGAGGTTGGGATGAGGATGGAGGTTGAGGTTGTGGGTTGGCCGAGGGAGTGCAAATGCATATGCATATGCAAAAACATACCAGTAAAACATGCCTTACCACGATCCACCATGCGACGTACCTCTTCATTGTTGCGACTAGCGAAGGACGTACAGCCAATTGGATGAGGCAAGTAGGAGCGGTGTCGGGAGTTGCAGACCTAATGCAGAGAGGATGGTGGACTTCAAGTCAAATTTGCCGCTGAAATTTCTACGACATCGTAGCAATGACCACTTCAGCATGCAAGCACATCCTGTAAGATAACTAAGCAAAGCCATTCAGGAGAGACACTGACAAAAGACGAGATTGCACACAGTTACTACAAAAGTCTACTTGTCCTGCGATACGAGGGTGCGCGCACTCGGGCTTGCCGCAGCCGAAGAGACGAGGTACGAGATGTCGTCCCATGGGTGCCTGTACAAAGGTGTCCTAAGTCGCTTCTGGTCAAAGTGGTGGCCCATCAAACCAATGGATCGACCAAGAATAAAGAGACCGTTAAGAGCACCCATCTTGAGGTAGTCTTCTGCCTCTTCTGTGCTAAAGGCACCGCAGTTTCGCAGCAAATCAACAAAGCACACGGCAACAGCGCCATCGACGTTGAGGATGAGGTTGTCCTTCTTGCTGGTGGTGACGGTCTCCACTGCAAGCGCATAGTCGAGCAGCTGTGTCGAGGGGAAGTTCTTGTGTGCATACTCCTTGACGAGCTCAACACGCAAGTCTGGGTTCTGGCGAGACTTGACCTTGTGGCCAATACCTGGAATGAGCTTGTTCTCCTTGCGCATAGTGTCGACAAAGTCACGAGCAGACCAGCCCTTGTCGAAGGCCTTTGTGAATTCCTCAGCTGCACCGTCCAGGGCACCACCGAATCGCGTACCAATCGTCAGCAAACCAGACACGAGCGAGGAGATGAGGTCCTTGCCGGCACGAGTGGTGATGATACAGTTCATGGCACCCGACACGGCAGGTCCGTGATCGGCAGTCAACATGAGCACAAGCTCGAGGAACTTGGCGGCATACGGTGGCAAGCGACGCTTGAACCAGAGCAGTGACATGACACCACCAACGCCGATATCCTCCTTGAAGACATCCGAGACATTCATACCGGCATACACGAGTTCCTGGCCACGGTCGTCTGAGATGGTGGAGATGAAGCTGGCTGGCTTGCGGATGAGGCCGAGCTCCTGTGCCCAAGCATAGTCCATAGGAATCTTGGGTGGTGCTTGCTCTGGTTTGGGTGTAATGTCACCCTTGGCCACCATGGCGTCGTACACCTTCTTGAGGGTTTCTGGCAAGTCTTCAAAGGTGTCTGGGACATGAATACCGGCTTCCTTCATTGCTGCGTTCTTGGCAACAGCCGTCTCGAGCTGAGAGTTGGCGAAAGACCCGGCGTGACCGAACTGCACATCCGTCTTGAACATACTGGCGCAAGTACCGATGGCCCAAGCAACGACAGGCTTCTTAATTTGACCAGATTTGATGGCTTCAATGACCTTGTACTCTTCAGTACCGCCGACTTCACCGAGCAAGACGAGGATCTTGCAGGAGGGCTCTGCCTCGTAACGGAGCAAGTGGTCGATGAATGTGGTGGAGGGGTATCGGTCACCACCAATAGCGACACCTTCATAGACACCATCTGTTGTTTGACTAATGATGTTGTTGAGCTCGTTGGACATGCCACCAGACTTGGAGACGTAGCCCACGGATCCTGGTCGGTAGAGCTTTGAAGCGACAATGTTATCCATCATACCGCCCGTGTTGCCAATCTTAAAGCATCCTGGTTTGATACCGCCGACCGTTGCTGGGCCAATGATGGTGACATTCTTTTGCTGTCCCTTGAAGAGAATTTCACGGGCGCGTCGTTCAGGGACGCCTTCAGCAATGATGGCAATGGCCGTGATTTGCGGGTGCTCGAGGAGATCGAGGGTCGAGGCATAGACTGAGCGAGAAGAGGCAAAGTTGACGACCACGTAGGTCTCTGGGTGCTTCTCCACGGCAAGCTTGACGGTCTGGTAGACTGGAATCAATGTTTCCTGCGTACCCCAGTACATTTTGGAGACGAACTGCCCGCCAAAGGGGTAGATGATGGCAGAGACAGATGGCTGCTTGCGGCCCGCCACGAAATCAAAGTCGAGCATGCCTTGAACGGCTTTCTGGATGGGTCAGTTTTATGCAGATGAAATGGGGGCTATACGGGCTGGAGGCCATAGACGAATGCGCGTGTCTGGTCTGTGAATAGCTCGCCGAGTCCATGCTGGGTCTTTGATGCTGCCATGATGAAGACGTGCGGATGGTAGTCTTTGGTAGAGCAGGCAGTCTGTTGGTGCTGCTGCTGCTTGGATACTTTTTTGTTGGGAAGTCGCGAATTTTGTGATGCGATTCGGTGGCCTGAGACTCCTCAACGGGCAGCAGCAGCAGGCAGCAGAACCAGTCGCAGACAGAGGAGCAGGCGCACGCACTCAGTCTCACTGTATTCGCTCGTGAAATAAAAACTCAACACCCAAAAACGCGACAAGACTCACACAGCACCATCTACTCATGTCTGCTGTAGGGATCCCTAGAGGTGTCAGAGCATCAGCTAATATTCACAGAAACCCATCCGAGAAGGAGACGGAAAGGCCATCCTCGCCTACTGGCTGGGCCGTGCTCAGCCAGTTTCACAGACTCCCTACAAGACAGAGTCCAAAGTAGGCGCTACCAGGCTCTGTCAGATTGAGTTTGATGTGCCAGAGGAGCATCCAAACGACTACAGCAGCCACATCCAAGGTGTCCTCGATGCTGCGGAAAACAAGTTTGCCTGGCTCAAGGAAATCAAACTCGTCGCAAAGCCAGACCAGCTCATCAAGCGCAGAGGCAAGGCCGGCCTGCTCAAGCTGAATGCAGACTGGGCCGATGCTCGCAAGTGGATTGAAGAGCGTGCAGGAAAGAAACAACAGGTCGAGCACGTCTCTGGCTACCTGCGCACTTTCCTCGTCGAGCCGTTCGTGCCTCACCCAGCAGAGACAGAGTACTACATCAACATCATGAGTGTCCGTGAGGGCGACTGGATTTTGTTCACTCACGAAGGTGGCGTGGATGTTGGTGATGTCGATGAAAAGGCAGAAAAGCTGCTCATCCCCGTTGACCTCTCACAGTACCCTTCGCGCGAAACAATTGCAGAGAAGCTGCTTGCCAAAGTGCCAGCAGGTGTGCACGATGTCTTAATTGACTTCATCTCGCGCTTGTATGCCGTGTATGTTGAGTGCCAGTTCACCTACCTCGAAATCAACCCGCTCGTCGTGGTCCCTGATGAGCAAGGCGCCTCTGTGCACTACCTCGACCTCGCTGCCAAGCTCGACCAGACTGCCGAGTTTGAGGCTGGCACCAAGTGGGCTGTTGCGCGTGCTCCTGCCAACCTGGGCTATGCTGCAGCGCCCTCTGCAAAAGTATCTGCCGACCACGGTCCTCCAATGGAGTTCCCTGCACCCTTCGGTCGTGAGCTGTCCAAGGAGGAGCAGTACATCGCCGACCTGGATGCCAAGACGGGGGCTTCCTTGAAGTTGACCATTCTCAATAGCGAAGGCCGCATCTGGACACTGGTCGCTGGTGGTGGTGCCTCTGTCGTGTATGCGGATGCCATTGCAGCGAATGGCTTCTCAGACGACCTTGCCAACTACGGCGAGTACTCCGGTGCTCCCTCAGAGACGCAGACATACGAGTACGCCAAGACGGTGTTTGACTTGATGACCCGCGGCAACCCTCACCCGGACGGCAAGATCCTGTTCATTGGCGGTGGTATCGCCAACTTCACCAATGTCGCCTCGACCTTCAAGGGCATCATCCGTGCGCTCAAGGACTATGCAACAGCCTTCCACACACACAAGGTGCAGATCTGGGTGAGGCGTGCTGGACCCAACTTCCCGGAGGGTCTGCGGTCCATCAAGGCGGCGGCTGGTCAGCTGGACCTGCCCATGAAGGTGTATGGGCCTGAGGTGCATGTCTCTGGTATCGTTCCCATGGCACTGGGCAAGAAGGAAGTGTTGCCCGAGTGGAGTGGATAGAAGAGCAGTTGAATAGATGAGACAGCGCATGACTATCGACTCTGAGTGTAGCAGCCTCCGTCCACAGTCTCGTCCCTTCGAAGCTTCCCTCCCGTGGTGTCCATGTCCTCGGCATCCATCCATCCACTGCCCTCGTCCATGTCCATCGACATCAATCCATAGATAGACAGCGCATAGACATCAAACATACTCAGACACCCCATCCCATACTCAGGCTCCTCGATGATTGAACGCACAGACGCTGTTTGATGATGCGACACTCCATCGTATCAGACTCCCCGCACTCAACCTGCTCTCTTGTACGCTCTTGTACTCTCTGATACTCTGTCCTACCTGCGCTGTACTCTCTACACTACCCTCCTAGCATAGTCGCATAGTCAGTCGCTACCATGTCTGCGTCATCCGCCGCCTCCATCAAGTCGCACTCAGAAGCCAGCGTCAAGTCCATCAAGAACATGCACGTCCACGCAAGCTGCTGCTCAAGACACAAGCTGACACATGCTCTAGCTTTGGCATGAACAACCTCTCCAGCTCCATCCGCTTCCTCGCAAGGTCAAAGCAGCGCAAACGTCTCTCCCTCATCTCAGACGACGGCATCGAGCATGAAGCTGACAGAGATGGAGAGACAGAAGACGACCACGAGCAAGAAGAGCAAGCTGGCGACGTATCTAATGACTCGTCGGAGACATCTGCTGCAACCACCATCACCCTCGGTACCCTCTTTGACAGGGGAGACACGGCAGAGACATCGCCAAGTAGGCTGACACCGACAGCATCGCGTACAAACTCCGTCACCAGCTTGCGTGCAAACTTCTCCTTTCGTCTCAAGCGCAGGCCATCGACGCTGCAGGTAACAAAGAGGCATACCATGCCAGAAGACAGTATACCGCAGGATGGGAAGACGGAGCAGCGTCCAGCCAACAAGCGCGCAGAGACAGACTCATCTGTGCTAGATCGCGCACGCTCATTCATGTCGCGTAGTCTGTCACGCAGCCTACCGCAGCGTCGCAGTACCTTTCAGCATCAGGCAAGTCTTATCTTCAGAGGGCCAACGCTAATGATAGACGGCCATGACGCCAGTCAAGCCCAAGCCAACAAAGATATTCAACAGTATGCCACGCACGAGCAAGTCACGTCCGCCCATCCCAATCTATGAGCCCGCGCCACCGACACCGATGGCAGATGTGGATATTTGGACGCGCCAGCTGTGCAAGTCCCTGGATGCAACGACTTACAAGGTATTCAATCGCTCTGAATTCATGTCATCGGCCAATAGCGTGCTACGCGTCGTCAACTAGATCTCCGTCCTGTCCGGCTTGAGACTGCTTCCCTTCTTGTATGTCTTTTTCTGTGCGAGTATTTTCATCGTTGCAAGAATTAGATTTCTATTTTATGACCAACAATTCATCTGTCCAACAACCACGCGCTGAGCATCATCCTTGTTGCAGCCAAGCGTCTTGTCGCTCCTGGCCGCACCGTATATCCGAGGCATGGACAGTAGTAGAAAGGCCGATTCGCAGTCTATCCCAAAACCACCACGGTCGTCCCGCGGTAGCGATATTTCCGCGCGCCACAAACCAGAAGACCACGCGCTTGCCGCTAGCTATCGGCGGCCGTCCTTCGTAGCTTCCTCGGGGTATGCTAGATCAACGCTGCTCGCTACTAGTCCAGCGCCAAAATCATATCTCCAAAGAGAAGAGGTGGAAGACCTGGAGCAGGAAGAGCGCGAATTGCTTAGAGAGCATCACCAACCACGTCGAACGTATGGCGCTATAGAGGAAGAAACTGAGCATGAACCTAGTGAACATGACTCGCTTCTCCAACGACCGCTAGATGAAACCTGGGACAAAGCTGTTCACGATGGCAGCATCACCTCTTCCTACAGCCACGAGACCCGTGTCCTGATCAAATTCTCAGCGCCGCTCATCCTCACGTTTCTACTACAGTCATCTGAGCAATTCTCGACCGTCTTCTCGCTCGGGCACCTCGGCACTAAAGAGCTCGGCGCGAGTGCGCTCTCAACCATGTTTGCTGCAATCACAGGATTTAGTGTCTTCCAAGGCATCATTACAGCTCTAGATACCCTATGCTCTCAAGCGTACGGAGCTGGTAAGCCGAAACTCATTGGTGTACATGTCCAGCGCTGCCTGCTGTTCCTTATCGTGCTCCACATACCAATTATTGCCATCTGGCTCAACGTCGAGCCCATGCTGCTCGTCCTGCGACAAGATCCGCAAATCTCAAAACTTGCCGGTCGCTACATGCGAGTCTTTGCTTTCGGGATGACCCCATTCGCACTCTTTGAGACACTCAAGCGGTTTATGCAGGCGCAGGGACTGATGTCAGCAGCGACGTACGTGCTGTGCATCACTGCACCCATCAATATCATTCTTAACTATGTCCTTGTCTGGCACAAAACCTTGGGTTTTGGCTTCTTGGGCGCTCCGACAGCTGTTGTGCTTACATACTGGCTACAAGCGATACTCATGCTGCTGTATATTCGCTTCATCGATGGCCGTCAAGCATGGGCGGGCTTTTCAAAGGCTGCATTGACAGGATGGGGACCTATGCTCCGTCTAGCCTTGCCAGGCACTATCATGATTGTCTCTGAGTGGGCCATTTTCGAGGCAACTTCCATCATCGCAGGCAGCCTTGGCCAACGACCCCTTGCGGCTCAATCCATCTTGACGACCACCGCAAGTTTAGTATTTCAGACTCCGTTTGCATTGAGTGTTGCAGTATCGACACGCAGTGGCAACCTGATTGGTGCAAACCTGCCTGGACCAGCCAGAATAGCTTGCCGAACAGGTCTGCTATTCGGTGCTGCCTTGGCACTCTTCTTTTCCGTGGGTTTGTTCTTGGCACGGCACTATATTGGTCTGCTTTTCACAAGTGACAAGCGTACCGTGGCGCTCGTTGCTGAAGTCTTGCCGCTCATGTCTCTCTTTGTCATCTTTGACACGATGGGTGCAGTCGCTGGCGGTGTGCTTCGTGGCATGGGTAAGCAGCGCATTGGCGCCATTGTCAACATCCCATCTTATTACCTTGTTGGATTACCTATTGGTCTTGCCCTCGCATTCAAGACTTCTTTGGGTCTCACAGGTATATGGATTGGGTTAAGTGTTGCCTTGTTTCTCGTGTCAGCTGTCGAGATGTATGTCATCCTACGGTGCGATTGGGAGACACTGGTCGAAGAGGCACAAGATGCGTTGGAGTCTACGCCTTGATAGTCTGTAGTAGCGCTTCATCTATTTTCTAATGCAGCACGCACTCTGCTTTCCATCTGGTCAGTGCGAACTTGAGGGTGAGTACACGTACACTTGCACGTCCCCATTCTACATAAGCATCCTTCTGTAAATGAATTTGAGGCCGCTCGCTGGCAAGTGCTGGCGAGCCGCTACTTCTCAGAGTATACCCTGGCGGTCACTCTTTCTCTCTAGTTACACAAGCTGGCTGCTCGCCTCTGAGCGAGTTTTACATCTGCAAAACAAGAAGCTTGTCGACATTCCTGGCTTGACTCTTGTTCTTTGGCCTACGACGCTTCTCATCTTTTTAATCGTTTGGCTAGTAGCTAAGCCACATGCTACCTCGATATTGCCTATCGCCGGTGTCTCGTGCCTTGTGTCACTACTGGCATCGCTATGTCTACTGCTCCCAGCGTTTTCCTCGCCAATTCAAGTACATGCCAGTATCTTAGCTGGAGGCCTTACTATCATCGGCCTAGTGTTACTACAAGATTCCAACAGAGTTCGAATCATCGCTTTGGTCATTCTTGCATGTTTGCTCCAGTACGTGCAAGCCTGGGATCGCCTCGCCTTCTTTCCATCCTCCACAAACGACATCTTCATCACTGCGGCTCTGCCCGTCGTCGCCGGCTTAACGGCATTAGGAATCCAGCATATAACGAGTTCAAAGCCACAGCTGCATGACAGCTTGCCTGTTCTAGCATGCTTGAGCGCGACACTAGCAGGCTTCAGCTGGTTTGACGCATCTTGGCAGTTCAATCTTCGTGCTCTTGCAGTTCTTCCATGGATTCTCATCCTGGTGAGTAGTGCTCTCATGACTTGTATTGATGAAGGAGCGCTGGCCGTCCTTCTGTACGGTCTAGCCTGTCATGTTGTGGTAGACCTGCTTGATGCTGTTGTCATGCAAGTTCCACTTCAGCCCTGGTCCTTTTGTCTGCTTTTACTGGGCATCATTGTCTTGAGCACACACCTCTCGAAGGACGACGGGAACAAGCAAGACAACATACCGCCCTTTCTGGAATGCTTTATCGCCCTCGCCGGCATCTTGTGCGTCCTGTATGCAGCCTCAGGACGTCGTCCGTCCGCAGACATTGCGTCGCCTGCAGCAGTATCTGTGACGGTTGGCAAGGTCTCTCTCAACATGACCAAAGTCGCGAGCCTCATTGAGACTCGTCCACTCCCAATTTTGGTTCCATTCCTCTCTCACTGGCTTGCCAACGTGCCTGAAGATTGGCCCTTTGTTGTATGGACATCACCTGAAGCAAAAGATCAAATGTTGTCGAGTGCTACACTCTCCAGAGCCGTTGCCAGTGGCAGACTCAACTTAACAATCTTGCCCGACTGGGTCGACGTCAGTAGTGGCGAACATCTCTCGCGCTTCCTGACCAAGCCCTGGTACTGGCACGCGCATGACCCACGAGCAGAGTGGATGCTCTTCTTCCAGGCAGACTCTATGCTGTGCGCTGCATCAGAGCAAACGGTCGATGATTGGCTAGGCTATGACTTTGTTGGTGCACCTTGTCCCTGGAGCACACATGATGGGCATCACGGCGGTAACGGCGGTTTGAGTATGCGCAAGATATCCAGCATGCAGCGCATCACCAACGACAGACGACCAGACATTATCAGGCAGGACAATACGCACAGCAACTGGCGTCAGTATCATGGCACGCCGCACGAAGCGGAAGATTGGTGGGCGCTCAGTCGTATCGAGATGCTTGTTCCTGATGCTCGCTGGCCTGAGGATCGCAGCCAAAATACCTTTTCCATTTCGTGGGGTGCACAGGATGCGATGCGACCATTGGGCGTGCATCGTGGGTCTGGCCAAGGGCTCGGCCTGTGGCAACACGAAAACGGACATGAGTTTCGTCGGCTCATCAGTTACTGTCCCGAGTTACTCATGATTCGAGACTATGCAACTAAAAGGATTCCTGAGCATGTCATGTATGGCTAGATATTAATCGCGGATGTTCATCTCCTCCATTTCATCCAAGAGCTCATCGACGCCGATTTCTGGCAGTTCATCACCTTCATCATCCGTTTCCATCTCGCTGTCGGACTCTGCAATCTTCTTTTGCTCGTCCTTGTAGAGGTTGACGGTGTGCCTGAGCTCTTCATCCTCTTCCAGCTCTTGCAAGAATTGCTCGTAATCACGCTCAAACTTGCTTTGGTCTTGCTTCTTTCCTTTCTTGGGGTCTTCCTCTTCAGCTGCTTTACTCAGCGTCTTGAGTTTCCAGTTGCGGGCTTTGCTCTTCTTGCGACGGTTTTGGTAGGACTTCCTTACGAGAATGACATCTGGAATGTCGTCTGCTCGGAGTTCATCAAAGATTGTGTCATTCGAGTTTGTCACTGCAAGGTGGAAGCCCATCACCGTGTCACCTGGTTGCAGAATAGCACCAAGATGCGAGCGCGCAAAGAAGGTCTGGTCCGCGGTACCACTTGAACGCACGACCTCAATATCGGCAAGTGCATACTTTCCTTGAACTTGACCAGTGATTTCAACATCGAGCACAGTAAATTCCACCATGTCCTTGACATCAGCGAGAGTCTTGAAAGGATTACGCCAATAAGCTGCTGTAGACATATCGGCTGTGTGTAGTGTCTGCGGGTCGATGAAATGTACCGAATTGCTCACCTTGTAAGCAAGGACAAGCTGAGAGATGTTGGAGAGCGCCTTGGCTGTTGCCTTGGGCAGACAGACCAAATCATCTTTACAGATAGGAACGAGCTCGACGGAAAAGGTAAACTTGAAGTTCGCGATTCCATTCTTGCGGTCGGCCGAGACGAGCTCTTCTGATGTTCTGCTGTTGACTGGGACGACTGCGTGAAGGAACTCCACCATCTTGAGCGCTTGGTTCTTGTTGGAGAAGTAGAAATCGAGGCCATCTTTGACCTCCTTGATGGACATGGCATCCTTATGTGCGTGATGCTTAAGGATGAGCTGCTCGAGGTACAAGAATGTACGCTTGTGAGAGACCTTTTGGCGAATCTGGACACAGGCCTTCCACGTATGATGAGTGAATGTCTTTGCACACTCTGGACACTGCTGGTAGCCCACGGAGAATTCCACCTCGAATGTCTGCTGCAGGATTGTACTTGTGAATGCCTCCTTTTGGATGGTCAAGATGACCTTGATACGCCGTGAATGCGGCTCTGTCCAGCGAAACTTGGCATCAATCAGACGCACCTTGTTGAGGCCACGAATCTTCTTCAAGCACAAAGCAAGGAGCTCGCGAGACTCTGGCTGAGCACGCACCCATTGCATAGGCGGCAAGAGATAACGCTCACAGTCTCTGCAAAAGTTGATGACGCCCTCTCTCGGGATGCCCTCTGTGATGTCTGTGTTCATCTTGATGCAGTTCATACACATCGCCGCTGGGTTTGGGGCGATGGGCGTTGCACATGAGCAACAGAGGATAGTCGCCTCGGTCGGCGCCGCATTGTAGTATCCCTGGATGGTTCCTTGCCCGTCCATCACTGCCAGTCTCTCAGATTCGCCGTGTAGTCTCTTGCTCTCTTGCTCTCTTGCTCGTCGCCGCAGATTTTCAAACTTTTTTAATTTTTTCCTTCATACCAGGAGCAACAGCCGCAGCAAGAGACCAGCAGGATCATGCCCAAGGCCTCCAGGAACCATGTCAAGTCGACCAGGCGAGCAGAAGAAGCTCCGGTACATACATCAAGCAAGACCTCGCAGAAATCTCGCAAGGGCCCGAAAGCATGGCGCAAAAATATCAATCTAGACACAGTCGAGCAAAGGATCGAGCAGCTACGAGAGGCGAAACGGGCAGGTTGGATTGTTGCAGAGCAGTCAGATGCAGCGCTCTTTAGTGTGGATGTCAAAGGCGACAACAGTATCAAGCGCCGTGAGCGACTTGCGAAACCACTCAAGACGGATGAGATACTGGCGCAACGGTCTGCGATTGCGCCTGTCGGCAATCTCGCGCACAAGACGAGTAAGCTGGGAGACGGGATTGTACACAAGAAGAAGAAGGGCCCGTTGCCGCCGTCTGAATTAGCACGGTTGAAGAAGATTGCCATGCGCAGTGGAGAGGCAAAAGCAGGGGCAACGGCTGCTGCTTCCGTCAAGACACAGACGGCAGACCAGGTGTATAATGTATGGGATGCGCAGCAGGAGGAAGCAACGAGCGAGTGGGTCGCGCCTATACGGGCCAAGAAGGCTCCTGTCACACTCAGAATGGCGCCAACAACCCTCATGGCAGATGGCTCAGCCGTGTCTGCCATCGAGACGCCGGATCCAGGCCAGTCATACAATCCGCCGATTGAAGCGTGGACAGCGTTACTCGAACGCAAGGCAAAGATTGAGCTGGAGAGGCAACAAGCAAATGAAAAAGCAAGCATCAAAAGCAGAGCAGCACAAGCCGTTGATGAGCGTTTCTTGCCTTTACAAGAGACTGCCGAAGACAGTGAAGGCGAGTCCGTCGCAGAAGAAGCCCGGTCGGTCCCGACACGAGCACAGCCAAAAACAACTGCGCAGCGCAATAAAGAAGCGCGCCGGCTGCGACAGCTCGAAGTGGAAGCAGCCATCCGTCTACGAAAGGCAGAGAGAAAGGCAATTGCTTCACTGGATGCACTTGCGCGTGATGCTGAGACTGCCGCTGCAGACAAAGCTGCCCTCCTTCAACACAAGCAAATCGTGGAAGGGCAATTGCGTAAACGCAAGTTTGGTCGGCATGCGATGCCAGCTGCTCAGGTGGATGTGCAGCTATCAGATGAGTTGGCCGAGTCTCTCAGAACACTGAAGCCAGCGTCCAATAACTTCACCGACCGGTATCAGAGCATGCTGAAGCGTGGCCTGGTTGAAGCGCGTGTGCCCTTCAGCCGCAGCCGCAAGTTTGAGCTGCTGAAGCACGAGAAGTTCTCTCACAAGTGGAACAACCTTGGCTTCTGATGTGCTGCTACACTCTGCTTCTGCCTTGGATCACGCCGGCTCCGTCCATCTGAAGTCTTGATAAGATAAGATCTCCATCAAGCGACTACAACCAGACAGAGAGACATAGCACGTAGTATAAGCAGCGGATGCAGATTCTCCAGCTCACAAAGGACAGCATCTCGTTCGAGACGTGGCAGCCGCTGTTCAAGGCCTACATCACTTTCTACAAGGCAGAGTTGTCAGATGCACAGTACACCAATACCTACAGTCGCCTGGTCGACCCCTCAGGCGACTTGTTTGGCTTCATTGCCGTAGATGAAGGCGTTGTCATTGGCTTGACGCACTATCTATACCATGCATCCAGTTGGACAGACAAGCAGTACTGTTATCTCAACGATCTATACGTGAACCCCGAAATCCGCGGTAAAGGCGCTGGCCGGGCCTTGATTCTCGCAGTCAAGGAAGCGGCCCACCAACAAGGAGCTGCACGACTGTACTGGTCGACGCAGTACACCAACAAGACAGCTCAAGCCCTTTACGACAAACTGGCAAAAACGGAGTTCATCATGTACAGGATGAATGATTTGTCGTAGAAGTGTAAATATCATGTAGCTATGCACGCTCGCTGCGCTTGTAATCAATGAAACCAAGCAAATTATCCATCGTCTCATCCGCCTTGTGCCATAAGTCTGGTGCGCGTTGCTTATTGAGACTCGCCTTCAGCTGCTTGACGCGTGGTACGCAGCGTTCCAGGTGTGTACAAAAGTCGCCCTGCACGAAGACTGGCTCATCATAGTCGAATGCTGCGTCGGCGTAGATGTCAAACAACGCATCGAGTGCCTCAAGTACACATTCTGCGTCAGACCGTGGATACGATGCAACAAGCGTCACGAGAAACGTGCCGACAGCCTTGTTGACATCAATCTTGCCCTGTGCTTGACCCAAGCAACCAACAAGACCCACAATCTTGGTCTGGACCGCTGCGTTGAGTGTCGCATTGTATAGCTTGATCAGACTGTTGACGTCTTGCAAGGTCGCTGGGACAAGGCCCCGCAGGCTTTTCGCAATGCCATATAATAAGGAGAATGCACTATCGGCCATTTCTTCACCGAGTTGCAGCCATCTTGGTAGCGCAGCAGAGGCCCATTGCCACAAGTCGCCGGCCTGGGAGTGCCATGCGACAGCAAGGTTTGCTTCATCGGGTGCTGAGACAATAGTCCATGCCAGGTTGTGTAGTGCATCGAGTGCAAGCAGGTGAACGCTTTGTAGTTTCTCGGGGTACCCTGGACCAGTTGCGCCTTCTAGCGGTGTCGCCAATCTTGATAT
This sequence comes from Protomyces lactucae-debilis, assembly GCF_002105105.1. NCBI lineage: Eukaryota > Fungi > Ascomycota > Taphrinomycetes > Taphrinales > Protomycetaceae > Protomyces > Protomyces lactucae-debilis. Next base: position 26,594 of record NW_024468010.1, read on the forward strand.
AGGCTTGACAAGTGACACAAGATGCTTCATCAGGGCTTCATCCACCTGCGAATCCACATCCATGCGCATCTCGTCGTCTTCACCATCGTCGGGAGTAGCCAACTTGGCAAGTCCTTCGAGAGCAGTTTCAACAATGACAAGTAACGCCGACTGTCGATCTGCCTCCAAGTCAAGTATTCTTTCCCAGTCAGCTGCTGCGATAGCCTTCGAGTAGGTCTTTAGTATAATTTCCTGGATGCTAGCCGGCGAAGCGACTAGGGATGGTATCGTGCCTTGATCAGCCACATTCTGTAACGTCGCACAGACTAAGGTTGCAATCGCCAAGTCTTCGTCATGAATCAGTTTGAAGAGAATAGCTAGGATTGCCGCATCCGAAACGATGCGCGAAACAGCAAAAACGTTATCATCTGTAAGTGTCATGAGGCACTGCGCAGATAGTACTCGTGCAGACCTGGGCATAGGCCGAGTCATCATTCTCGGTAGGTACTCGACCAAGTTCAGCTCCTGGTTGATGCCATTGATGATCGTATCTGACGTCTCAGCAAATGCAAGCAGCAAGGCGACGATATTTTCATACAATCGCATATTGAGCTTGCCGGTAGAGGTTGTATCCACACTTAAAATCCCATCCATATCGGCCAAACGCTTGCTCAGTAGTGTAAGTATGTTCATTTTGTAGAGCATGGTGCACATATCGTAGCCAGCATCATCGTCCAGGCATAGATTGCGCAAAGCACCACTCGCTTCGACACGTACGTCCAAGACATCATCCGACAGCCGGTCCAGCAACGACCGTATTGCATCCTCTTTGATCAATAGCTTCCTGAAGTCTTTGTCCTCCAGCAGCATAGCTCCAATGGCTGATACTGACTCTGCGCGCTCCTTTGCATCGGTAGAAGTAAGTTTTGCAAGGTAGGGCTTTGCAGCTGCTTTACGAGCGGCATGGACACGGGGAGGGGCATCAGCTGCGGCGATGGGGTTATGCCTCTCTACTTTGCCCTTGCGTCCTTTGGCCCGTCCCATGGCGAGCAAGGGAGCGGGTTGGTGATCTTGTGCTGCTTGTTCTTGTTTCTTTCTTGTCGCTCAAGAGGACAAGGACAAGGCTACACAACTGCTCAACTGCTCAACTGCTCAAGCTACAGGACTGCTCCCTTTACCTGCCTGACTGCTCACTTGCTCGCGTAACCTGCTCGTGTCATCTGCTCTTGACCTCTACTGAACGACTCTGCTCTGCTTCTGCTAGTACTGCTGAGCGCATGCGCTTGCCCTCGTCATGGCAGTACCTGCCATACGTAAGCTCGACCCTCTCGTCGTGAACCGCATCGCTGCTGGAGAAATCATCCAAAGACCCTGCAACGCGCTCAAGGAGCTCCTCGAGAACGCAGTCGATGCGCAGGCAACGTCCATTGATGTCGTTGTCAAGGATGGAGGACTTAAGATGCTACAAATCACAGATAACGGCACAGGCATTCATGTACGTGCAGCTGAAGCTTGTAGCGAGGTGCTGACATTAGCGCGACGACATGCCCATCCTGTGTGAGCGTTTCACGACCTCCAAGCTACGTGAATTCAACGACCTCACATCCATAGCCACATATGGATTCCGAGGCGAGGCGCTTGCCAGCATCACACACATCTCGCACGTTACCGTCACGACCAAGACAGATCACACGCCATGTGCATACAAAGCGCACTACTCTGATGGCGTCTTAATACCCAATAAACCAGGCGGATCGGCAGAACCACAGCCAGTCGCTGGAAAGCGCGGCACGCAAATCACAGCGGAAGACATGTTCTACAATGTCCCTGCACGCAAACGCGCCTTGGCCAAGCCAAGCGAAGAGTACGCCAAGATTATCGATGTCATCAATCGATATGCCATCCACTGTCAAGGCGTTGCATTTTCCTGCAAACGGCATGGAGAGAGTACAACTAGTGTTTCTACCATGAACAAGAGCACCACAGTGGACAACATTCGTCAACTTTATGGGCCTGCTATCGCTGCAGAGCTCCTTGCCTTGGATCTCACCAATGATGAGTACAAGTTTTCTGCAAAGGGGCTCGTGACGAATGCCAATTACGGTGTCAAGAAAATTGTCTTTCTTCTCTTTGTCAACAGCAAGTGTTCTGATACGCTTACAGCTACTAACCACAGACCGCTCAGTCGAGTCGACCAACATCAGGCGACAAGTTGAAGCGTTGTACGCCATTCATCTACCGAAAGACAAGCACCCTTTCGTCTACTTGTCCATCCAGATTGATCCTGCACGGATCGATGTCAATGTACACCCAACAAAGCGCGAAGTCAACATCCTCGACGAAGACAACATCACAGACATCATCTGCGATGCCATAGCCAAGCGACTGATGGAAGTCGACTCTTCCAGAACCTTTTACACACAGACGTTGTTGCCAGGCGCTCCCCTCGATGCTGCCATCTCTTCTGAAAAGCTGCGTCGCAATTTGGTCAATCCAGCAACCTTGATGCGCGTAGATTCACGCACACAAAAGATTACAAATTTGCTTGAACCAACCAGAAAAGCAGACGGACAGCAAGCACCACAAGAGAAACTTGTTGGGCGAGAGCGGACACATATACGATTGGCGAGCGTCAAGCAGCTCCGTGGCGAAGTACGCGACGAGTTGCATGAAGATTTAACCGCCATCTTCACGGAGCACGTCTTTGTTGGTGTGGTCGATCTGGAACGCCGTCTCGCTGCAATCCAGCATCTCACAAAACTCTACTTGGTCGACTATGGAGCTGTCTCTTCTGAGCTCTTCTACCAAATTGGTTTGACGGAATTTGGCAACTTTGGCACCATCAAGTTGAATCCGCCCCTCAGCATCAAAGACTTGCTTCAGATTGCGGTTCAAAATTATGAGCACAAACGAGAGCTGGAGCAGGCAAAGTTTGAGCCGATTACCGACGAAAGAATTGATGCCATGGCGGCGCTTCTGCTCAGTAGACGAGAGATGCTCGAAGAGTACTTCAGCTTTGAGATCACACAGGATGGCTTGCTCGCGACATTGCCCATGCTGATGAAGGGTTACACACCTGCATTATCTAAACTTCCCAACTTCATCCTGCGTATTGCAACGCACATTGAGTGGACCGTGGAGAAAGACTGCTTCGAGGGCTTCTTGACCGAATTGGCGTTGTTTTACATCCCAGAAGTGATTGTATCCGCAGCGAAGCACGACACATCGCCAGCAGAAACTACACACTCTCCTATTTCAGCTGATCCAAGGGAAGCTGCTGCCGAGCGTCAAATCGAGCAAGTTTTATTTCCTGCCATGAAGCGTAGACTGATTGGGACGCGCAAGATGGCCAAGAACCGTTGGGTTGTTCAAATCGCTCATTTGCCAGAACTTTACAAGATCTTCGAGCGTTGCTGAGGCATTGGTGGCTTGATAGAGCAGGAAGTTGTGAGACGGTCTAGTGCAATCTGAAGATACTTGTGACTGTTTCGGCTTAACCCGAAGTCGACCATGAGCAGACTATTCTCTACAATTGACCATCTCTACTAGCTCTCCTACTACAAGCTCAAATGAATAGACTCATCGATCATACTATACTCAAGCCTGACGCTACTAAAGCTGAAGTGGAAAAGATTTGTGATGAAGCACTCGCCCTCGAGACAGCCACAGTCTGCGTCAATACGCGCTGGCTACCGCTTGTCAGTAAGAAACTAGCCAACAGCAATGTCCTCCCAATTGCCGTTGTGGGCTTTCCGCTCGGTGCTTGCTTGACTGAGGCAAAAGTGTTTGAGACAAAACTGGCTATTCAACAGGGTGCCAAAGAGATTGACATGGTCATTGACGTTGGAGCCCTGAAAGACGGAGAGGTCGAGCACGTCGAGAAAGACATCCACGCAGTTGTCCAAGCAGCAGGAAATATACCAGTCAAAGTCATCCTCGAGACATGCTTGCTGACGGATGAGCAAAAACGGACAGCGTGCAAGCTTTGCAAGAAGGCAGGCGCGGCGTTTGTCAAGACCTCCACAGGTTTCTCAAAGTCAGGTGCAACGGTAGCAGACACCAAACTTATGCGTGAGGAAGTGGGCAAAGAGATGGGCGTCAAGGCGAGTGGTGGTATTCGTACCTTCAAGGATGCACAAGCCATGGTGGATGCAGGCGCTTCACGAATTGGCGCATCGGCTAGTGTTGCCATTATGGCAGAGGCGAATGCTTCATCAAATGTGTAGTCTATGCTATAGCTCAAAGACTTGCGATGTACTGGAGATGCCGTCAAAGATGCAGGTGTTGTTGACTGGAATGTATTGTCGCGTCAAGAGCTTGATGACCTCTTGTGATGCAAGGCCACCCATAAATGAGGCGATATTGTGTAGTGTGCCTCCGCCGCAGCGTGCATACTCGTGACAGACCTTGCGAAGCCAGTCGCTCGACTGATCACTGACCAAAGGATGCTTGCAAGCTAGTTCATATAGTGCCTCGTGATCATCGTGGTCAGCCATGTCTGAGCCGGGGACCCGACCGTATGTTGACTCGAACGATTGAGCTGCAGCATGTGCCACGTACCAAGCCAGCAAAGACTCTTCGTCCCACAAATTTCTTTTGGGTCGATCGAATTCTTGCTCAATTGAACGATAGCGAATGACCTTGAGGTATGCAGCGTGTTTGCAAAAGGTCTCCAGGTCCGCTTGCGACGGAACATTTCGCCCAAGCTCTTTGCAATGTCGCTCAAGGTGTGTACGGACCGCCGCAACGTCCTGACTCGCTTTTGCGCGGTACAACATTTGTAATTGAATGAAACGTGTGGTATCTGACTTCATGTCTGGTACAATTCCAGCAAGTGGCAGCAAACCGTTTCCTTCTGCTTTTGTGAAGTCTGACACGGCGCGCGTCATGAGCCAAAAGTCATTAGATGTTGCCGTCAGGTGTACGCAGGCGTCGTCGTCAAACAATTTGTGGATGTCTGAAGGGATATGGGTTTTGCCGCATGCGCGCCAGACATTAGCCACAGCTTCATCAAAGTTGTCTTCATCCACATTACGCATTCCCGAGCGAATGAGCTTTTTGAAGGCATCCTTTTCGTCAAAGTTGCTGGGTACGAGGCCATTGTGCGTATCTTTCCACTCTTCTAGGTATCGAAGCAAGAGAGCGATATATGGAACGTGCGTGTGTTCATTGTTGTCCATTGCTTGTAGGTCCATGGAAGAAGCAAAAGCGGAGAGTTCAGGCCAGGGAACATCGAGACGCAAATCAACGATAGCGTCGGGATGCGTTTCGACAATACAATGCTCAGGCACCGCTATCCGTAGGATACCCATGAAGCCGATACTATTAACGACGACCAGCGGAATGTTGGCCTGCCAGAGACTAGACGCAAGTATGCGCAAGCTTGTAGGGTCGAGCTGAGCTACAATGACCAGGTCAAAGTCATTTACAAAGTAGTCTGGCGTCTTTGTCAGCTCAGCAGTAACATTCACTGACCGATGTGTGCCTTGTACATCTGCATTGAGCTCTTGCAGAAGGCCTGCAACGACTTGAGCACGCGGTCTGCCAACATCATCCATTGTCACAAAGAAATTGCAGCCGGCATCTTGAGGCGTGACAGCACGATGATCTAGTACAGTGAAGCTGCCGATACCCGGCAAGACGAGATTCTTGAGCGTTTCAGCACCAGCAGCTTTACCGCCGACAAGTGCAATTCTGGCGTTCTCTAGAGCTGCCTGACCGTTCGCAGCCCAAAGGCGCAGCTGCCTGTCATATTTGACAGTCTTGTCTAGGCTCATGGCAGCTAGAGGTGCCTAGTCTATCTATCACGGTGTATAGCGTAGTGGTCTCTCAGATGGGTTTTCGATGTCGTCAGCGAGCGAGTCACGTGGAGTGTGGAGCAGCAGCAAGAAAGGGTGGGATTGGCATCACTTGTCACTGGAGAGCCTACTGGAGCAGCGTACTAGAGAAGAAGAGATGTCGTCGAGAGCAGCAGTCTTTGCAGTCAGTAGTATCTAGCGTAGCAAAGCTCAATGAACTAACACCTTCCAGGGAATCGCACTAGGCGCGGTAGCCATCGGATACTCCTACTCGTACGACCAACCTCAATGGAGACTCCAGGACATATGCTGACTCGTGTAGAAGGACACCCAACACAGACAGCAAAGCATCACCAGCGAATCAATCTCGTCGAAGCACAGACACCATTGCAGCAGCAGAGGGTGACCTCTCCCTCAAAGGGTATGCACGCAAACAAGTAGCGCTATACTGACAAACAGCGTCGAACGATCAGGCGGTGGCGTATAAGCATGACAGCATGAACAGGCAATGAGAAGGAAGGGCAGCAGAAATTATTACAACGGTGGATCCATTTTCGTAGAAGTCTATTATGTCCCTACACGCCATTTTGAAAGCGAAAACATCAAAGGAGCAGTCTATGCCAGGCAGCATGCAAGCAAGGCCATGCGAATAAACATGCCGTACCGCATCTGTCGCGAGAGATACACCGCACGCGGGTCAAAGTCCACCTCGGGTGCAATTTCGTTGTTGCGAGGGAGTGGGTGCATGATGATCATCTGCTTCTTCGCCCGTGCCAAGACGGCATTGTTGACCACGTAGAAGTCCTTGAGCCGCAGGTACTCCGCCTTGTCTGTGAAGCGTTCTTCCTGCACCCGTGTCACGTACAGCACGTCCGTCTCAGCAATCACATCCGTCAAAGTCTCGTGCTCCTCAAAGCGTACGTTGGCTTGCAGCAGCTCCTGCTTAACAGAATCAGGCAGCCTCAATTGTGGCGGTGAGACAAAGTTGATTTTGACGCCGTAGAAGCGTAGCAGCTTCGACAAGGAGTGCACTGTACGGCCATTGAGCAAGTCACCCACAAACGTCACAGTCAAGCCATTGACAGTGCCGAGTTCCTCACGAATGGTATATAGGTCGAGGAACGCCTGTGTTGGGTGTTCCTTTGTACCATTGCCACCATTGATGATGGGCACTGACGAGAAGTTGGCAGCCACCTCTGCAGAGTCCTCTGATGGATGCCGCAAGACAATCGCATCTCCATACGACGAGAGTGTACGCACAGTGTCGGCAAGAGTCTCGCCCTTATTGACACTAGAGGCACTTGCAGTGATAGCGACAACACGACCACCAAGTCGTTGCATCGCCGTATCGAAGGAAGCACTCGTACGTGTCGACGGCTCAAAGAACATGGTCGTCAGCACTTTACCCTTGAGCAAATCAAGGACACCTTCGCGCTCAACAGCCACCCGCATTTCAGACGCAACCGTAAACAATGTATGCAAGTCGGACCGTGTGAATTGGTTGACAGAAAGTACATGGCGGCGCGAGAAGGGCGTGTTGCGTACAAGCGTGGCCAAGTTCTGGTCCGGAATGAGCTGTACTTGCGCAGGGAACGCAGAGTCTTGCAAGGAACGGTTGCCACCAGGCGAAAGCAAAAGCTGTTCGGCCGTGTGTGTAGTCATTGTACCATGACGAGGTCGCATGACAGGAGACATGACAGAAGCCCCGCGCGACGAGGTGGGTCGGTCAATCGACTTGTTCTCGCCCTTGTACCGGTCAGTCTTAACACCATCCAGAGCCACTGTTCTGCCGGCAAGTGTGACACGATGTACGACCGTGCTCAATCGCTTGCTGCCGAATGGCGACCAATGGCCTTGAGCTGTTGCAGCACGTCCAGAAGCAACCTCCACAAGTGAATTAGCTTGGTCGTGCAGCTTGAAGATGCGTTTTGGATCGTCGTGCAATCTGGCAATGATATCATCAACAGTCAGACGTCCCTCATCCACAGCTGAGAAGAGGAGTGGCAAAGTCTCGGCAATACCAAAGTCTGCCGCCACTTCCTTTCCACAAGACTTGGCAACTTGAAGCGGCAAGCTGCCGACGGAGAAGCAGTCAATGGCGGCCAAGTGGTCCCAAAGCGCTTGCTGGTCTTGTTGCGTGGGCAGACATTTCGCCTCTGGCAAATCAGCTTGAGACAGGAAGAGCGCATAGACGGCAACATCGCAAGAAACCTTGAGATCACGCTCCTTGGCGAGTGCAATGAGTGCAATATCATCTTGAGTCGTGATATTCGTCACATGGACGCGTCGGTTGTGCAACGAAGCCAGCAGCAGAATGGACGCCAGATCTGTCGATTTCGCATCCGTCACAACAGGCTTCGAGTCAGGCCATGCACCAAAGTGAGAGGCAACAGCCGTGACCTTGTTGACATTGCCAGAGAAATTGTTAAAGGGCACAAACAAACTGCCAGTCTCAGACATGACATCGCCGAGCGATTGAGCATTGTCAGCGGTAGCGCCCACTGCAATGTTGAAGTCGCAATGTGCAACCTCAGTAGCTTGTGCACAGACGGCAGCAAGCGTGGCTGCATCGCTAATAGCACCGGTCACGCCATTGGGCATGACGCGAATCATACCGAAACCTGCAGCAGCAGAAGCTTCGCTCACCTTGGCAAAGTCCTCGGAAGCAGGGTCTGTGATGTTGGCAACGAAAGCAGATACATTGACAAGCGATGGCAAGACAATTGTCTCTGAGCTGGTCTGTGCATCGAGCGCAGTGATCTCCATTGGGATGCGTCGCACAAGGCCTTCAATCATGAGCTTGGCACACTTGATGTTGGTGATGATAGGAATTGAGTAGTCCACTGCAAGACGACGACTGCGGTAACCGCTAGACATGTAATTTGCTGGGCGACGGAAACGGTTTGCCGAGGGCAAGTTGACGTACATGTCGATGAGGTTGTTGGCCAAGTGGTGTGTGAGCGAGTACTCGTTCTTTTGCTCAGATTGTTCATCAGAGAGTGCCTCGAGATACTTGACGGGGATGCCGTGCTCTTGAATAAAGTCTGCAGTACCGGCAGTAGCAAAAATCTTGAATCCCATCTTGTGCAGCTTTTGTACGGATGGCAGCAATTCCATTTTTTCCTTGTATCCGCCAATCGACAACAAGATGTTCTTCTTCGGCAAGCGAATGCCTGAAGAGACCAGCGCCTTGAGGTACGCCTCGTACTTATTTTCGCCAAAGCATGCCACTTCACCTGTAGAGGCCATTTCAACACCCAACACAGGATCAGCGCCAGACAATCGGCTGAAACTGAATTGTGGTACTTTGATGCCCACATAATTTTTGGGGATCTTGACCTCCGGGTACGGCGTGACTGGGAAGCCGAGGATGGCGAGTGTTGCCATTTCAATCAAGTTGACACCGACAACCTTGGACACAAAGGGGAATGATCTGGCAGCACGAACATTGCACTCAATGACCTTGATGTCGTTGTCCTTGGCAATGAATTGAATGTTGAAGGGACCAGTGACATTGAGGGCCTTTCCAATCTTGGCCGTAGCAATCTCAATACGACGAACGGTCTCTGGGTCGAGATCTTGAGGTGGCTGGATGAGTGTGGCATCACCAGAGTGGACACCGGCATTCTCAACATGCTCAGAAATGCAATGCATGACCATCTTTCCGTCCACTGCCACTGCATCCATCTCAATCTCCTTGGCATTCTCGATGTACTTTGTAATGACGACTGGGTACTCGCGAGAGACTTCCGCAGCTTGCTTTAAAAAGTTGGACAAGTCATCTTGTGAGTAGACTGTATTCATGGCAGCGCCGGAAAGTACATAAGAAGGTCGAACCAGGACCGGGAAGCCCACTTTGGCACAGAACGCATCTGCTTCGTCGATACTCGTGAGCTCAGACCAGGTCGGCTGATCAACACCAATACGGTCCAGCATACGACTGAATTTGTAGCGGTTTTCTGCCGTATCAATCATTTCTGGCGAGGTACCGAGAATCTTGACATTTTGACGGTGAAGCTCAAGGGCAATATTGTTTGGCGTTTGACCACCCATGGAAATGACCACACCACCAGAGCGCTCTGCGTCGTAAATGTCCAAGACTGTTTCCATGGTGATATTTTCAAAGTAGAGACGATCCGCTTCGTCGTAATCGGTAGAGACTGTTTCCGGGTTGTAGTTGACCATGATGGTCTTGACACCCTTTTTGCGAAGTGTGCGGACAGCAGTGACGGCGCACCAGTCGAACTCGACAGACGAACCAATTCGGTACACGCCTGAACCCAGTACCATGATGCCATGGTCGTCAAAGGTCAAATCATGCTCGACAGCATTGTATGTCATGTAGAGGTAATTGGTGTATGCTGGAAATTCAGCAGCAACCGTATCGATCTGCTTGACAAAAGGCGTGATGCCCGTCTCGACACGCATACGACGGATAGCGAATTCGCTCGATCCCACAAATTTGGCAATTTGCCTATCGGAGAACCCGACTTGTTTTGCGCTACGCAGCAAGGTCATGCTCAAATCTGCTGCTGTGTAATTTTGAATCTCCTTCTCCATTGTCATGAGACCATGGAGTCGGGTGAGGAACCACTTGTCAATCTTTGTCATTTGCCAAATCTTGTCGACCGAGTAACCTTGGTGCATGGCATTGGCAATGGCAAAGAGACGCTGGTCACTGGGTGTTTGGAGCTCCGAGTCGATAGACATGAGAGCATCTGTTTCATTGAAACCCAAGTTTGAGTAGTCGATGGCTCGAATGGCCTTTTGAATGGCTTCTTCGAATGTACGTCCGATACTCATGACTTCACCAACGGACTTCATGGAGGAACTGAGGAGTGTGCTGACACGCGTGAATTTCTTTAAATCCCATCGTGGAATCTTCACAACGACGTAATCCAATGACGGCTCAAAGCACGCGCAAGTTTCCTTCGTGACGCTGTTTTTGATTTCATTGAGTGGAATATTGAGACCAAGCTTTGCAGCGATAAAGGCGAGCGGGTAACCGGTTGCTTTGGAAGCGAGTGCAGATGAACGCGAAAGACGCGCATTCACCTCAATGATGCAGTACTCGCGCGAAAAGGGGTTGAGCGCATACTGAATATTGCACTCCCCCACAACACCGAGGTGACGGATGACATTGACTGCCGTTGTTCGAAGCATATTGTAGTCCTCATCGGAGAGTGTTTGTGAGGGTGCAACAACAATGGAGTCACCGGTATGGATACCGAGGGGGTCAAAGTTCTCCATATTGCAGACGGTGATGCAGTTGTCATTGCAATCCCGAACAACCTCATACTCAATCTCCTTCCAACCCTTCATACTCTTCTCCACCAATACTTGCGGGGATGCAGCAAAGGCCACTTTACACAAATCAACAAGTTGTTGCTCATTGTCCGCAAAGCCAGAACCTAAACCACCAAGTGCATACGCAGCACGCACAATGACTGGATATCCAATCGTCTTGACTGCTTCAACAGCTTCTTGCACTGTTGTTGCAGAAGCAGACACGGCACACTTTTCACCAATTTGCTCCATGCTGCGTGCAAAGAGTTCCCTGTCTTCCGTTGTGATGACAGTATCAATGGGTGTACCGAGGACTTTGACACCGAGTCCCTCGAATTCATCCTTGAGAGCAATACCAACAGATAAAGCCGTTTGACCACCGAATGTGACGTAGATGGCATCGGGACGCTCATATTTGATGACTTTACGGACAAAGTCTGGGTTGACGGGTAGGAAGTAAACCTTATCAGCCAATCCTTTGGAGGTTTGAATAGTGGCAATGTTTGGGTTGATTAAGATTGTGTAGATGCCTTCTTCCTTGAGTGCCTTGATGGCCTGTGAACCAGAGTAATCAAATTCACCAGCCTGACCAATTGATAAACCACCGGATCCTAGAACAAGCACTTTCTTTGGGTGTACGCGTGGGTGAGCAGCTTTGTTGGCTTCAAGGGTACCGCCTGGCCATTGAACAGCTTGTAGCGTTCCAGCATCGGCAGATCGCTTGACAACATCAATAAAGACATCAAACATAAACTCCGTATCGCGCGGGCCAGGCGTTGATTCTGGGTGAAATTGTACTGAAAAGTACGGCAGGGAAGCATGGTAGACACCTTCGTTGGAGAGGTCATTGGCATTGTAGAAGAGTTCCTTCCATTCTCCCTGCAAGGTGGTTGGGTCGACGGCGTATCCGTGATTTTGCGAGGTAATGTAGCATTTACCAGAGATACGACTGGTGCAAGGGATGTTGTGACCACGATTACCAAACTTCATTTTTGTGGTTTGCGCACCGGCAGCGCGCGAGAGCAGTTGATGACCAAGACAAATACCGAAGATGGGTGTCTTCTTAGCAGCAATGACTTGTTTGAGTCGTTCAACGATATCAGTGAGTTGTGCAGGGTCACCGGGACCGTTGGAGATGAAGAGACCATCGTACTCCGTCTCCTTGGTAAAGTCGCAATTGTACGGGACGACCTTCATTTCAATACCACGTTTGACGAAGCATCGAATTTGGTTGGCCTTCATACCCACATCCACACACAGCACACGCAAGGGTCTACCAGCGCTGGTCAGGAGTGCATGCTCCGGTGCAGGCTTGTACAATGCTGCTTTCTTGATGGATACTTCAGGAACGAGGTTGCGCGTGTTTGGGTCTGACCACTCTAGCTCGGCAAATTCGTGTCGCCAATTGCCTTGCTGCGATGCAAAGACCCCAGACTTGTTGGCCATGAGCATTTTACCGAGCATGGAGCCTTGATTACGGATTTTTTTTGTCAATGCACGCGTATCAACGCCGTACATGGCAGGAATACCCTTTTCTTTGAGCCAATCGGCAAGACTACTCTCTGCGAGGTAATGGGAATAGTCGAAGGAGTAAGTACCCACAATCAAACCAGCGACATGAATGTCGATGGATTCAAAGTGTGCTGGCAGTTCAGAGACGAGCGCATCCAGTGTCTGACGCGAGGGAACACCGTAATTACCAACGAGCGGGAAGGTGATGACCAGGATTTGGCCCCTAAAAGTGTCAATTTATGCGAACCAGTAACAGAAGAATACGAACCTGTAGGATGGATCTGTGATGGATTCAGGATAGCCAACCATACCTGTTTGGAAGACCAATTCACCTGCAACGCTCTTGTCTGCACCAAAGCTATAACCCTGGTAGGCGGACCCATCCTTCAAGTCGAGTGTGATGATTTTTGGTTGAGCATCAGCGGATGCAGCAACACTGACAGGTGGATGAGGATCGGTGAGACGTTGAGGTGGTGGGATGGTGTGTCGTGGGTGCGATGCTGCCAGGACGGTTGAGTTTGGCATGACGGCCGGTGCTGGGACTAAGGGGAAAGCGGCCTGTTGCTGATTGATGCGTGGACTAGCAGGAAATGAGGCCTGTGGATTGACATGCGGGCTTGCGGGAGACATACTGCCTCGTCGTGCATCTGGGTCCATTGTCTAGGCAAGATGGAGGTCACAGTGATGGACAAAGTTCAACAGATGAAGTTGACCGTGCTCTGTGAGTTGTGTAGAGGGATGAGATTGATACGGATGAGAGGTCTATGGAGGGAAAGAGAGAAGAGGAGAGGAGAGAGAAGGAGAGAGGATGCTCGCTGTGCAGTGTTGCATTCGTCGTCGGGATAAAAAATTAGCGTGAGAGAAATGGAGTTGCAGAAATCAAAGGAAATAGGATTGCAGAAATCAAAGGAAATGGGATTGCAGATATCAAAGGAAATGGAGAGAGAGAAAAGAAGAGAAAAGAAGAGAAGAGAGAGAGAAGAGAGAAGAGAAGAGAGAAGAGAGAGCTTAGACACAGATAGCAATGCACAGCCATAGCATAGATAGACAGCACACTCACGCACTCAGCTCCTGCAGACCAACTGCCAGTCCCTCAATCTCACCAGCACACACACCACCGCCCTTGCCCTGCTCCTGCTTCCCTTCCTCAGCATCCCCACCGCCACCACTCTGCTTCACACCACCTCCATCCACACCTGCACACAAGTCAGCTTGGTCAGCAGCCTTCGCGCTCCTCTCAATGTCTTTGTCTGGCAGTGTCCTCGGTTCAGCATCTTGCTGCAGGTGCAAACTCGTACCAGTGACAGTACCAGTTGTAGTAGTAGTAGCAGCAGCAGCATCTCCTGTAGTTTCATACCCATACTGCCTGCCACCTGCATCGCCATCCGTTCCATACGCAGCAAGACCCTCACCAGTCGTAGCCATAGTCGTACTACCACCAGCCGCAGCAGCACCAGCAGCGCCAGGAAAGACATACCCACTCATCTCCTCAAATCCAGCACGACCCGTCAAGATGTTATATTCTCGAGCACGCCACTGTCGACGACGCTGCGTTTGTCCCTTCAATCGCTTTTGTGAGGGTGAATCAGCAAAGCGGACCTGTAAGGGTAATCCACTACTCCCCTCACCAGAGATGGATTTCCCATCAAACTTGGCAATAATTTCCTCTGCACCTTGGCGACTATCCATGCGTGCGAATCCAACACCGCGAGAGACACCATTGACATCACGCAAGATACGGCAAGAATCAATCTTGTACGGCTCAAACAAGTCCTCGAGATCTTCCTCCTTCATGTTGAGTGGCAAGTTGCTCAGGTACAGATTCGTTGAACTCGGGTCCTGCAGGTTCTTGAGACGCACACTGAAGGATTCCTTGGCAAACGACACTTGGTACCCGACATGCGTCAATGCAGAGATACACGTCTGCGCATCATACTCATGCACAAAGCAAGCAAAGCCAAACCCTTTGCACGTATCCGTTGCAGCATCCAAAATCGCTTTACTCGATGAGATGGGTCCAAAACGTTCACAAATCTCAAGGAGTGACGCATCCGTTGTGTCGGGTGGTAAACCACGAATATACACATTTGTCGTGCGATTGGGATTCTGCAAGCTACTGTCCAACGCTTCTTCAACATTCGGAGCAGCAAAGAGACTTGGAACGGGTGGTGGAACGGGTGGTCCATTCTGCAACACCATCAAGACTTCAGGTGGCAATTGGTCTTGTGCCGTTGCATGGCCAAATGAAGGTAATCCAGGCGATGAGGGAAACATGGGTGATGAGGTATTGGAGATGGAACTACCATACTTGGCAGACTGCTGAGCTGCTGCTTCTTGCGCAACTTTGGCAAGTGCAAGGGCTGTTGTCTGTTGCGTAGCGAGCGACGCCGTGTATGGGTCCGTAAAGGGGCAGTTCATTGTATTGGTCAATGCAGAGGCACTAGCTTGATGCTTGAGAGGTCGACCACCACTACCACCACCACCAGTAGCGGCAGCAGGCTTGTCAGCTTCTGTTGGACCGGTCGTACTGCGCCAAGATCCCTTATTTTCACCAGTCGTGGGGACATTCGCCAGATTTGGTTGCAGGTAGCCTTGTTGTTGCTGTTGCTGAAGATACTGCGAGGGTGGAACCCACGTATTACGTCGATTCATAAGGTAACCTTGGCCAGGTCCATGCGAGGAAGCAGCTGCCGCAGCGGCAGCAGCAGCGACAGCGGCAGCAGGAGCGCCATAGTTGAAGAAGGCATAGGGATGCATGGTAGGGAAGCCATAGTACGTTGCTGGTGAGGTAGACAGACCACTCATGTAGCCTTGGTTGGATGGATAGCCACCACCAGCGGAAGCCGATGGATCCGTTCGGTACAGGGCGCCAGTAGATGCATCGAGCATGGGTTGGCCGTAGGGACTGTACATGGGTGAAGCAACGTATCCTGCTGAAGACGGCATGCTCTGGCCTGAATACCCATTGGCAGCTTGCACATTGACGCTACCGGGAAAGGTCGACCACTGGACATTGGATGCAGGGCCTTGCTGATACGACTGGTGCTGCTGCTGTTGTTGTTGTTGTGCTTGCTGCTGCGGCTTGGTATCAAGTTCCGTTGGATGCGTCGCCATTGAGCCCGGCTGTGTCTCCATCGTCTTGCTGGTGGCGGCTGGCTTGCTCTTTGCTGGTGCATAACCATGCTCTGTTGCCGGGTTGTTCTTGTCCGTGTCTGGTCCTCGACCTGTAGCTGCAGACATGTCGGTTGTCGTACAGGCGTCTCCCACGGACGACTGGAGATGCACTACAAAAGGAAGGTCAGCCATGTGATGCGGGAGGAAGACATGCAGGCCCCAGACTGGACCTAACAGACAGGAGAGAAACGTACCTGGAGTGCCCGTGAATGGGCCGAGACGGGGAACGAGGCCGTTTGTTGTGCTGCGAGTACGAGCCCTGCTCTAGAGAAGGATACCGAGATAGGTTCTACGATCCTCGAAGACGTGAATGGATGCTAGAGCTGCAGGAAGAAGAGCACTTGGCCTAGCAGACGAGGACGAAGAACCTTGCGGGCCCTTTTTGTTGAGAGCAATGCCCAAAAGTAAGGGGTGTCGCCGACGTAGGAGACAGCCACACGGACAATGCGGGTCAGAACGGTCCAGGAGGTTGCCTTGAGTTGCTAGGAGGACTTTTTAGAATAGAGCAGGATCTCTCGGGGGGTGGTGAAGCAAGCGTGCTCTTGCGAGGGAGTATACTCAACGAAAGCGTAGACAAGGGCCCTCGATACTGCCTGAGACTCTTCCCCTTAAGACGGATGAATGTAGGGAGATAAACGAAGAATAAGCTCTGTTGGAGTAGGATTGAGGAAGATAGAGGACAAGAAGGAACCTGCAGACGAAGCAGAGAGAGCAGCAGCGTCCAGGTCTTATACCTGCTCGACCGAGGCCCTCTTCTTCTCAGGCTCAAGAAGACAGCCTCGTTTCGCTGCCTCCGGGGCCTTTCGTCATTGAAGATCGAGACTGCGAACTCCTGATCAGTCCCTCAATGTCCTCGGCCAGATTGAGATGAGCAAACTGGACACGAGAAAGAGCTGCCTCGGACGCACGCGAGCCAAGAGCATGTTCCTCCTCGATGACCAGATCAGCATGGCCGATGCCACCAGAGCATACGGTGTTGTGCAAGCGGCGGGCCTTTTGTCTGATGCTGAGTCAACCATTCACATGCTCCATGTCGTATCCCTCCAGCCGTCTCTCAGCAGCGGTCAAAGCGCAGACGGTGGCGAGAGGCAGGCAAGGCAGCGAGCAGTAGTCAGCCGTCAATCATGAGTAGCGGCCATAGCATGTCAATAGGCAGCAAGAGCGACTTATTAGAAGAGAAGGCCTAGTCTCAAGTGAAACGGCTTCGTGACTGTCTGAAACTGCCCAAATTAATTCAGATGGCAAGTGACTGGTCTGTCAAGCGAGTGCTACTCTGGATATATATTCTAGTTCTACCAGCTACCAGACATCCTCAAAGTACTTGGTCTGTGTCCGCAGAGCCTGTACCGCAGAATCACCCAGAATCTCCACCAGTGCATTGTTTACATCGCGTGCCATGTGTGACGCATCACCACAGACGTACACATTCCCCTTGCCCTCCACCAAGATCCGCTTCACCTCCTCTGCACGCTGCTTGAGACGATGCTGCACATACACCTTCTGTGAGCCCTCCCGTGAAAAGGCAACATCCATATCAAATGCATCACCCAACGCTTGCTGGTACTGCGGCCAGGTATCCTTATACAGGAAGTCCTCGTTGCGGCTGCGACAGCCATAAAACAGCATCGTCTTGCCCACTTGCATACCCTCTGCTGCTTGTTTTGCACGCTCTTCAACGAATGCCCTAAAGGGCGCGACACCCGTACCAGGTCCCACCATCAAGATGGGCACGCTTGGATCTGCAGGCAATCTAAAGTTGCTTTGTCGCACATGTGCGGGAATTTTGGCGCCGCTATACTTTTCCCGTGGTCCAGCGAGATCATACCCAACGCCATATGGATGCGGATCTGTGACGTTGTTTTTGAGTTGCGATAGAGCGAGTAGGTAGTTGGTCGTGACACCATTCAGGACATTCTTGTGGCCGGGAAACGACTTTGTCTCAACAATGGCAGTGACAGAAACTTTATTGGGAGAAACGAGACTGGAAGAAGAGATGGAGTAGTAGCGAGGCTGCAATTTGCCAAAGGCCTCCAAGATGACAGAGAAGGGCAAATTCCAGGTCTTGCTGGTGATGGACTCGAGCAGCTGTGCCAGGTTGAAGTGCGGAACTGAGACCTTCTTATGGAAAGCATCCTTGTCTGAGCTGAGCAAAGCCATCTCTGACTTGCTGCTCTCATCTGGTGCAAACTGTACAAGCGTGCTCAAGAACTGACGCGATACTGGACCGCAAATTTCGAGATAGTATCGCATAGCTGCATCGTACGTCGTTGGTTGCGGCACGGGCACTTTAGCGGTCGAGTCGAGTGCACGAACGCGGATGACTGTGTGTCGCTTACTGGTGAGTCCAGTCACACGCAAGAGTCGCTCAACCTCCTGATCAGCGTTGCTGGGCCAGAGTGCGAGGTGGTCGCCCGTCTTGTACTTGACACCAGATCCTGCCAAGTCAAACTCGACATGCATACAATTACGACCCTTGACGGTGAAGAGCTCTGTAGAAGTAGCAATCGGTGCCAAAAAGGGATTGTTGGCATTGAAGGGCTTTGCAGCCTTGGTCAAGTGCTTTTTGCTGGGCTCACCCAGGAAGACAGACCCTGACTCGCGTGAGAGCTCATCGTCTTCAGTGACCTCAAACGCAGGCTCATACTGTACCTCGCGTGCTTCAAGACCCATCTTTTGCGAGACTTGCGTCCACATCTCCTCCTTCCATGACAAGAAATCTTCCTCCATTGTGCCATCCGCGTCGTCACCCATGCCATACGGTGCGAGTGCGCAAGCGCCCAGCTTACTCAGTGCAGCGTCGCAGATCTTCACAACAGCATTGTAGTGTTCGTAGGTCTTATTGCCGAGTCCAAAGGCAACATACTTCATGGCCGTCAAGGGTGTCTCCTCTGCCGACTGTCCTGAGGCAAACTGCGAATCAGGGTCTTTGATAAAGTCAAAGAACGGCACAGCATTGTCAGTAGGTTCGCCTTCGCCATACGTTGCCAGCACAAAGAAAGCAACGGCATCTTCGGGAAAGCTGTCGAGCGAGTCGTACTCGTAATCCTCCAGGTCAGCAGTCATCGTCTGCAGTCCATACTTTGCATGACCTTCCTTCGCTAGCCTATTTGCATAGTCTTCAGCAGTACCAGTCTGTGAACCATAAAAAACGACGGCATTTTTGTTCTGCATTGTCAGTATACAGGTCATACCAAATCAAATAGATGACTTACAGACTCGCGCATCTTCTTGACGATATCGCGCGTCTTCTCTGCTTGACCAGCCGCTGCGAGGGTTGATGCAAAGACGGGCGCTTTCCGTTCGACGGCCCATAGCTTGCCCTTTGTGAAGTAGGCGGCTGTTGCGAGTGCAACACCGAGCAGGATGAGCAAGTCGCTCACATCGACCTTTGTCATGATGCACAGAGGGATGAAGAGACAAGGAAAGAGCGAGACAGATGGGCTGTTATGTGATGGTGTTGCCTTTTTTTTGATCTTCTGCCGACGCTCTCCGTGTTGAGGCGACAGCATGAGGTAAGCAGGAGTGGACAGCCGGGGAATAAGCTGGATACACGTTGGAGGAAGAGCAGATACAAGGAGACACTCAGGGCCTATATGCATATCCTCTTTACTGGCATTCAAGTCTTTCGCAGTGTTTATGGCTGAGGTACAAGAGCTACAAAGGCTGCATGCTCAGTCGGCATCCTCGGACACCAAGCCTGTCGTCGGCGCAAGGCTTCAGCAGCCATCTCATGTCTCTACATAGCACTCCCGAGAGAGCCGCGGTCTTCCTGCTTGTCCGGCCACTGCGTGAACTCTTGTGGGACTCTCCTAGCGAGATTCGTCGATCAAGTACAAGTAGACATGCGAATAGATCTAGACGGTCTCCAAGCGGATTGTCTTCGTACAAGGCGAAGGATATATATCTTCAAACGCCATAGCAGCATCCAGCGTCTATAGCGCATCCCATGAACATACCTACCAGAGAACACGAGCGGGAGAGGGTGGTCCGGTTGAGTCTTCCACGCGCGACCAGGAGCAGAGGAGATGCATCAGAAAGCAGACAACACAACCGACAAGAGCCTCCACAGACGGGGCCCAGCATCTGCATCTCGCTCTAGCATCGTCACTCTATTCCTGGAAGTATGCTCTGCACCTAGCTGTATCCATCAAGGCCATCATCCGCTCGCGAGCTGCCAAACTCAGCGCGCAGCTTAGCCATATCAACAACGCGACACGCTGCAACACATCATGTCAGGCGGCCCGAGCCATCTCAGTCCGGCCAGGGACCGGCCGTCGCTTCTATCTGGCTCTGGTGGGCGTCAGTTCTCATTTGGAGCGAGGCCTGCCATGCAAGGGCGACAATCTTCGACGGCCTCTTCTAAACATCGCCCAATGCCGTCTCTAGGTCAACGCATGGGTAGCGCATTCGATCCAGATGATACAAACAAGAGCCCCTATACCTATGCACTGCATGTCGTCTTCACCTCGTTTGTGCGCATCGCTGAGCGTAAAATCAATACAACCTTGGGAAGCCCAACAGACCCAGAGCCAGACATTATGCGACTACTCGGTCCTGGCGTTGACCCGGCATTCGACAAGGTGCTCAAGAGCTTGGGCTATATCGCTAGACAAAATCCAAAGCCAGTCATTGATAGTGTCATGTTTTGGCGCAAGTCTCGCGCAGAGCTCAAAAGCGACTCGCCGCATCCTACGCATACAACGAGTCACAGTATTGGTACCGTGAGTGGTGGATTGAATGATGCATCGATGCAAAGAAGGCCAGAACCTCCGCCGACCAGGCCGTCGTTTTCACGGTCTCCGTCGATGCAGCAACGAGACGATCCTGCTCGCGATGCAGCAACCCAGCTGGACCGCAAGAGCCTCGTGTCTATCTTCATCCTGTGTCGATCGCTCATTGAAATTGTCAAGCAAATCAATGCCGAATCGCTCGTTGATGAGGTTGGCGAGAAGCTCGAGGAGATTGTCTTCAACCAGCTCAAGAATGCCGAACCATCAGCCATACAAGCGTCGCCTCTACGACTCGCAAACTGGAATCTCTTCGCCGAACTACTCGGCTGCCTATCTTCTATTCGCTTTGCTTCCGTCTCCGATCGTTTCATCGCAGATTTGGAAAAGAATGCTCGCGGTGTCCTCTCAAAGGATCGCGAAGCTCGCGTCGAGATGATTATCCACGGCATGAAGCATCTACACATTAGCATCTATCCCTCACAAAAGCTCGAGGACTCTTCTGAATTTCTTTTAAGTTTAGCACGCTTCTTTTGCGATGCACATGGTTTTCCTGTCAAGCAGGCTTATGCAGACATTTTCCATCGCATGTTACTGCCGGTCGCTGATGTAAGAGACCATTTTGAATAAACAGTGCTAATGACAGGTGACCACGGCAGAGGTCAATTATCCTACGTGGGTCGAAACGCTTCAACTACTCTACCCTCGCGCTGCCAAAATGCTCGAAAAGAAGCATTACTGGAATGCAGCATTTCCACTCACATCCACCCTTCTCTGTGTGTCGCCGCGTGAAGTCTTTCTTGAGCGGTGGTTTTCGCTGCTCGAGCAACACTTCTCAAAAGTCAAAGACCGCAGCTGTCGGTACGAATACGTTCAGTGTCTAGCACAGCTCATTTGGGTGGCTGTCTTTCGCTGTCCGGAACAGCAAGCACAGTTCACTCGCAAAATTGACACCCTCTTCAAACTCCTCTTCCCGCCACGACGGCTGCAGCATCTGGTTGACCTGCCTACCAAACCACTGATTCAAGCCATTCGATTCGTTGCGGTCAAGCATCAGAGTTTTGCCCTTCTCAATATAATGACGCCGCTGGTCGGTAGTGATCAGCTGAATGGGACCGGCCCAGAACTCGATATTCTCAATCCCGAACGCGTTGGCATTGCTGTTCGAACATTCCTTTGGATCCTTGCAGATTTGGAGAGCGATGGCGTCAAGCCATCCTTCCCAGTGGACTTGTCAACTGCAGCACTCATTGTTCCCGAGAGCACGCAGATGGCACCGCAAGCTCTCAATACGCCCCTACTCAGAGACTTCCACGCACTATTTTCAGCGTATTTGTGTCGCGTTGCGTCGTTTTGCGATCAGCATTTCGGCGGGCATGTCATTGTTGATGAACGACTGTCACCCATCAACAAGCTACAACTCCAGAATGGCGAGCACATCGCAGTCGTCAATGGTATTCCACGGGAAAAGCATCTCTACCATGATTTGCTGGCAGCCGTCTTGACTGCATTGCCGAGATGTCTTATTGCACAGAGTCCGGCGAATCGAACCATTGAGATCATTTGCCGCTCGACTGCGCATGGCAACAGTCACGTTCGCGCTGCAGCATATAAGGCACTCAAGGCACTGGCAGAGACGACCAAAGTGCAATCGACTGTAGTCAATTATGCAAGATTTATGCTTAAAGTGGATGCTCAGAGCGAATCTCGGACTGAGGAAAGACTCAAAATCTATATTGAGCTGCTTGTTGCGTGGATTGACAGAATCAGCCAGCGTGCGCGAGAAGGTGCATCGCCCAATATGCCTCTTTCCCCGTTGTCGCCGGTCGCATCCAATGGACCACCAGAGTCTTCTCGAGGCGAAGAACTTGAAATGATCAATATCTGGACTGTCATTGAAGAGACTGAGGCGAATGGCTTCTTCTTTCTTTGCAATCAGTCTCCGGGAATTCGCTCCTGTGCAATCGAGATCCTCAGGCTCATCTCGCGCTTTGACCGAGTCATGGATGAGCAAGCTGAAGCAAATAAGTCTCACCTCCGCAAGACATCAAAGGCAACCATCCCAGACGATGGTGCCACCCGCATTGTTGATATTCTGCGCATGCAAGGGGCACAAATTCTTGACTCCATCGTTGAAAAGGCGTCAATCGCAGAAAAGAGCCGAATTGGAAAAGTCAAGCAGGAAGTCGCCCAAGAATGTTTGCTCAAAATTGCAGAAAGTGACAGCGGTGTTGATGCTGCTATTTGGTTCAAGGTCTTTCCCAAGCTCATTGATGTGTGCTTCAAGCAGTTCCCCATCACGGTCGTCCTTTCTCGCAATGTCATCTGCAATCGACTAATCAAGATGCATGGCAAAATTCTCAATGCGATCGAGCGTCTACCTATATCTTCGCCATTTGAGGTTGCACCCAAAGTGAGCTCGCGTCATGCAGACTCGCCTGAAAGCATGGTAGAGCAATGGAAGCTTTTCCTGATCATGGCCTGCTCAACTTTGACGCTGACTGATGAGCAACTACCCACGCACGTCTTGCGCCATGGTAGGAAACGCTCTGTTCCTGTGGCCACATTTGAACGCATCACATCCGCGCGCTCTGTCTTCCAGATCGTGCTTCCACTGCTGACTGTTGACTCGACAGCAATCCGAGAGGCCATCGTCACTGCGTTGGGTTGCATCAACATCAATCTCTTCAAGACGCTACTCGAAGATTTGCAGCCCATGATGCGAACGCTTAGCAATGCAACACGCAGCGACATGAACAAGTTGAATGGAGCTCGGGACCTCAAGAAAACCGACAGGTTACGCACAGAAGTCACACATATTCTCGAGCTGACCTCACATTTCCTTGACCGGAAAGAAGTCTTGCAAAACGACTGGATCATGGAGACGCTTCTCAATTACTTGCGAGATATCAAGTCATTCTTGAGTGATGATGAGATTCAGGTAGAATGGGAGTATCAACGCTTGCGTCGCTACTTTTGCGGACTGCTCGAGGCAATCTGGAAAGGTCTCTTGCACACGCCAGACCCCTCCCGATGGCTGCCGTTCGAAGGACGAGTATCTTGCTTCCGTCTTGTGGAAGAGTGGTGCAACCACGGCCCTCTCGAAAGTGTATCGCGCGGGCGAGAAGACATCATGCGAAAGTCCATCATGGACCTCTACCGCGATGTACGTGATCGAGGCGCTCTGACTGCTTCTATGGAAATTGAGAAGCGCAACGTAGAGCTCGCTTCACTCGAGGCAATGGCGACGCTGTGTGAAGGACCTCTTGCACAGACCGTCGACGCTGCTGGTGTGCGCAAGACTACGATGTCTTTTGAGATTGATGACCTATTCTCCTGGATCGCGGCAATCTTCAGCAGCTCGTCCGAGCGTCTGCATAAGATCGGCCGTCGCGCCTTGTCAAATCTGCTGACATTCAATCACGACTACAGACTTTTGTATGAAGAGGCCGTTCATCAATGCTACACCCATGATTTGGATGGCAAAGCCGCTCAGAGCTACTTTACGGTTGTGTCGGATGTTTTGACCACCCAGACTGCCAATCCTTGCAGTTGTTCACAGATGCTGGCCATCTGTTTGCTCAAGGCTGGTGATAAGGAGACTGCAGTCAGGTCTCGCGCTCTCAACCTGCTGCGCACCATTGAGCTACAATTCTATGGTTCGAGTTGTGTTGACAACTTTTCCGCCATGGTCGTCAACCTCAATCCAGTTGTGTACAAGCGCGGACAGTACCTGCTGGCGGCGCAGTTGGCAAAGGAGCATTCAGATCAGAAAAATCTCATCTTTTCTGAGTGCTGCAAGTTCTTTAGGCTGGTCGATACAACGCTGCAGCGCGATGTGGTTGCTATTTTGCTCCCTTGGATTCAATCTATTGAGCTTCAACTCGACATCAATGGTGAGCATCTCAATGCAGCAAGTTACATGGTGCTTGTCAATCTATTTGAAATTACGCTGCGCTTCCGTGGCACACTGCTCAATGAGGTTGAAGGACTTTGGACAGCGCTTGTGTCTGGATCCTACCCAGGCAATGTCAAGGCCATTCTCGACTTTACGATTGCCCAGAGTGTATCTCGTCGCGACCCGCTCTTTGTCAATTGTGGAAAGCAAGTGGTTGTCTATTTATCGCGATCACCTGCCGGTAACAAGCTCATGGAAGCATTCCTCAAATTTCTGCAGCCGCGATCCATGATTCCGCAACTCAGAGAATCTCCCAAGCCATCGATGGATGAAGAACGCTTTGCATACGTTGCCAACCTCGACAGCATCTTTGAAGCAAAACAAAAGCACATTGTTTTCTCGCTCGGCCAACTCGCGCTTATCTACATGGTCGATTTGCTGGTCCTCCCGTCACCTGAAGTGCTTGCAGAAGTGCCGCTGCTTTTGGTCATTGTCTTGCTTTTGCTCGACCACTACATCCCGGTCGTGCAAGATCAAGCTCGCGAGATGCTTCTGTATCTCACATTCAACGTCTGTGTAGAAGGCAGACCTGAGACTGAGACTACGCGCTCAGCACGCGAAAAGCTCGCTGCGCTGCGCACACGCGACATCAAGTCGTTCTGGCACTATGATGAGCTGACTTTCAAAGAAGGCAATGCAAGCAAAGTACCACCATATATGACCAAGCTCGTCAACGACATCTTGTCAATGTACGAGGAGACCATCCCAGATCTGGGCAATGAGCTTGGTAAGGCTGCTTTGACGTGGGCAACATCGTGTCCTGTTCGGCACATGGCCTGCCGATCGTTTCAAGTCTTCCGATGCGTATCTTCGTCCATGAATCAGACGATGCTCGCTGATATGCTGGCTCGTTTGTCAAATACAGTTTCTGATACATCAAGCGAGATTCAAATCTTCGCCATGGAGATCCTACAAACTCTGGGGCAGCTTGTGGATCGACTACCAGCCGATGAGCTCATCCAGCATCCGCAAATCTTCTGGTCAACTGTTGCTTGTCTCGACAGCATCCACGAGCAAGAATTCGTGCAGGCTCAATCAATGCTTCAAGTCTTCATGTCCAAGATTGATCTCAACTTGCCAGAGAATGCCGCGTTTTTCATTTCCAATCTGCCACCAAAGTGGGAGGGCGCGTTTGAAGGACTCTTTTCATCTTTGCTCAAAGGTCTCCGATCTGCAAATTGTATGCCGTCGACATTGGCGTTGCTCAATAGACTTCTTGCATTTGGTCCGAGCGAGCTTGTCGGCGGCGATAGCCGGTTGCTGTTTGGCATCCTCGCCAATGTCCCGTCATTTATGCACGCACTCGGCACTAGCAACATTGCCCTCAGTGATGTCCGAGCAGCAGAGACATTGTCCCGTCTTGCAGCGTCGCAGGGCTTTGAGGCTTGCTCGCGCATCTTTGACTCGTTTGCAAAAAAGCGTTTTCGCAACACGGACGACCTTTCTAGACAGATGGTGTCTATCATCAGAGAGCAGTTCTTCCCGCAGATGGAAGCGCCAGTCCTCATTTTCCTACTCGGTCTTTTGTCCAACAAAACGGCCTGGGTCAAGACTTGCACAATGGACGTTCTGAAGACTTTGCTGCCATTTGTCGACACGCATCGCGCGGAGTTTGCTGGTGTGGGTGCAGACCTCATCTCGCCGTTGTTGAGACTGCTTCAAACTGATTATGCGCAAGCAGCACTCGAAGTGCTCGACAAGGCCATTTCCATTTCTGATGGACCCAAAGACAGACAGGTTTTGCGCATGAGTCTCGGCAATCGAACAATTCGCAAGGAGTATGAAAAGACGGCGACGCTCTTTGGCATACCCGACGACTCTGGTTGGGCTATACCACTACCTGCTGTCACGGCTGCGCGGACGCGAACTAATGTACATGCAGTGTTTTACACTTGCTCGACTTCCGTGGCGTCTGACGAGTTGGGAGATGCGGTACAGTTCCATATGGATGACTATGCCTATCATGCGCCAAGTCAAAGAAGCGAAACCATGCTCTCTGTGGATGGCGGCGAGTCATCCTTAGGCGACATGGTATCGGCCTTGCACAGCCTGGATGTCTTCTTCACGGAAGACAATGACTTTGAACGGACACCGACATCCGTGTCGGATGCAGGAACAGAAGCAGCGCCTGCTGCAGTGTATGACACCAGGGTTGCGGCCATTCTCTCTCGGTCACTGAATCGTACGCCAAGCACAGCATCCTTGACGTCGCCCGGGTTTGACTTGTCGCCTCGCCATGAGCGGCAACCTATCTTTTCCTTCCCTCGCCACAGCAAGCCTGCTGTTACTTCGCCTCACAAGTCGCCATTGCTGAGCAGAGTTGGCTCTGATAGTGGCGAAGACGAGCCGTTGGTGATCGGTGTGCCGCACCACGGACAAGCGCAAGAGACGATTGACGATGATAATGGCTCAGAGGCGAGTTTCAAGCTAGATGGCATGCTCAAGAAGAACCCTGGTATGCGGTCGAGACTCTGGTCATCGGACAAGGAAAAGAAGACTTCTTCCAAAAAGCAAAGCAAGAAAGAACCTGGTGGTAGTCCTGGAAGCGGTACACATGCAAGCAACGGCAATGCAGGATATGCGAATGCCAGCTCCTCAAAGTTGAGATTGGGCAGTCCCCCTTCGCAACAGCAGCAGCAGTTTTGGGCCAAGTAGTCAAGTACTTGTTTGCGCTGCGAGGAGGAGACTTGTAGGTCTAGGTAGATTGCTGATAGCAACGATTCTCTAGATAATCGGCTCTGTCTGCTGCAGAAGCCTATTGCAGGCTGTCTGCCCATTGAACTTTTCCACTGCGTAATGCACCCTACTTCACTTGCTCATGCTCCAGAGCAGCCGCAACTCGATGTTTCTCAATGTCACCACCGTAAAATGAGGGCCTTCTGATGATGCTCTGTAAATACTTGAGGAAGCGAGCACATTAGGACTACATGTAAGCTACAAGCGCTTGCAGACGAGTCCATGGCGCCGTGCATTTAGCAGGTGTCGTCAAAAATTGCAATCGTAGGTCATGGACCTGCGCTGAGTCGCCCATGGACCCACCCATATCTTCGGCATATGCATCATGAGGAGCAAAGCATGAAAAGTTCCATTTCACATCAATCAAGATAGTCCCATAATCTATGAAAAGAAGTACTTGCTCTGCTTCAGCTTCGTCACATCGAAGTCACCCTTCTTGGGTAGTGGCGGGAACGAGATGGGCACCCAGACAGCCCACGTCGCCAATCGCTTCGACTTTGCCTCTCTCTTCGGCTTCGATGGAGCCTCCTGAACATCTGCACCAACAGCCGTCTCTTCCTCCTGCTGAGCCTCCGATTCGGCCGACGTCTTGTCCAACTCCTCAAGATACTCGCGCGTCTTCATGCGCTCGGCGAGTGTCTGCGTGTTTCGTGCATGGCTCGAGAGATCAATACTCTCTGGGTTGACTGCGCCTGCACGAGCACCGTATCGCAGCACCTCGATGGCCAGATCGTGATCCTGCACAACAACACCTTTCTGTCCCGGTAGCATGACAACTTTGCCGGATTCGAGATGTTCAGGCTTCATGCAGAATGCATACGCTTGCGAGAACTTTTGAATTGATGGCACGGGCAAAAAGTGATTGCTGTACCGCTGCTTGAACTCAGAGTGCAGATCGCCCATGATGTCTTGCGAGTGCAATTTGATGAAGGCGTCCCTGAGAATTACATTCATTTTGTCAGTATCCGCGGCGTGCGTCCAGTAAGAGTCATGCACAGCTGCAAAAGTGACGTCTTCTTCCTGACAGACGAGCGCAGACATGAGCATATGTGTAGCATCGAGAGAGTGGATAAAGTTGGGTGGGAAAGCAGCAGCTTGCTTGCGCGAGTTCACTTCTGCTGCATCTGACGGATCAGAAATAAAAACGGTCTGCAAGTTTGTCATGATTTGGCGTCGAACTTCCTTGCGGTAAGGCTGCACCACGGGTAGATCGAGCGGAGTGGTCCAAATCACTGCGGACATGGTGTCGGGCACCGCATTAAGCAACGCATCTTTGTGCACCGAGCGCGTCACAATCATGGCAGCGTGCTTGAGCCAGTCCTGGATTTCGTGTGCACCAGTAAAGAGATTGTTGAGAGCCTTGAAGACCTTCTTGACGAGGTAGTTTGCCAAATCCCATACTTCATCTTCAGCCCCTTCAATCTTGAGGTCCTTGAGCTGATTTTCAATCTGGAGACGGGCGCCGATAAAAGTCACGCCATACACGTTGGTCATGACAGTCTGCTTGACAACTTTGCGCGAAATGTGTCCCTGTAGCTTTTTTGCGCGTGGCTCCCCTGCGGCAGCGTCAATGTTGACTTGAATGTTGACCAAATCAGCGACACCGCGATACACGTCTTGCGGCCTGTCGCTTGGCTCGAGATTCACTTGCTTTGCACCCGACAAATCGCCACCTAGGGCCGCATAATGTTGCAATCCATTACAGGTACCGTCTTGATGCACAGGCAACGCACATTTGTACTTTTCGGGGTTTCCTGAACGCAACGCTTTGGTGAGCTCAAAACACGCTGCCAGGCACTGCCATGGCTTGTCTGCTTCTAGCCACCATTGTGTACCGTCCATAGGATGGTCCGCCGCTTCGAAGATTTTCTCGAGCGACTCGTCTGCAAACGCTTCGCGCTCGTCAAAGCTAGCCTTGTCATGCCCGCAATGGTTTGCAAAGTGAATTTTGAGCCAACGCAAGCCACTGGGACCAAGCTCTTTGGCAGTACCAAACAGCAATAGTCCACGACACAAATCATTGCCGAGATGGTTGAAGTGAGGAGGGATGGGATACGCACGCCCACGAAAGTCAAGCGAATGCGGAAAATACATGGTGTCGTGCAAGAATGCTCGAGCAATCTCGAGCTTGTAGTTGATGTCACTGCGCATACTTGCACAATTGCGCAACAGGGTGGTGATCTCCTTGCAACGTTCTTTGTAGACGAACTTCTCCGTCGGATCTGCATCTGCTGGTGGCGGAGGAGGTAGGTTGATGTCAAGCTCCGCAGGCGGTATATCGGCAACACCATGACCAGAGTTCCAAGCTTGCAACGCACACTTGAAGACTTGCTCATTGATGCTCCAAGGTGTTTTGCCGAGAATGTCAAGTGCCGACAAGACATTGTCTAAGTGACCACGCTCAGAAGCAGATTTGAGATATCTGATTTGCTCTGGCGAGTTCTTGGCACGCATTGCAAATGTACGTGTGCAGAGATAGCCACCGGAATCGTAAGAGTACCAGGGTCTTGGTGGCGTCAGCATTGGAAGCTGGCGCGGGTAGATACTGCCACGCAGAGGTTCAGAAGAGAGACGTTGCATGAGCTGATCGTTAAGCTTGATGACACCGAGACGCTGACCTTTTGAGTATTGGTAAGAATGAAAGAAAGCAGGAGCCTCTTGCCGATGAATGAAGCCAGACTTACCCTTCTTGGTCATGCTGATACGTGCTGTGTGTAGCAGAAAAGACACCATGACTGCACCGATCTTTGCTCGCAGTTGCTGTGTCCACTCTGGGTGAAACAAGCCTGATGCATTCATCTGCTGCGCCTTTGCCCGCGCCCTACGCACAGCCAACTTGAACAACTCATTGTCCTGTGCAATGTGCTTGAACTGTATGTTTTGACCAGGTACACGCCACGTATCTGACATTCCCTTCTTCTTGAGAATCTCTGCATGGTACTCGTTCTCAATCGCTTTGCCAACTTTCACGACAAGGGTGGCACTCTTCATGCCGTCAAGGTTTTCTGTCGTAAAGGATCGGATGACCTCCAAGATGGTGACAGCAGCCAACTTCTCTGGTTTGAGAAGACCCAGAAATGGGCCATAATCTCTCCTTGCAGTTCTAGAAGCATCTGAGTCCATTGTCTCGCGAAGTGCCTGCACTTCAGCTTCCTTCTCCGTCTGTGGAATC
The DNA here is from genome assembly GCF_002105105.1 of Protomyces lactucae-debilis. Taxonomy (NCBI): domain Eukaryota; kingdom Fungi; phylum Ascomycota; class Taphrinomycetes; order Taphrinales; family Protomycetaceae; genus Protomyces; species Protomyces lactucae-debilis. The sequence continues at coordinate 56,936 of NW_024468010.1, forward strand.
GAAAATGTTTGCTTTTGCCGGTTGATTGAAGGCCGGTTGAGATCATCAGAGCTGTGGTCGATTCGATCGACCTCCTCCTGGATAAGCGGCACCATCTCTTCCTTCCATTCCCAAAAGAGCACATTCAGAGACTTGACTTGTCCTGTCATTCGACCACGTTTCTTGAGTGCATCATGGTCATGCTTCCAGCGCATTACTGCAGCATCCACAGCATTCTCCTCAATTGACTTTTGTCGGGCGAGGTTGAAGATTTCCTGGGTTGACAGAGGCCGGCCAGAGTCATCTAGTACTTGCTGACCACTGACAATCTCGACGTCCTGGTCAGTCAATGCACTCAGACTGTGCTTCAGAAAGCCAAGACCAGGCGGAGGCTGCCGCGGCGGTAAGACCTCGTCAACTTCAGAGAGCGGATGTTGGGGGATCTCAATGCTTGAACGATTCTCCTTACCAATCAGACGATAATCCAGTCCAGACAAGACGAATGCACGACGTGCCTCGTCTTGCGTAAGAACATCCGCCGCCATGACAGTACCAAAATCGCCCTTGATGCTTTGCCAATGTCTAGCGAGCTCTTGAATGGCAACTTTGGCAGCTTCTCCATCTTGTAGGGCTAGATTGCCCTTGCACATGAGCGCAAATGTAAAGTGATTCGGCAGCACGCCCCATTTTGTGTCGTACTCGTCAAAGTGCTTTTGTGCAAATGTCATCTGTTGCGATGTCGGCACTTCTTCGACCAGTGCTTGTAAATAGCGATTGACGGCAACGAGAACAGTTGCATCATCTGCTTGGTTGCGCACCTGCTCCAGCAACTTGAGAGACCGCCCCCAATTTCCAGTCACGACACAAGCATCAAACAAAGCAAGTGCATCCGGAGTCGTGCGATTCTTCAGCGTCCGTTGCTTGATCCCTCTGTAATTATCACGTAACGCCGGCGTTGGTAACTTGACCAAGTCATTCCGTCTGCCTATCTTCATATTCGTTGTTTTGATAAATCTCTTAGGCGATAAATCTGCAGGCCTTGGCGTGGCAGAAGGAGGAGGGAAGGCAGAGAAGGCCGCTGCACCATCAGGCGTAGCGTTCTCCTGGACATTGCCACTCGCATTGATCGACATGAGTCGCCGGCCACGTAGGGAGAGTCCATTGAGCCACCGACATACTTGGCATTGATATTCTCGTCGAAAAGACCATGTCTCCCTGCTGACTAGCCTCTGCATGTGTATCTAAGCCGATATTTAGGTCGTGCGATGTGATGCACTTTATGGCGTCGCGGCTGCAAAATAAAATCGCGGTCGCAAATCCCACGCCATCATGAATCCATCTGAAACTGCCGCACTCAACATCTGGGCAAGTCGACTCTCTCCCTTCTGCTACATCCATGTGATGGTTCGGACGCTGCCATGGGCAACACAGAGCTCCAAAGTACCCGCTCAAGCTATAAAAAGGAAGGAAGCCATCACTGTCAAGCCTGTTGGCGAGAAGAAGCCCTTCGAGGCCAGATTCGGGGACGATGACCAGTACGAGATGGTCGTCGAAGACTTAGAGATGATCGCTCTAGAGCTGGCGAAGCTGAAAAGCGCAGCAGAAGCACCTGATGATATCTCACGTGTGGCTAGTCCGCCGGGTGTGCCAAGCACTGACGCACTAGAGCAGCTTCTAGCTACGCCATCAGTGCCGGCATCTTTAACGAAGCTGAAAAGACGCAAGCCGCGCGCTGAACTTGAAGCACCCAAGGAAGGAGAGCAGGACATGGCTTGTTCAAACATAATCTTACCAGCTGGCAGGATGGCTTCACCGCCTGCGGATTTGTCTGTTGACTTGGACAAGATGGCCTTTAAGCCAGATTCTAAGAAGGAATTCTTTGTGCCAAAGAAGATTCCTTCCAACAAGATTCCCTCCATGCTTGACTTGTTGCAGACGTCAAAACCATCCCCAAGCATCTTCAATCTGTCTCGGCCCAAGAAACGTCAAGCCTTGGAAGGCCAAGAAGCGCCACCAATCAAGAAACTCGCATCAGCAAAAGATCTCTATGGTTTTTGACTAAAGCCTCTACAAAAGAGCCCAGAAGCACAGCGCAATCAGCAGAATTTTAAAGGCTCGTGCTACTTTATGCTGGATTCTATAAATGCTTGAAATGTCATGATATGCTTTGATGGCGGATCGCAATCACTCATCTGCCTCATCTGCGCTACTCTCGCCAAGCTTTTCGATGTCCATTGGATCAGCTGCCGCAAGTTTTTTGGCCAACGTCTTCTCTGCACAATCACACACTTGCTTCATCCACTGGTTGTCTCTTAGCAATGTCAACGCTTCGTTCGCTAGTGCCAACTTTGCCATTGCCAGAGATTGCTCGACGATCTGAAGGAGTTGCTTGCCATGAATCAGCAATGTCAGCTTACTCTTCTGCTCAGTATGCTGGCCTCGCACGGCAATGTGTGCGTTCAGGGCTGTTTCGTCCTTGTCGACATCTCTATGCAACTCGGCAGCATTGCAAGGATACTTCTGGAAATACTCCGACAGCAATGTCATGGCTGGCTTTGGTGCCTTGATGGAAGCTGCAGCGTCCAGATCCAGTGTTGGCAAGAGAACATTGTGCAAAATCCTGTTAATTGGCTCATTGCGAAATCCACAATCGACAAAGATGGCTCCAATGACTGATTCAATCATGTCACTCATGAACTTTGGCGCAACTATTGAGGCGATATCGTCTTCTGCCTTTGTGCCATTCTTTTGCTTTCGCTGCCTCTGAAACCGTGCTCGGGTCGCATATTCGGCAAGTGCAAGCAGAACGCCTCCATTGAATTGCTTCAGATACTTTTGCAAGCCAATCACTTCACACACCTCGCCAAGTGTCTTATTGCAGACAATGTATGACTTCAGATTGGACAGCTGATCGGGACCGTAAGACGGGTAACGGTCATAGACGAGCGAAGCCGCTTCAATATCGAGCACAGCATCGCCAAGCAACTCAAGCCGTTCATAAGATGGTACAGGATCATCAGCGTCAATGTGGCAAGACCCATGTCGCAAGGCTTGCTCAAGCAAGCCATTATTGGCAAACTGATAGCCGAATATGCTCGTCACTTGCTGCTCGCCGTCCACTGTTCGAGCGCGCTGCAAAAATGGTGGCGGCGAAGCGCTGTACAATGCTCGTGCTGCTTCCCAAGAGTTGATGCCAAACATTTCAATACCCATTGCCACAGCTGCTTGGAGGCCCAAATCGAACCCACCCGACTTGAAGGCAGCACCCAGAATAGATTCAACCACATCAGCCACTTGTTTGAATCCCAAGCGATGCGTCGTCTCGACAGGCGAAAGCACTTGTGGTTCCACAACCTTGTTTGTATATCGCCACTTGGGCCGCGACATGGGCACTGTGCGCATCACTGCTGGGAAGCCAAGTTTGATGCTCAACTTGCGTAGGTTTGTGTTAGAGATGATGGCCGTTCGGGCAGACGTCAGCAAGCCCTCTGGATGGTGTGGGAATTTGAGATAGACGGCAACCGTAGCAATTTGTTTCAGGAAGGCATCACCAAGAAATTCAAGACGTTCATAGTCATGACCGTGATTTGCCTGTCGTGCTGTGATGGCTGTTGCTAGCAAGTCAAGACGGATCGACGTACCCAATTGCTTGTTGACTTCGTCTGCCAATAGCAGGGTCTCAAGTCGAAGCGTCAGACTTGGCAGCAAACGACCCATCAACACAACAGAGGCCTTCATATTGACCAATTTGCAGAATTGTGGCAAAAAGTAAACATCCCGTTTGCGTATCTTTTTTCCCGTCGACTCCATCTCGTCAGCACTGCGTTTCCGAGAGGCAGGTGGAGCGAGGTAGTTGAAGCCTTTGTACAATCTGCGAGCATGAATCACTTTTTGGCCCTCAACAATTTGCTGGTCTGGCTCGATGGTAGTGTAGAATTCTCGCAAAGTCGTATCGGGGGCACTCGCGTCGAAGCGAGCATCGTGCTCTGGTATCTTGGAGTCTGCCGTCATGGACGCATCGAATCCGCAAAACTGGTAATCTGCATTGTGGAGGACTTCTCGAACAAGAGCGTCGTGAAGATTGTATCGAGACAAGGCTGGATTGAGCTGCTCACTCCGGTCAATAGCACAGTGTTCCATGTCCTGCCATGAGATAGCAGCCTCTGCCTCGAGTGTGCCAGTACCAGTATCAAGGCCAATGAACCAGGGATAATCTCCTGGATCGTCTGCTATAAAGTGCTTGTGGATAGAGAAACGTAGCAGTCGCCTCGTAAACTGAATCATGACTGCGAGACGCTCAGAAGTCGATGTGATTGATCCTTCCAGTATGAGTACCTGCATTCTGAATGCTCTTCCTTCATGTGAGAATTCAACTAGAGGAAGCTGTGGCATAGGTGCGTCCTTTGTGATGAAGAGCAAAGGTGCATAGTGACCATCTGCTCGATCTGTCGTAACTCGAGCGACAAAGAAGCGTTCTGCCACTCTTGGCTGCCATAGTCGTGGTTTGCGTATAGGCCATTGATCACGAGAGCGAAAGAGGAGTGCTTCGTCATTTGTATCCACTTCTTCATTTACTTCTGGCTTGAACGGATTGTAGTATTCATCAACGAGCTTCCGTTGGACAAGTGCAGCAACAGCCGCATGCGCTGCACTAGACTTCGCGCTTCTTCTGCCTGATTATTAGCTTTGTCTGTACCTCAGACGACACGTACTCTTTCGAACAAGACCTGTTACAGGTGGAATGCCACAAATGGCAGGCAATGTGCAAGATCCTTGCCATTGAATACCACTCCCTGAGACTTTATACGTGGGTGCCATGATGACAAAGTCATTCGTGCCAAGTGAGTTGCAGAAAGCACTGACGACGTTGAGCGCTGCAAACTCAGGTAATGGATTTGCTTGTCCTTCGAAGTGATGTGCCACCAAAGATGCATCATCTTCCTGATCATCCAAGTTTCCCATCTCGACGTCAACGCCACTAACTACACGGTCCTCTGGCAGTTGTGAGCATACTTCTCTGATGCGAGCTTCAGCCACTTTGACGTCCAACAATGCTTGCTCAGCCTTCGGTGCATTGTTTTCGAGAAACATGATGAATCGACTGCCAGGGTGTCGAGCCCGGCCACGCGATTGAATGTACTGTGCGACATTGGAAAAGGCATCAAACCGTATGACATAGTTGCAGGCAGGTATGTCAATGCCTTCTTCTGCAACGCTTGTAGCAAAGAGTAAGTTGAAGTCACCGCGTCGGAATGAATCCACGACGAAGACCTGTCGACGAATCAGCATCGATACGCCCGCATCGTCGGCGCCACCTTGCCCAATAAAAATGGAAGGCTTGATGTTAGGATGCATCTTGTCTTTGACGATTTCAGCGACAAGACTGAGTAGCAAATAAGCCGTCACGCGTCGCTCGCAGAACAGCAAGACGACTGGAATAGGTTCGCCACGTTTCTCAGCGCCGCTGTAGATTTCATTGAGCAATTCCAACATCAGCGATACCTTGGGCGACAAGACAGGGTCTTGAATCACCTCGTCCTCTCGCTGATCAACAATCTTGGTCGCATCAAGCAGCATGTCTTTCGTTTCTTGAAGATTTTCTCCCTCCCGTTCCTTGTATATCGATTTAGCTTCCGACTTGTCTGTTGCATCTTGGACAAGCATCTTCCAGCATCGCTCACGAGCCCAAGGCCCTAATTCAGTCGTGACGTATTCTGCACTAGCAACCAACTTTTTGAAGCTCTTGTTGAATGATGCGCCCTTGCGCAGGCTGTATGTATCCACCTCCATTCCAAAGTCCTCGGGCACCATGGTATCGTATCGTAGAATGATTTCCTCAGGTCTCACAACCAAACTTGACAGACTCGAGCTGAGGCTGGGCGTACAGACACGCGCATCCATGGTTGCTTCAAGCTTCTCAATCACTGTGAGGGGCGTCTTGCGTGATGATACTGGACTTGCCGTCATGCCGAAAATTCGCGGCCTGTCATCATGTTTTGCTTCGTGGTAGACACGTAGGATGAGAGCGAATGGATGATTTGAAGCGGCATGATGACACTCGTCAAAGATGAGCAACGAGATCTCTGACATACTGATGAAGCCACGCGCTAGACACGTCACGAGAATCTGAGCAGTCATGACAATAGCATGATGTTTGTCGTAGATGTCGATCCATTGAGTCTTGGAGTAGTTATCAACGCCGAGTGCACCGTAGAGGAAACCAATTTCGCCTGGACAGGAAGATTGGAGGAACTCTGATTGTTGCATAGCAAGTGCAACCTTGTCTACGAGGAAGAAGGCCAGTTTTCGGGGTCGATGAGGTACAGTTGGATCGTTTGGCTCTCGCTGCCGCAGTAGTTCTCTAGCGTGGAGCTCTCGGGCTGCCAACTCGCCGAGGATATGCTCCTTCAGCAACATTGCTGCGATAAACGTCTTGCCACTACCTGTATCCAAAACAGCGATTGTATTCTGCTCCTGAGCTCGTTTGAACAATTCAATTTGAAAATCTCGAGGCGACAGATGCTTGGGAGGCGGCCGCTCTCGTGTTGCTTCTTGTAGAGCATTGCGAGGGTTCTGGAGCAAGTTTCGACGCTGCTTGGCGATATCGCGGACCTGGCCATAGCGTGCATGTTCCAGTGTCTGAGACTGGGTTTGGCTGATGGCCGAATGCTTCTTCATGGTGCAGGCAGCACGTCAAGCGGGGCGAGCTGACCGCCTAGGCCTTGACGGCGAGGTTCAAGCCTGACAGCAGCGGTGCGAGGAGCAGATTCAGTGTAGAATAAAGCAGCAAAATGAAGGAGCAGGGAGCTCGCGTGCCTATGGCCGCTAAAAGGAGGGAGGTGTAGTCGTTGGAAGGATAAATTTATAGGGAGACATGAAGATTGAATAAAATAGTTCTATTCAGGAGACAAAACCTTTAGATAGACTATAGAATGCTTGTATAGGCTGATACGGATATGAGTTTCATAGGTCATTGAGACCTCCCGATGGCTCTTCTTCTCCGTCTGATTCTTCGCCCGATTCGGCACCATCACTAGCTTCAGTATCGCTGTTCCCTGCAGCAACATCCCCTTCCTCATCTCTTGTCCCACGACTGTCCTCAATCGCCCTCTCCAGATCCTTCAGTTCACGCTTCGATAGCTTGATGCTACCAGATGCATGCACATCTTGATCCAGCGTTCCCTTGCGCACAATATCCTTGAGTTGCGGCGGCCGCTTTTCGCTAGTGTAGTTGAGTTTGCGCTTGAAGTAGGTGATGACACACTGTACATCTCTATCAAAGTACCGTTGAGCATCTTCGTGATCAATCGAGACCATCTGTGGAAAGTCAATCAGCATGGGCTTACCAGACTCATAGACTAGGATGTTGAACTCATTGAAGTCACCATGAATCAAGCCCGCTTCTGCGAGCTGGACAACAAGGGCCATAATGTCGTCGTAGAGCTTTTCTGGGTCCAATACAACTTCAATCATGCGTAGTGGGAATGCATCAATGAATTCCATAACAACGCAATGTCTCGCTTGATCAATTGGTTGTGGCACTGGGAAACCATGCTCATGTAGAATCTTCATGAACGCATACTCCTTGACTGCAGAGAGCCTTGAAATGTAAAGCCAACTCGCTGATTTGCGTTGTTTGAGGTAGTCTCTGTTATTCTTGATGGATCTGAAACTGGTCCTACCAAGTCGATGCAGCTTGAGAATCATCTGCTTGCCTTGCTCATCTGCAACGACATAGACATCCGACTCTTTACCAACACCAATCTGGTTACCAACCGAATAAACACTCGTTCGATTCGCAAATGCCTTGAGTGCGAGGTAATCAGCGCCTTGTCCAGTCAACCTGTATCCATCATAACTCATATTCTTCATCTTTGCAATCAATTTGTTTTTAGCAAGATTTGAGATACACCGTGCAACAGGACCACCTGATCCGCCGCGTAGTTTAGCGATTGATGCAATGAGAGGTGTAGGGACGACTTCGTGGTTTTTAGAGCCAAGCTCAACAGCTGTCAAGACCCGGAAATCGTCTGGCGTCAGGTAGCGCATGGAGGCTGTATTGAGATTGACCATCTCTACTGTGTTTCAAGTCAGGCCCTGCTTGTATAGATGGATGCGATCGTGTCGGCTTTTGTGGACTTCTTGGTGAAAGTTCAAAATTTATTTTCGAGTCGTCGCAGGACAAGAGCAAGAGACGAGAGACAATAGACAGGATGCAGGGAAGGATGGAGGATAAAGGGACGGAGAAGGAAGGCACTCGCTATAGCAACTAATCAGGGTCATGTATGTATTCGTAGAAGCGGGCCTTCAGCACGCAGCCTGGCAAGCACGGAAGACATCCAAATCATGAATGTACCGCTCAAGCGACAACTGGCTGCGCGTCATCTTGTGGTCTCTAGCATACAGATGCGTCGCCCAGTCTACTTCCTGATCCATCTGTTCGCTCTCAACAAATCGTGGTCGTTCATGGAGAGCACCGAGAGACGCACCCTTGCCATCCATCAAATCGTCCAGGAACAGCTCGACTGATTCTCTATCGCGTCCAGGGAAGACCACCTCCATCGTCGAATCATTGTCCACAAGCTTGTATGGAAATGAACCAAATTGCATCAAGCGGTACACATTGCGTCGCAACTTGGCAAGATGTTTCGGTGCAGCAAGGACAGCTTCATCAACAGCGCTGATGAGTGCAGCATTCAAGACGCCTGTAGAAGGAGCGAGGATCTTGGGAGTGAGCGGGATTGTCAAGACGGTGGTGAGATGCTCTGACGCTTTAAGTCCAGCAACAACACGCCCGCCTCGCAGTTCACGCCCATCAGGCGCCGTGAAGAATGGGTTGTTGAGGACACCAGCGCGGAGCCCCAGTGAAATTGACTCGAAAACCTCTCGTACAACCTGCGCATGGTTGATGCTGCTTGATGCGAATCCACGGCGATACCCATGTGCGCGCAATGTACCACCCATCGTAGACCTTGTTGCGCTCTGTCCAAAGATAGTCTTGACCTGTGCAACTGTTGCAGAAGTTGACCGGCCGGCATGATGATGGCGGGTGGGTCCAGCAAATTGCGTGTAATGCCTACGCGCGTCTTGCGCCTGTTTATCTCGCACACGATCGTGTAGTGTGCCTTGCGATCGGCGCGGCAGAGGAACTCGTTCACGCTGGAGGACTTGCTTGCCTGGTCGTAGGAAAGCGGCGACTTCTTGCTCAGTTTGTTCAATTTGGCGTTTGACGGCCTGCGCTAGTTTGCGCGCTGCTTCTCGCCCTAGATGTGCATGTCAGTGAGATGCACAGGATGAAGTGATTGCTTACAAGGCGCCAGGTTCATAGGCGGCATTTTGGGGATGTAGATGTGGTGGATTGGGAGTCGGTGTGTTGTGTGGAGGAGGCGACCTGCCGCTGAAGTAAGCAAGGACGAGCAACAATCAGCAGCAAAGGTGCTGTCACTGTTGTGCAGTGCAAAAGGCCTCTATCTGATGCTGGAGTCGGGGAAATGCTAGTAGCTATGCCAATATAAGCTCATATCAAATGCCCCTTCATAGGCAGCACAAGTCCCTGGCGGTCGTCAATTTCAACCCGGTGCAGCTTATCATCGAATAGATATTCCACCGTCAGCGTCTTCTTCTCGCCAAGATCAGGATCCCAGAACCCAATCAGACCAGACTTACGGACCTTTTCTGGCAGCACCAGTTGGTTGTCATTGATTTGTGCCGCCAATGCAATCGTCACATCAACTTTATGCGCTTTCGAGCCATACTGCGCGTCCGTAATCACCAAGCCATGAGCTTGCCGCGCAGCATCCTGTTTCCTCTCAATAGCCTCGCGCATCAATGCAACTGCCTCACTAGCAGCTTGCTCCCGAGCAGCCAACTGATCCTGCATCCGTGTCTTCCTCAATGCCAAACGCCTCTTCCGATTGCGCTCACGCTGTGGCATGACATGCAAGAACTCAAATGCAACTAAGCCCAGCACAGGCAGCACGACACCATACAACATGCTGTCCGTTTCGAAACCCTCGCCAATCCAAAGGGGTAATGAAAATCTTTGTCCGAGTCTTGCAAACGTCAATTTGACGACAAGTGTTTGGGCATTGCCAGTGACAACAGCACCAAGTCTTGCATGCTCAGTGATTTTACGACTCGCACCAACGTTGATGGCAAGACCACCTGTTGTGAGACTGCCGCCTGCTTTGCACCGAATCCCAGGACCATCGAAATGCGTGCTATAATCACCAGCAAGTCCAGTTACTTGCAAACCGGTAATCAACTGCACGGTGAATCCAGAGGGGTCGCTTGGGATGGGATTGCGAGTCCAGCCAAGGACGTAAGACGCAGCACTACTGGTTTGTCCCCAATCCCATAATTTCCATGGACTGCCTGAGGAGAGTGTTGAGAACAGAACCCCGCGTGAAGTCATTTGTCGACCTGTCGTGAGCGCGAGACTCGGTGGTTGCAGCAGTGAAGCAGCCTCCAAGTCACAAGAGTAAAACAACTCTGCTGTTTGTTGATGGATCCATTTCGCTTTAAACTTGCGAGGTGCCAGCAGTGGTAGAGAGCATTCAATCGTTGTTTTGGGGGACAGTTGATGCCGCAGACCAGTAAGAACACCGAATTGTGCCTTCTTTCCCGCCATGGTTGCATGCGATGTTATAGTCAAGGCAGAGGCGTGCTCGACAGGTTTCGCAAGCTGTCCAGATTCAGCCTCATCTTCATAGTCTTCGCGTTCACTCAATCGCCATATCCGCGACAATGAAAAGGGGATGGAGGAGCTCCCTCGAATAGTCAGTCCTCGCATCCGTACATCCTGCCATCGTTCACTGAGTAACGCAGGTCGTGCTCGTTTCATAGGCATACCCAGTGCATTCATATAAGACTCGACCACCACGCGCTGACCGAACAGCGCTTTCGCATCGACAGTCAAACTTGTCTCGCTCTTTGCTTGCACCAATTGATCCAGCAGTTCCACTTTCGCCTGTTTTGCTTGAGCGAGATGGAATTGACGGAGCTCTTCAGGAGTCATGTTGCGTTGTCCAACTTCCATCTTGATACCTAGACCAGCATCCCCCAATGTATCATACAGCGCGCGTTGCTGCGGATCCGACAAGACATCGTAAGCACGTTGGATCTGCCTAAATTGATGCTCCGCAGCTTGACGTTGTTGAACATCGCCTCTATGCTTGTCTGGATGGAAGAGCCGCGAAAGGCGACGATGCGCTTCACGGATATCGGTTTCTGTGGCGGTATTGGAGATGTTCAGCAGCTCGTAGAGGGAGGGTTCGCTGTCTTGTGCATCAGGACTTGATTCATGGGCCTCCTCTGCCATGGCCTTCTATGGACCAGGCAGTCCTAGAGCCCTCTACCAATAAAGTACTGCAAGTCGGTCAAAGTCCAGCTTGTAAGTCGTCGTGGTCGTAGAACAATCTCACACAGTCACAATCGTAGAAAGACCTCATCAAAGTACAAATCAAGAAGATGTAAGACACTGAAGAGCATAGAAATGTACAAGACATGCATCGCCTCACTGCCGCGATGAAGGCCGCGACGTGAGTGGAATCCCATCATCTTCCCGGTTGGATGAGCGTGCTTTGGATAATCGCAAGTCATCCTTGCCGCCTCGCCAGTAGCCAGATGCTGTTAAGAGACGATAAAGCCTTCCCTGTATGCTCGCTTCATTGGGTTCTTCATACTGAATGACAAGGGTCCGCGCATAAGATAGTGCAACGAGCACAAAGTATGCCTTGACGAGCAGAATGAGTACAAGTGCAGCAATGGATGGGTACTGCTCTGGATGCAGCGCACCCTGCCCGACACCTGCCAATGACTCGCTAGGTGATGCAGTCACTGTACCCGGAATAGGCGTAGGTGCAACCACAACAGAAGCAACCGTATGGGATGGATGGGTGAAGCCAGCCGTATCATTCATCGCACCAACAAGTTTCGAAGTTGATCCTTGCTGTGAGATGACGAGGAACCATGAAGTGGCAAAAATTGCGGTGTACGCGATATTGATAGCGCTATCAAGGACGTAGGCGAAGGCAAAGAGCACAGTCGGCACAGCTTCCTGCCGCCGAACAGGTCCTAGCATCCAGAGAAAGAGGACCGTCATGATGATAGAGTAGAGATACATGCTGAGCTGCCATCCCGTGATGCTAGCGCCTGTGAGAAGGGCAAGCACGCCATAGATGCCAGAAGCCTTGTTGAAGACGGCGAATAAGCAGATAATTTCTGTGCCTGTTTTGAGGGAAACAAAGTGGAGAAAGGACTGGTATTAGCTTTGATTCGATATAGGAGGAGCATGCCTTTGGTTTCGGTACAAGCTGCCACATCATGCGGCAGAATGGAGCGTTGGATCGTGGTTGAGCCGTTGAATGCGAAATCTGTCGCGTCCAAAATTTGAAATTTCAAAATTTGAGATTCAGGGACAAGGCACAGGAGCTTCTCATCTTCATGTCTTCATTATGCTCTATCTATGCTAAAACTGGTAAGTAAGCTAGCATTGACCAAGTACCAGACCCATAGGAGGAGGATTGTAGTCCTCAAAGAACGACAGCGTTGACGAAGAACCAGCAGACACAGCTAGCTCGTACGACACACTCTTTCCAACAGGACAGGCAAACGTAGCAAATGTCGTATTCTGGCCAGGTGTCAGCGTAGCCGTGTACGTAGCCACCTGTACAGGCTTGTTGCTGTACGTCAAGCTGGCAGCATCTGTTGCGACAGAGGCAAGCTGGTATAATGTCACATCAATTGAATTGCCACCGGCTAAGGTGTAATCTGTCGTACCGCCCAGAGCCTGGATCTGTGCCTTTGTAGGGAACAAAAAGTTGATGGAGCAGGTACCAGCTTGCTGAAAATCGAATGTGAAGACGCTGGAACTGCCACCGCCAATCTGGGGAATATACAGCATACCAATCACATCATTAGGTCGGCTGCTGCTGACGCCAAGGATGGTGCGTGGGTAGGACTTGGAGCCAAGTGCGTTGGTAATATTGAAGCAAGCAGAAGGCGCAGGTGAAGCGACTGTGTGCAAGGTCGTCTGGGACGCAACTGCGGTCGAGACGATGGATGAAGCTGTGATGTTGACATGACCAGATGTCATGGCGCTGGTGACACTTTGCACGACAGTCTTTGATGCAGGAGTCGAAGTGCTGATGAGAGTCTGCACATTGGTCTGTGCTGCAGGGGTCACGGTGCTGGTAACCGTTGTACCAGGGATTGTGACAGTCTGCACGACAGTCGTTGCAGGGAGCGTCAGGGTCGATGCAACACAGCTAGCAGAAGCCGGTGGGCAAACTGGAACAAGAAGTTCGACAAGGATACAGCCAGTGACGGTAGATCGATCGACATCAACCGTGTACAGATTATAACCAGGAAGGGCACCCGTTGCGAGACATGCCAAAAAGGATGTTTTGCCATTAAAAGCCAGCATACCACTGCAGACGGAGAAACCCGTCGTCGATGCACCAACCGTGGCAGGGTTCTGGCACTGAAGTTGGCTCTGGTTTGAAATCTCGCAGGTACGGCCAGCATTGTCGGTGATGCAACCATTGGTCAGAGTGAAGCTTGAAAGAGCAATGCCAGTGCCTGTCAATGCACAACGGACCTGTCCATCGGCGATCTGAGAGACGGATGAGATGTTGATTGCGCGGACTTGTCCATCGTCAATTTGACCAATACCACATCCATTGACTTGAATGACAAAGGTGGAAGATTGCGTGGAGGAACAGTTCGACTGTGCTGAAGCCAAGGAAGCGGTAAGGCCCAGTGATGCAAAGCTTGAGAACTTCATCTTGCGTGAGGATACTGACACAGAAGCAGACTCGTCGTCTTTTATAGCTTGTGTAACCACGCACTTCGTAGAAGGCGTTGGTCCATGCATGATGATGCTCGGCACTCGATCGTTATAGAACAATAATAGCACCAGGAGCTTGGCAGTACGAGCATTGGGGCCACCATGACTGACGATCAAGCTGTTACTACCTTGTCGACCTGGGAACACAGGAAAATGCCTGCAGTCAAAGAACAGACGGTAGCCGAGATGACCTTGACTTTGCAGGCCAGAAATCTCCGAGCATCGTCGCCATCCATTGTCGACTAGATGAGTCGGCCCGACGACTATTCAGTTGTGCGTGACTCTCTTGCTCTCAGCTAAATCGAGCGTAAGATGTGCAAGCCCGATCATAGTGTATGCATTTCGGCTAGCAAAGACCAAGAATAGATCCCATACGAGAGTACGCGATAGACGTTCATATTGAAAATAACAGCAGCCAAGACTTTACATCACGAGTACAGCACATGAAACTAGCCATGACGGAGATTTGCAAATAGCCGAACGCACTTGGTGGTGTCAAGTTCCAACACTCTGAACAGAGTCTCACGCAGCACGCTTAACAACTGTCGAGATGCAAAATACCAAAAAACAAATCAATAAAAGAACTTCCTATGTTGCGCGATATGATGTTGTGAAAGAGCAAAGAGAGACAAGTTGTGGAGAACTCAATTTTCTGGTGAGACGTTGAAAAGAAGAACGTGAAAAGGCTGTGAGGCGATGCATGCACAAGTGTGTTTGTTTTTGTTTTTGTGAGGTCTGTTGAGCTGAGCTGTTGAACGTTGATCCCGGATGGGATCTCATGAGGTTGATCAACGTAGTGTGGTGGAGTATGCCGAGCAGAGCAATGCGCGTGAGCCGCAAAGACCGTCTGGGTCAAAAGCGAAAAGCAAGTCCAAGAAGGGCTCTTCCCTTGGGAAGTGGTTGGTTTGGTGTGCCCTTGTCAGGTGAAGAGAACATCGCCAAGACCACCAACGAAAGTACGCCAAGATGTATGCCAAGTCAAACATGATTGCAAAGTGTCGATGTTGTCAATGTTCCCGATAACGCTTCGAAAAGAGGTGCAAAGGCCAAATAAGAGCAAAACACTCACGCAGCTTCGCTTGCAGCCTCGGTGCGACCAACAGCAGTCAATTCATTCACCTGCGGCGACTCCGGCGAGGTCGAAACTTGCTTACCCGGCACAAACGCAGGTGCAGTCACCAATTCGCTCAACTGACCAGCACCATTGACAACGCCTTCCTGCTGTTGTGGAGCTTGTTGCTGAGCATGCGTACCCGCATCGCGTTGCTCCACCGGCAACACCCACTGCTCCCATCCTTCTTGCTTACGAATCTTATCCTGTTCACCAGAGACACACTTGAGCTCAATCAAACCGCTTGCTGCACAGACATCCCTGATGAGTCCATAATCCAAGGTAATGCTGCGTACGCGATTGAATCGTGCCAAGATGGGAAGTGCCACGAAACCCTGGTCATCCATGTGCTTCCTCAAAAACAAATCCTTGCACAGATTTTCAATCGAAAAGTAATACTCGAGTTGTTGCTGCACGAGTGGGCGTGCCATCATCGGGTCCATCATCATGGGTGGCATGCCCAACATACCAGGTCCAATCATGTAAGCAGCTTGTTGCGCAGGATTGACAAAGGACATGGGAACACCATCACCCATATAGCCCACAAACTCGCGTGGAGAGCCAAAGGACGTCCTACCGCCATGTCGGTAGGAGCCATTTTGATGACCATTCGTATGCATGCTATGATTACCACGATGACCACGCGGAGCATAAGCAGCGCCGCCACGACCGCCGCGTCCCGTAGAGCCATTGAATGTAGCAGGGTCACGCGGCCCGCGTTGTGGCTTGTCAGCGCCGTACGCATGCTGCTGCGTCTGTTGTGCAGTACCGACAACTTGTTCATGTCCAGCGACAGGTGTATCACCGCGCAGCTTAGAAGACGATCGCGATGTAGCAGCTGACCGTTCTGGTGTTTGATCAAGTGCACCTTCCTGACCACAATGTTCAGGACTCCTTGGCATCCGCTGATTCGTTGCAGACTGAGCACGCTTTCGATCTCCAGCTCTGCTTTGCTCGCTTGTCATACGCGTGAGTCGACCCTGTTGACCGTCACCAGCGACCTCTGCATGGTAAGAGCCATCTGCGGGAATTTCACTACCGCTGTCCTTATTACCTGCAGATGTGGAGCGTGAGAATCGAGGCACCGTGCCATTTCCAGTGTGTCGGCCACCACCTGTATGACTGCTGCCGCGCGCATGGCCACCAGAGGAGGTAGCAGATCCGCGCTTGATTTGGCTCGCAATAGGTGTATGCGTGATGATGGGTGTATACTTGACCCATTCCTTCTTTCCAGCGGATTTTGTGGTTGCATGCTCACCACTGTGCGTCGTCCCACTCTCTGGAGCAGATTGACGACGGCTTGTTGAAGCGAGATCAACTTGTTGGAGCGCCTTGTCAAGTGTAGGCCACAGTGTCTGATCCTCCATTGGAGCAGACTTGCCTGCAGGTCTGGTGCCATCACTTGGACCATCACTTTTGTTTGGCGCCGACGCGGCTGTTGGGAGATCAGGACTCGCCGACTTGCTGGTCTGCTCTGTGCGCTTCTTCCAAGGATTGACCTTTGGCGGTGCAGTAGCAGCAGCCTTCTTCTCTGTAGCAGCAGCAGCAGCGTCACTCACCTGCGACGAAGCGCCCACGTCTCCTTGCGAACTCGCCACGCTGGCGTTCTCTGCGACACTTTGCTCAGTCGCCGTTGTTGTCGCTGCGCGTTGTTGCGTAGCTTTTGTAGCATGCTCAGCAGCACCTGCTACAGCGGCAAAGGAGATGGCCTGTGTCTCTCGCTTCTCACTCGAGGCGTCTTGTGTTTCAACCATGACTATTTTTTTTCCTGTCCTATTGGCCGTTTCCTGTGTAGATGTTGGATCGCCTTGTTGCTGACCTTAGGACGCGCTCGATGTACCTTGAACAGTAGGTGCTAGACTGAAGCAAGCGACAGGACGCAGGAAGCAAGGATGAAAGCTTGGACCAAAAGGTTAAAAAAAGGGTCTAGCGATTGCGCGTCGATTTGACTTTCCGTCTGTCCACGAATCGAGGCACCAATGAAACTGGGTAGAAGCAAGATAGATGGCAGTCTTCCTTGCAGGTCCTGTCCCTCCTGTGCTCTGCTTCTGCTAGCCTGAGTTTGCTCTGGCTGCTTTTTGGGTCTGGTGGTCGTGTTGGCTGGTGACTGCCACAAATTTTGAAATTTTGGAAGGAGCCGGACGGAGGAAGAGACTCGAATGGACGGGCTAGAGGGGCCTATGAGATACGGAGATGTATATAGCGCATGAAAGACATGGCAGCAGTACTTTAAGGTGCATCGACCACTTCAATGGACAACGCTCGCAAGACGGGTCCAGCATACCGCTCGTTTGATGAGATGCCCCGTGTTCTCAGTGAGCCGACGGTCTAGTAGGACTCCTGCAGCAGCATTGAGTGGCCCCTGTACTGATCTCGTCTGCATCCTTGAATCTAGACTGCATAGCCCGAGATCGATTGTAGCTGACTCACCCAAAGTAGCTCGTCGCTCGATTCACCACAAGTCCACCTGCAAACCGCATGCCTGTGCTGCCACCGGGGAAGTACGAGACAAGATACCACAGCAATGCCACAATCTGAACAGCCGCAGATATGAGGGTTAGTAGCGTATTATTGAGGCCAATGGAGAAGTAGAGCGTGAGTATCATTGACCCGAAATACGCCGCTGTAAAGGGTATCCGGTCACCTGAAATGAGGTGTTTACCATAAGCCGTGGGACCTTGCAGAGCAGCAAATCTGTAGTCAGCGTACTTCGCGACTGATACTGGAAGACGAACGATGAGATGAAGAGCAAGCTGCCAACTGTCCATAGCGTAACAAACTTGCGCGGCTTGAGTGCCAGTATCGGCAAGAAGAAGAACCTAGCATGAGCTGCGTCCCAGGAAACAGACTGGTCATACGCAATGAAGAAACATGCAGCAGCGCCCAGCACGAGCATCGCAAACACAATCATGCGATCCCACCTGCTCAAACTGAAAAAGGCCTCTTCCTCAGCCGCACTTGGCGCAGGTAGCTGAGCAGGTAGATCATTATTACTCGTAGGCAGTCTGTTATATCCATTCTGGCTGAATGGATTCAAGCGGTCGAGAAAGGACGGCGCTTGTGTCGAGACGGGAGGCTCTTGGCGCCTCGTCCAGCCAAAATTGTTGAGCTGTGAGCGGAAGGCATTCTCCTAGGAGCGAGTCAGCTTGGATCTCTAGCTTGCAGTGAGAAGAGCATACTGTAGTCATAGTTCAAATTGAGCAAATAGCAGAAGAAGCGTGGTGAAGTGGTTGCGAGTGGATGACGTTTGCGTGCTCAAAGCGAAGACACGACCGAATTGACCAGCTACTTTCCATCACTGTCTGCCATGTTGCTATAGCCTCAGTTGCTCAAGAGAATGCCTAAGACTGCTTCCTGACGCTCGTCATGTCCTCCGGCTCCAGCTCTGGCCTCATCGCCATCGTTCTAGCCATCAAATCATCACGCGGCCACCAGATAGTCTTTCATTACCCGCCTGAGCCTTTACAGGACTCGGATAATGGCGTCTCTGCTGGTGTAGCAGCAGACGAGGAAGAGTCAAGCGATGAGCTGCCTGATTTTTATGGTCATCACCGCCGCGAAGGACCAGATTCACGGTCCATGTCGGCGGACAGCTACCTACCCACCATCAGTGAGCGTGACACGCATGAAGAGTCTGCTACGCAACGGAAGAAACCTTGGGATACGATTCTATCTCATCCATCCTCCCTACTAGCAGATATCTTTACGCCCCATAAATCGGACAACAAGTTTGAATTGTGGATGGACGACCTCGTCTTTCTTGGCAGTCCAGCGCATATCAGGCCTGATGGGTCATGGATCAAACGGAAGCAAATGGCAGAAAAGCCTGACACGCGTGGAGAAGATGTTTCATCTCCGGTGTCAGTGACTGGATCAAGTGCAAATCTCCTGTCACCTCATCCGACCACCTCGTCAACTACCTCGCCCTCGACAAGCCCGTCTCCCATGACTGTCTTTCATCTTGTCTTTGCCTTAGAAACACCAAAAACGGATGCCTACCACAAACAGGTAAAGCAGATGTACGAAAGCATCGTCACGCAGCTCACCTTTGCCCTCACGTATGAACAAGCACGGAGTGAGTACGTCTGGAAACAGTGCGAGCTGATTCTTGACATCAAGGAGAAGTCTATCGCCAACGGCACACCCCTGTCTTTGCTATGGGACCACATCAAGCAAGCCTCAGATCTCGCTCGCGTCATGGCCCGTACATTCGATGCCATTTCTAGGAATCAAATTGCCCATCTTCTCATCAACAAACACATTCATCTTTCTCTCGGCTTGCCTAGTGAGCTCTCCACAGCAATCTTACCAAGCGATACAGACCCCATGCAGTCATTCTTGTCAAGTGCACTCAGTTTTGGGAGTAGCCTACATGATGCCTCTGCAGACCCTCTGGTCCTGCCGCACTGGGCGCTCCTTTTGCTAGACGAACCAGATGCCATTCTCGCGGCTGCTCCACCAGGCGCTTCACCACTTCTTGTTCGTTTTTTAAAAGCCATCAAGCCAACACTTTCATTCAGTCAGTTGGCAGAAGTCACCAAAATCCCACTGCACGATGTCAGTACGCTTGCTCGACATCTCGTTCATTGGCGTTGCGCACTGCCCATTGCGCCACTTCATCCAAGACGCGTCTATGCAGTCTCTCCAATTTCTCCAATTCACGATCTCTCCAAGCAAAGTGCACAATTCAGTCAACGTTTCCCTACGGTACCACCATTACCAAAAGTCTTGTCCTTATTGAGTAGAAAGGCTGTACCGTGGGGTGCCTTGATTCCAAGTAAAAATCATCGTTCACTCTACCTGGATGTCTTGACTTGGATGATGCGAGAACGTTGGCTTATGGAAGTTCGAACGTTCGTTTGGGTGCGTGTACGCAAGGAGATTAAGCAGCAAGTGGCAGCGGATGCAGAAGCAGAACAAGCGGTTGTGTCTGATGCACCAGCAAAAGATTGGGAAGTCTCCATCATCACTGATCCCTACAGTGCGAGCTCAGAGGAACGACTGTGGTTGCAGAAGATGGCTTCGACGAAGCCTGCACAGGAGGCGAAGCTGTTTGAGCGTGTGGTCAAGTACTTTAATGGCAAGCATGCGATGGAGAAGGTGTTGGTCCGTGAAGGCCTGCATAAGAAGACGCTTCGGAGGTGTCTCGAGGCATTCAAAGACGATCTGGTGCAGAGTCAGACCTGGTAGGCTTATGAGGCTCATGACCATACTTGTGACTGTCATCTTGAATCGCGTCCTGCAGGTCTCGAGCGCGACGACGACGTCTTCAAGGGAATCAAGACCTATCATGGATTCAGACATGTCTGCACCCCTCAGCCCGTCGTCGCAGACATCGCTGCAGCCTGATTTAGAGAGGGAAGTTCCACCAGCAGCCATGGACATTGACAGCCCACCAGGCTTCAATACGGGTGCTGCCCGACTCATCGCACAGCCTATTGCTAGCGGTGCCAGCCCAAGCAGGCGACGTGGAGGTGGTAAAGTGCAAGTGGTCGATGCAGCGGCAGAGAAGGAACGTCGCATGGCAAAGGAGCGCAAAGGTCTGCTTGATCAGGACTTTGATGCCAAGTCATTCATTCATGAAGAAGACTTTGATTTGACCACGCAAATGCAGGCTGGTGCTACACAGGCATGAAGGCAGTCTCCTAGAAACGCCGCTCCTCTTCCTCTTCGTCTTCAGGATACAATTTCACTGTCCGGTCAAACTTTGAAAAGTCAAATTCAACATCATCACCCAACAACGCTGCATCACTCGTCGCCAAGGTCCGATCTCCCTCAAACATCTGTCGTCCAGTCAGCTTCCGCACCGGTGCATTGGGTCCTGCGCGCTTCAAGGCCAGCTCTTCTGCTTCAATTTCCTTCTTTCGCATCTCCGCTTGGAATCGCGCACGCCAAGCAGCAAAGGATGCAGGTGTTACTGCTGTTCCTTCAAACTTTTTTTGCTCCTGCCTCTCAACCTCTTGTTGCACCAAGCGTACTTGGCGTTCACGTTCAGCCTGCCGCGCCGCTAGTCGCGCTTCAGCTTGTTCTTTTAGTGCACTGGAAAGGTTGAAGATCATGGCCATGCCAAGTGATTCCTGCACAATATCGCTAAGCGCTTGCAGCAGGGCGGATTTGTCTTCGCTGGTAAAATCTTCTGGTTCATTGTCGTCTTCTGCGTCTGGCAGGGCTGTGTCGAGTGTGAGGTACGGCGCATCGTCCGGGTACGTCGGCCCAAGCTGCGCTATTAGATATAGTATCGCTAGAATTAGTTCCACTCAATCTATATCAAGTCACTTACGCGGCTGTTTGCACCGGCACTCATCTGCATCCAAATCTATCCGAATCTTGAATGTATCCTCGTTGATTTCTAGTGTCAGCGTCGCTTTCGAGGCCGCAATGCTGGCTCACTTTCAAATTCATCGGGATATATGGAGACTAGAATCTCTGCTTCCTCTTCTATCGCAGCAGTGGACATGCTCTGCCGTACGAGACTGGCCAGGCCAATGCGCGTCTGTCGCTTTCCAGGTTGATTGCAATTGATGGTCGCTGCACTTTTGGATCTGGCGTGCGACGAGATGGGCTGGTCCACTGACAGTCGCAGCAAGTCACCAGGCAGTTGCTTCGATGCAGAATGACCTATCTTTGAGCTACGTCAACCTTCATGTTTTTCTGCGCGATCAAGTTGCTGTTTCTCAACCACAGAGGCCATGCTCCGCTGACTGCTTCAGGCGCTCAAATGGCTTGCTCTACTAAGGATCCCCGAAGTGGACTGCAACATTGGACTTGACTTGAACGTACTGTTCAGGTACGCCTCGACAAACATTTTGATCTGCATGGTAGCAGCGGGTATCATGGTCAAGGCATGGTGCTCGGTGAGGAAGTAACGCGCAGTGATGCATATGTACTCCCAAATTGTCCGAGGACGTGAACACTGGACTCCTTCAGCAATCGCAAAACATGCTACTCGAAATGCTAGAAGCGCTGCGATTTCTAAAGTCTAGCTGGGCCACTCACAGTCCGGCACACGGGCTATAGAGCCACTGGTGGATCTACTAGTGATATATCGGGTCTAGTCTTTCGAATCGACACACGCTTGCGCATGCCGCTCTTGGCTTCCATCTTGCTACTCATCCGTCCACAAAACAGCTTCTTCTGTTGCACTTGCAGTTGCTTGGCTACAGATGCTATTCGTGACATCTCTTGATTCCAGTAGTTCCTCGAGTCCAAGTAGTCCTACCACATAGCTGCTGTAGGTGAGTACTTTCTATACGCATATATAAGCTTGACTTACATACCTTTTAGGTATATCTATGCCCATTTCAGAAACAAAGCATGCCGCAGTCACAGGGATCTTGACATCAGCGACTTTGCATTGGACTATTGATGCCGCTCATCCAGTGACTCACCAGATTGAAGGTCCTCCGAATGCAAGAGTGTGGACTCCTGTACCGCAGCTTTGACCCCATGTAGCTTCTTTCATGCTCCAGTACATAACACCGTCATCAAACGGCGGCCTACCATCAGCAATTGCGAGCTACAATGGCCAGATTTGTGGTATGCTGTCGAAAGTGAACCGTTTTGTTTTAGGGAGCTTGGTTGTCACAACTGCAGCTGTTTAACAAGAAAGCCCTGTGTCAAAGATATGTGGTCTGCCTGCCAGACTCGAATTGTCCAGGACTCAAAGGGAAAAATCAGCGCTGAGTACACAGCTGCTGGAAGCATGCAATAGGATGATCATGCAGGAGGAAGGCTGAGTGAAGGGAGTAATCATTTGCAACTCCATACTCCTTATTTACGATGCCCCAAACTACCTTCAAAATTGAAAAGACCATCACATCTATTCGGTATTATGCGT
This sequence comes from Protomyces lactucae-debilis, assembly GCF_002105105.1. Lineage (NCBI taxonomy): Eukaryota > Fungi > Ascomycota > Taphrinomycetes > Taphrinales > Protomycetaceae > Protomyces > Protomyces lactucae-debilis. Next base: position 79,712 of record NW_024468010.1, read on the forward strand.
CATACCGTGATAACGTGAACGGTGGAGTGTCAAGTAGCTGCAGCAGAAGCTACCTGAGAAGTGAACATAGACCTAGGGTCGATACAGATGAAGAGTAAAGCAGGGCCTCATGATCCCTGTTAAGTAAAAGAAGGGGTGACCTTCACCTGGAAGCACGCGATACGTGGTAGGGAGATGCACTAGCAAGCCAAGCCATGTGACTGTGTATTTGACTGCACAATAACATCCTTAAGTCCAGCAAATCATCAGACCACAACCTCTCACTGGCTGTTGTCTGGTGTTTGCAGCTGCAATTGCCTTCTGACATGATCATTCTCTCGCGCCACTCGACTTCCCCATCATGCGTCAGGACAAGTCTTTGGTTCTTGACCATTCTTGCAACCTTGGTACACCTCATGCTGTCGCTACAAGCTCTTGAGCACTTGTCGAGTGCATCTGCAGAGGCTGTCCGTCGCAAAGTCAACCCTCCCGTCGAATCTGAATACCATCTCGCTCCTATCACCAAAGAAGAGCTCCACACATGGTTCGGGAGCGAGAATGTGTTCCCTGCTAAAGAGTCACCTTCACGCAAACTTATCTGTTACGATGCAACATTTTCCTTTCTCGGATTGCGAAATTCTGAGTCGAGAACAAAGCTTCCTCAAGATTTAGGGCCGATAAAGGAAGAGAAGAATTGCAAAGCCTTCTGTAATGCGCAGCTGGAGAACCATGCAAGAAGGATTGGTGATCTGTTCCATCCTGGCCGTATTTCTAGCTCGTCATGTCTGAGGAGTGGGGCTTTTGAGCTCCGAAGCAGAGCTGTCGTCATTCATGCACCAGGAGCTCTCTGTAACGACTTTTTTGCAGACAATCAGCGTCAATGTCCTTATGCGAAATCAACATGTGCTTGTGAATTCACTGTTTACGCCCCGGCTGTCCAAATGACAAGAGTCAAAGCAAAAGTTACCGAGGAAGCGCCTAACGGCCAGTATTACATCTCGCCAAGGGTAAGTCTTCAAGAATTACAAAGCCATGGCATACCAGCGAACAATTGTTTTCCCCGCCCACCTTTCGGAAAGTGTGGCATTGAGAACATCGCAGCGTCAGTAAACCCGGTAAGCGAGACCTCCAGTTGGGAGCTTCGAGAGTTCAAGGTCGTCGAAGAGAATTTCGATTGCTCAAGAGAGGCTAAGATAAATCGGTGGCGTCAGCAGAAGGAGACTTGCGATTGTTCCAGAAAAAATGCAAAGCACGGTCCCCTGCAATGCAAATCTCACAATGAGGTAAGTGTGAAGAGAGTGTCCTGCCAATTCCAATCACAAAACTCCCCTCACAGACAAGATGTTGGCTCGTCGCATCAGCAGCCGAATGAAGCCTATGCAACCTCGGCGCATGATTATTCTCAGCCACTCAACACCACGATGGATTTGGATGTGGCAAACTTTGATGCGTGCATTGCAGCCTTTCAAGCTGAGTTTTCAAATGAGCCTCCTCCGGGACAAGAGTCATCCTCGAGACAGGGAGAAGGAGTCTGTCCAGTCAACTCTATGCAATGCCAGCCACTTCAGTTTGCTGAGCACGAGCGAAATCCTGTCACATTCTTTCCTTTCAATCAGCATCCGTGGATGTGGTCTGCATACAAGGATGATCAGCAAGTGCAGCAATTCTACTCCGACCACTATACTCAAGTTGATCCAAACAACCCAGTTGCTGAGTCATCGAACGGGCAATTTTTTGGATCATCCCAATTGCACCATCAAGCCCCAGGGACAAGCCAATGGCAGAATCCAGGGTCAGGCGAGTGGCAAAACGAAGAGCAGCCAGGGCAGACCCAATGGCAAGAACAAGGCCAGTGCCAGTGGCAAGATCAAGAGCAAAATCAAGGGCAAGATCAAGGCCAAAACCCATTGTTCAATGACTGGCCCTGGCCTTCGTTTTGACAAGCTTCAGGCGCTCAAAGAGAAGCAAGATGCCGACATGACCAGAACTGACCTCATTACGGCAAGCTTTGTTCCTCAACACGACTTTAGAAGCCTATCACCCATAGATCTTAGCTTTGATAGCACTGCAATTGTGATGTCGATGGTCGCCTCTGTGAGCTGCACTCTTGAATTTGGCGTGCGATGAGTTGGAATTTGGAGCACAGCGCCATCCACAGCCGCTGACTGCTATTCAGAGTACTCAAAGTAGCATGCATTTGCGATGTGAGCCTAGCCTTTTCCTTCACTGCCTGACCGAATGATGGGATCATCACGCTTCAAATTAAGGACCTTCGCTTCTCTTTCGCGCCATTATTGTAGTGTATGAACACTACATGTATTAAATTTGCGATGATTTTTGACATGACTTGAACAGCGAGAATTCGATTCTCAGTCTTGACAGTTGTTGAGTCGCTTGTGCCTCAAATCATCTCGTTCTTCAAATCTCTCAAGATTGGTCGTGCTCCGTTTTTGAATAACACGCGTTGTCCAGCATGCACCACTTTTGGGCTGTTCCGCTTACGAGTCTCTCTGTTTTCCTTGAGAGACTCATCCATTCGAGCAACTGTCGACAAGCTGACAGCCACTCCTGAGGCTGGCTGCTTAGCAACATGCTGCTGCAGGACGTCGCTCGGCAAGTCGATACTCCAGCCACGTCGATGTGCGAGATGCACAAACTTATTCAATAGAGCATCATGCGCCAGTGTCTCCTGTGATCCAATGCAAATGAGCTTTCGCTTTGCGCGCGTCAGGGCCACATTGATGCGGCGCCAATCCTTCAATAAATCGCCAACTTGCCCAGTGCTGTTTGAACGTACAAAAGAAACGAGGATGCACTCCTTGTCTCTGCCTTGAAACTTGTCTGCCGTGTCAACCATAACATGCGGGAACGCCTCTAAGTCTGCATGCAGAAGCTTGAGTTGCGAACGATATGGCGAGATGACACCAATGGCGTGCTGAGCCACGCCGCCCGCCACCAGACTTGAGACGATCTGAGCAATAAGCATGGATTCAACTGCATTTTGTGTTTGGTCGCCTCGTTTCGTTTCCTTGGCTTCGGCAATGTCGTCGGTGTTGAGGAAGGCAACACTCCGTTTCGGCGATAGGATCGACTCGAACAAGCAAGGTGTATGGCATGAACCGTGAGCATGCACCGATTCGAGCGCTTTGGTCGAATCTACTTGAAGCTGCTGTGCAGCAATCTGAGGTGTTCCGCATTTGAGCATCCCACCATAAATCAATTCGTTGGCAATGGACATGATGTCTGCATTCATCCGGTACTGGTGTTCAAGGTTGACGACAGCCGCTGGATGTGCATCAGAGAGGAGTTTAAACAAAGACACATCCAGACCACCAGCGAGCGCTTCTTTGTCCTTGACAAGAGGTGGCAATTGGAAATGATCACCGACCAGAATGAACTTGTCTGCAAACCGCAACGGTCCCAGACAGACCGGCAGCGTGATTTGCGACGCTTCATCAACGATACAGTAGTCGAATCGACGTTTTTGAAAGAGCGCGTGTTGTATGCTGAGACAAGTTGTCGCCACAACTGAAGGATCAGTATAGTGCTTTTCGAGTTGCGCAAAAGTCTGGAGAGCATGCGTCTCTGTGCTTGCAAACTCGAGTACCTCCGGATGAATCTTGCCGACTGCGCCGAGTCGCAGGATCTTGACATCCGTCTTGAGCTTGAGCAAGATGGTGTCGACAGCAGAATGTGTATAGGATGTCAACAAAACGCTCTTGCCTGCTGCAACCAGTGATTTAATGATTGTAGCAATGGTTGTCGTCTTGCCTGTTCCTGGCATACCCAGCACAAGTGCATAGTCTCGCGCCCGCATGACTTGATCCTTTGTCTTGATCTGATCAACATTGAGAGAAGACTGACTGACTCGATCAGGGCAGGTGAGTGGGCGTTTATCAAATAGGGGCTTGGCAAGGTCGACAATCAAGTCGCGTAGTCGTTCTGTTGAGACTGTGGCATGCTTGCTTTCCGGTGGCAACAGCAGTTGGATCAAGTTGTTGCGAACCATGGCCATACCATTTTTGAACTCATCACGATCTAGGCGATAAAGTATCGGATTATCTTGCGAAGCAGCCAAAATTGTTCCTTTGTACAGTTGATTGGTGTTTACATCAAAGCCCGGTAATGGTCGACGTGAATCACGTAGCGGCCGATCCACCTCCACGGTCACGACCGTTGGCGTAATACGCGTAACAAACCCGCAAGACAAAGCATAGTGACCTTGTTCGTCTGAGATGACGACAGGTTCTCGCTCAGCAATCTGATTATCATTGAATGTTGCCCCTAGTGATTGGCGAGTCAGCTGATAGGTCCACTGATTCATCTTGCCAACATGGAGACTCTGCTTTTCGCTTCCAGGAACGACACGCAACTGACCAAAGCAGCGATGCACAGCTTCGCGCTCTGACGAAGAGAGTTGCCAGAGTTCGTGCCGGAAGCGGTACATATCACCTTCTTCTTTCGTGATGAGTTGTTCCCATTTATTGAACCATTCAATTTGATGTGCAGTCAGGTGCTTCGTCTTGTCCTCAAAGATAGCATCCAGCCCAGACGTCTCGCTTGTACCCTGGTCGAATGCGCGATGGTACGTGAAGCACGCGTCGGATGCATAACAATTCTTGCACGCAAAAGGGTTGCGTAGCATATCTGGTAACTTCTTGTATTTCATAAAGCTGGCGACATCGTTGCGCATTTGCAGCAAACCACGAACTTCATTGTGCAGTGCCGCTACACGCGTCACTTGACAGGTTTCGAGGTAGTAGAGGTAGCCTGCCGTTACGGGAATGCCATACCTATCCGACATCATGAGGGTATAGAGCATGGTCTGTGCACGATGACTTCCTTGCTGCCGAGTAGCATTGCCCGTCTTGAACTCAAGAGGTACAGCATGCACTGCCACTTGCTTGTCAATAGAAACATTCATGGATGCAGTGACATCGACATTCCCCTTGAGGCCCCAAATGGGCGACCAAAAGCGTTCTTCCGTTTCAAGAATTGCCTTGACCCCTAGTGCCACCTGCTGTAGACGATGTTTGTCGGCACCTTGGCCACGAACAGGCTCAGCGGCAGACATGGTTTCTTCGCCAACATACTTATAAGCCCATTGTTGAATCAAAAGGACCTTGTCGTATAGGTAGTCCTTGGCTGCTTCAACGGAATGATCCAATAGATACAAGCTCTCCATATTCGCCGCAATCTGTGCGTCCACAACGGCACGCATGGCTTTATCACTGAAATCTTCACCAACAAGACTCTGCTGGAGTATCTCATGCAACATACTGCCGTATAGCAAAGGCAGCGAGAGCTGAGAGGTTGCCTTGACACGGTCTTGTAGGACAGCTTTGCGAATACAGTTGTGTGCATCGGCAACAGAAGTTGCGCTGACTAGAATATCTGGATGAATGATGACCAAGCCTTGGGTATTGGTAGCGATGTAGCAGCTTGGAGATTGCCAATTGCCATGCAAACGTAAAGTCTCGCCTGGACTTACTTGTGCGTAAATCCAGTCATCTCGCAGCAGGGCAATCTTGGCGACACCCTTGGCATCCACAAGTTCAAGCACCTTTTCCTGACGTTGCTTGTCCTGGTTCATAAAGGACCGCATCGTACTGGATGTGACTGTGTGAATTGAAATGTCGTAATGATCTTCATTCATGTCTAAATCTTCATCCTGGAGTCAGCGGGTTGTAAATATTGGAGGCATCATACATTAAAGTCGGCAAATTCATCTTCATCAATGCCAGCAAGCAGATTCTCGACGTCCACTGCTTGTTCCTGCTGTGTAGCCTTGTAGTGTTGTTCAAGATGTTGTGTCGCTGCAAGCAATTCTGCGTCGTCCATGCCCAAATCAAAGTCGTAGTCTGAGTCGTCGCCTGTTGTTTTGGGATCGGTGAGCACGTCGCCCGCCGACTTTGTTGTTGCAGAAGATTCTTTCGATAGCGATACAATTCCATGCTGAGCAGAGTGAGATGCAGAGAGACTATCTTGGACGGCTGCATCAATCTGCTCGAGATTGGCTAGATAGATATCATCGAGGCTGTCGCTGAAATCATCCGATGCTGGCAAAAGCGCAGGTACAAGAACAGAAGCGCCTTTGGCCGCTGGTGAAGTCGATGCATCATGCATGTCTAGGTTCGTGCGTATTGGCAATGCTCCCTGAGAGAGTGGCGATGAGGCCTTTGCAATGCCACTTGTGCTCTCCACTTTGAGCAAAGAGGCTTGCACCTGCTCCATCATGCCACGTAGGGGATTTATGCCAGTCGTCAATTTACGTCGTTTTCGAAAATCATTGTCAATCGACCAGGACGGTAACGACGTAGACCGCCGAAGTGACCGTTTCGCCTCAATCTTGGGACTGCGTCCAGGCTGTGGACTCAAATCGAATTCATAGAAAGGGAGGTGTCGTTGCGCATCTGCTCGTGACCACAAGTCGCCTGCAGGACTCGCTGCGGGCCTCTTCCGAATTGGCGTCTGTGCAGCCAAGGGAGCGGGCGAACATTGATAGATTTCAAATACTTCATCAATTGTTAGATTTTCTGTTGATGCGACACTGCCATGCTGGAAAGGCGATAGCTTCCATTGAACTGCATCACTTTGACTGCTTCGAAGGATGGTGTTCTCCTTGCCGGCCGCTGGCTGCGTTAATTGACGAGCAGGTGTTTTGGTTGTGTCTTGTACATTGCCGATCTTGATCGATATTGCTGCAGCGGATGCAGCAGTCTCATCAGAAACCTGCGGAAGAGCATAGCCATTCAGCTTTTGTAAGGTAGATTTGCATATTTGAACGGCAGGTCCCGCATCTGCTGCTGCATTTGGGGCAACATGTGCAGATTGGTGTGTAGGCCGGCCCTTGAAGCGCGGGACGGGCCTTTTGTTGTGATTATCTTGTGCAAAGAATGACTTTTGAGCATTATCAAAGCCCATGGCGCATCAATGTCTTGGCTTGGCTCAGCTGGTCATGGCTTTGTTGCTCAGTCGCCCGTCCGTGGTCGCGCTTTTGGAAGTTCGCGTTCGGTTTTGCATTTTCACGCGCAGGAACAACAAGCAACGGACTGCTGCAACGGGCGGTTACGTGCTTCGGATATATATGCTTTCTGGGCGCTGGCGTAGGGCCAAGGAGCTATCTAGGTATACTGAGGGCCTCTCTGCGTGTTGACATCGTCAAGTTCTGGCAGTGGAAGCAATGTCAATTCTTAGTCAGCAATGCTCACGTAATTTTGGGCCATCATGACACCAGGACTGAGCTACTGTTAGGCAGCAGAGTACACAGTGTTCATGGCCTATGACTACGCAGCTGCTTGAGTCATTCTTGAGCTGTCTTCCAGATCTGCAGAGGTCGACACCGTGAGACCCACTCAGCCCAGGCCTGCCCCTTGAGCTTCTCGCCAGCTGTGGTGAGAGATTGACATGTCGGCATTTCCGTGAATGTTGCGCCTTCGCAATCGTCGTCGTCGTCAGGGGCCAAAGCATCACAAGTCGCGTACAGACCATAACCTCACATTGACGCTGCTTCCTTGCACTTGAATCCACAATTGCCTCATGAACTCAATGCGCATCGGTACAAAGGCAATTCACAGCGGTGCACGCCCAGACGCAGCGTCAGGCGCCATCGTCGAGCCCATCACGCTCAGCACCACATTCGAGCGCGGCAACGAGTACATCTACTCTCGCGCTGGCAATCCCAATCGTGCCAATTTGGAAGAAGCAATTGCATCGCTTGAGAATGGCAAGCATGCCATTGCCTTTTCATCTGGCATGGCGGCCATCACTTCCGTCATTCAACTATTGGGTGTAGGCGATCGCGTCTTATCCATCTCTGCGCTGTATGGCGGTACCGTCGTCTACCTTAATCAAATCGCGCCAACAGTCGGTATCAATGTCGACTATGTCTCTGACTATGACACACAGCCTCTTGCAGAACTGCTCAAACCAGAGACAAAGCTCGTTTGGCTCGAAACGCCCACCAATCCAACCATGCTCGTTACTGATATTGCTAAACTCGCTAAACAGTGTAAAGCAGCCGGTATCATGCTCGCTGTTGACAACACCTTTTCAGGGCCCGTCATCAATCGACCACTAGAGCTCGGCGCTGACTTTGTCGTGCATTCAGGCACAAAAAGTCTCAATGGACATGCAGATGTGACAATTGGCTTTGTCGCACTCAACGATGATGATCGCAACAAGACGCTTCGCTTCAAGCAGAATCTCGTCGGTGGTGTTCCTTCCCCATTTGATTGCTGGCTTTGTCATCGCGGTCTAAAGACATTGCATTTGCGAGTGCGGCAAGCCTCTCAGAATGCACTCGCACTTGCAGAAATGTTGGAAGCACATGAGAATGTGCAGGCAGTCAATTATCCAGCATTACGCAGCTCAAAGCACTATGCAACTGTGATGAAGCAAAACACAAAAGGTCTCGGTGGAAGCATGCTCTCGTTTCGCATCAAGGGTGATTTAGCAGCTGCAGAAGCGTGTTGTGCGCGAACGAAGCTGTTCAAGTTTGCAGTCAGTCTTGGTGGTGTTGAGTCGTTGATTGAGGTGCCTGCATCTGCCATGACACATCGCTCCTTGCCAAAGGATGTGCGTGAAGCTGCGGGTATCTATGACAACCTCATCAGAGTTTCAGTTGGGATTGAGGACACCGAGGATTTACTTGAGGATCTGCTGCAAGCTTTGTCATGTAAAGGTCAAGAGGGAAAGGTCAATGGCACGAATGGGGTGAATGGCTATGCTGATGGACCAGCAAGCAAGAAGTCAAAGAATGCTTGATAGCACGGCAACGTTCAGTGTCTCTGCCGTAGAACCCTTTGCGCCTTCGCTCATCCGATCGAAATCATCTGGTTCTTGTGCTGACTAGACTCAGGCTGCTCTGATCAACGGAGCAAGGTCTCGAATCAACTGAAAGATTGAATTGTGATTAGTAATGTATCTGATAGGCAAGGCCTATGTAAAGCGGTATTGTAGGAAATCCAATAGGAAAAGTACCCATTGAATGCTTGGGTGATCAGACATATATCTCAGCAAGTCGTGTTGAAAGTGCCCTGATTCTCGGTCGGTAGGTAATGCCATACTCGAGCACTGTCGTCACCGAGTTGCTGAAAAATTTGCCAAGTCAAGTCGTTCAAACCCTGTTCAAGTCTACCCCCAAGGTCTTGTAGCCCGCAAGGTAGCCAGTTCCAACGGCTTTTCTGGTAAATCTTGTGAAAGCCAACTGTAATCACACAGACACATTTTCGGTTCATATTTTGCAATTCGTTCCATTCGATACCAACTCTGCCGTAGCCGGGCGTAGCATCAGGAGAGCAAGATGTCCCGTAGATTGACTGATAGCCAACTGTGCGTTGATCGACATCGTCGTTGGAGGGGGATTTTCTGCTAGGACTTTGGGCTGCAGCGCAAACAATGCTGCATTCGTATGAATTTGGTGCAACAGTGACGGGGATAGCATGTCCAAACTTGAGTAAGGGCTCATTGATGCAAAGATCTTGTGGCGAACGCTTGGGCAAGGCTGTGATCAGGTCCAAGCTGAGCATATTGAGGAGAAAGCTGGACACCACCCAGACATAGAAGGCCATTTGGACAGAGACTCGCAGCCGGCTGAAGTTGTCCAGATGTGTTGAGTGAGCTAAAGAGTGGGGCGAAGGACTTCTTCTTATACAGTTGTCTGGTTTTCAGGGAGAACAGTCGAGACGACGCTGTCGCGTGATACATGCGGACACTTGTCAAAGTGAACCCTTCATAATGTGTTTTCATGCATGAGAGGCTAATTCGGCGACTGAATTTCCCTGGGCCTTGGACCAAGGCGTTCACTGATGTTTCCAAGCGCAGCAAGTTCTTTCTAAAGAGAAAAGACTTTCATGTAATGGCACCTCTGACTCCTGAGGCCGAAACTGAAACCTGGACCTTTGGCATTCAAAGTCGCAGGTGACTATTGACCAAGCACTCTGACTGATCAGCAATGTGTGTGTCGGGCTTGTGCAGGTATAGGTGCTGGCAGCTCTATCCATATTTGTGCACATCAGGGGGCCGGTGGAAGCAGCACCAATGGCAGCTCAGGTGCAGGCCAATATTGCGGCCGAAACCTGCATAAGCCTTGTCCCTGCTGTGCAAAAGAAACGCCTGAACATTGGCAAATAACGAGACTGGGTCTCCTGCAGACAGGATACTTACGATCATTGCAATTGGTTCGACCTCTGGAGGAGCACAGATAGCTCCAGGAGGTTCCTAATGCGAATCTCAGATTCAACTTGCCGCTGCCCCGTGAGACTGGCGTGTCATTGTTCGCTGTCATGCTCAAGAGTCATAGACCACCGCAAACTCCATGTAGGTTGCGAAGTCATAGGTGATGATTCGCACAACGTCCAGCTGAAGAGGCTGGCAAGCCTTTGCCCCAGCATTAGTGCCTCCCGCATGCAGGAGCAGACATTTGCAGTCTTTCTTGGTGTAGATCACGAAATCTCCCCGGTGGTAGGACCAGGCCCAGACAGATTTTGAGCTCGACCAAACCCGAGCAAGGCCAAGCGAATATGGATGAACCTTCAGGCTTGGTAGCAGCAGGGAAAATGGTATTGGTGAAGTGTACCAGACGACACAGACGCGATAAGAGCGACCATAGCAGACGGAAGACTCCAGGGTGGCCTCGTGTCTTTCATTGATCATGAATCTACTAGAGGTTCGAGTCTTGCCAGGTATGAAGTGGTCGACTCTGTTGAGCATTAGCCAAACAGGTTTTCGGCATGCCGCCAATGCCCGTCAACGTAGATCAAAGTCTTCTTGCTTCTCAACTCTCTTCTACCAGCCAAATTGATGGGCATATCCCGCACGCGCGGTGTCTAGATCTGATACCCATCTAGGCAGACGTCATTTGGGCGAGACGCAACACCCGAGCTCAACAGCATCTACTCGCGCTCTCAAGCTTTGCCCCAGAGAGCAGCCTATGGGCAATGACGAGATACCCGATCTCGTTGAAGCTACTGAAGACGCTCAGCCATCAAAGGCCAGTCAGTCTGCAGAGAAGCCAACATCTGGCCATGCAGAAAGCGACTTGGCGCAAGCCAAAGTTCCCATCACCATTGTCACCGGCTTTCTAGGCTCTGGCAAATCGACCTTGCTCAACCACATCTTGACTGTGCAGCACGGAAAGCGTATTGCCGTTATCTTGAATGAATTCGGTGACTCGGCAGACATTGAGCGATCACTCAATGTTAGCGGTGACAAAGCAGATGGACTCGTGGAGGAGTGGCTAGACTTGAAGAACGGATGCATGTGCTGTACAATCAAAGATAATGCCGTCTCTGCCATCGAGAACCTCATGAAGCAGCGCGGCAAATTTGACTACATCTTGCTTGAAACCACTGGACTCGCGGACCCAGGTCCAATTGTCAACATGTTCTGGCTTGATGAAGGCCTGAGCAGTGATTTGTGCTTGGATGGTGTGGTCACCGTCGTTGATGCATCCAATCTGCTCAAAGGCTTGGACGAGACTTGTCGTATTCAGATCAGCATGGCAGACTTCGTCCTTGTCAACAAGATGGACCTCGTCACAGATGTCAGACAAGTGGATCAAGCAATTCGCTCATTGAATCCGCTTGCTGTGCTCAAACATACGACTCGCTCCAAGATTGATCCTGTGGCAATCTTAAATCTTCAAGCATACGATAAGAAGCAGCTGGATTTGTCCCAAATCTCCCTATCTCGACGCAACCACCACGATAAGGAAATCTCGACCATCTGCCTACCGGTACCAACTATCTCAGCCGACCGGATAGCGGGGTTTGAGCGCTCGATACAAGAGCTTCTGTGGCAGTCACAAGAGGGCATCGAAATCTTGCGCATGAAGGGCCGCATCTCTGATCACAATGGGCGGACCTGGATTTTGCAGGGTGTGCGGGATATTTATGAAATGGTGGAAGTTGCCAAAAGCTCGGATGAAGGCAAGCTCGTATTCATTGGCCGGGGCATGAGCAAGCTACCCCTCCTCTTATGCAACGCTCTGTTGGGTTGAGACTTGCTTAAAGCTGTCTATTTTATCTTTTATCGAGACACTCAGACACATCAGGCTTTCGCAGCTTGGCTTCCTTGCGCCGACTGTTGTTCTGATTTGGGCTTCAAAAGGTTTGGTAACACTGTGCATTCATTCCAGTCCTAGCATTCATTGAGAGCATTCATTGAGAACGCACTGGTTCACGACGCCGATGTAATAACACTTCACCCAACACTTCACTCCCCTCCAAATATTGACCGAGTTCTCCGGCTGACGAGCCCTAGCAGAGTCACCGCAGAAAAACCCATATGGCTTGTCGGTGGTGGTGTAGAGCCTATACCAGTGGTCTTGTCGTATTGCCAGTGTGAAGGGACTGGCAAACTATGGATCCCATGCCTCATCGCGAAAGGCCAAGAAGCAAACCCATCCAAGAAATCAGGGGTCTACATGCTCATCACGAACGCCAGCGAGGCAAGTCACCCCGGGGATTCAAGGTCAAGCTAGAGCTGCAGCTACATTCGTCATTTGTTGAGTGGTCTCGACTCTCAGGGAGGCAAGGGTCCATCTTGCCAAAGTTTTGTCTGGTCTGAAACACGACGACCGACCAAGACAATCCTGCTATGCGCAATGTTCTTACTCAACAACAATTGATGCCTTAGCGGGCCTGAGCCACGGCTGTCTAATTGTCAGCTGACGTCTTTCCCACACAAGTCCACGTCAGCAGAATGACAATGCAAGCCTTCCCTGAAGCCGCCTTCAATTCTGCATGCTCTTCTTGGTTGCCCATCTTCCACTTGGCATACTGCACTGCAAGAGTCTTTTATGATTGGCGACTTATATGACGCTTGTCTGACACACAAAGTCAAATTGGAAACAGGGGAAGCTTGGCACATTTTGTTTCAGGCTCATGTATATACCTTGACTGGTCATCTTGCACAGACTCTCCACATCATGAATACTCTCTGGAGCGCAGAAATTGCGCAAGGACAAAGCGCAAAGTCGCGCAGCAAGGGTCGCAAGAAGCTGCTCAAAAGCTTGTTTACAGAATCGGATCTTCCCGGGCAAGGGTACGACGACTCACGACATCGCCATCGTTTTGGAGAGACTGTATATCAGCCTGCTGAAGTTCAGGGATATGAACATGCCTATGCTGCGCCGCAGCCAATATCAAAGATGGCAGGCGAGGTCCGCCCGCCTCCACAAGCGTCAGCACCCATGTCAGCTCCACCTCCCGCTGTCGCTCCGAGGCCGGTCTACGCGGATGCTCAAAACCACCCTGCGGCTCCTCATCGGACTTCACGAGATTCGCTCGACCACATTGCACAACTAGTCATTCAAAAAGCTCAACTTGAGCAAGATATCAAGTCCAGGGAGTCTAAATATGAAACGCTTCTGAGGGAATCTCAGGATTTGACCAAGAAGATGCGAGTTGAACGTGATGCTGCGCTGCTGGAGCTCAGAAAAACGCCAGAGCATACGTGCGGCAGTACGTCACGAGAATCACGTTCTCGTCATTGTTCTTGCAGAAAGCACCGGCGACGATCCACACGAGAGAGAGACACTTCTGACGACACTCAACAGCATCGTACAAGTCACGCAGGCCAGCATGATGTCCGCCATCTGGATCATAACAGGCCTCACTTTGAAACGCACGAATCGGTGACGCGCGTCCAATCACGATTTGAGGGTTCAGTGCCTAAAAGGGAGCGTCAAACTCGAGCACATGAGCCGCACTTACCTCATGAGGATAGTCATTTCCAAGAAGGATTCAGTCAACTTGAATTGCTCATTAAGCAGTTCGTGCTACTACACTTGAAGGCTCAGCCAGATTCTTTGCCTGGACCCCCTGCAGCCCTGGATCCCGCTCTTGCATTGTATGCCGACCGACATGGACTGAGGCATGCAACTATCTTCGGCATTCGCGATATCCGATGCATTGTATTGCGAGGTTATCTGATGCATGTCATGCTTGAGCGCGTTTTTCGTTGCTTCTTGTTTGGCCTCACACCTGGCGTTCAGCAGTCTTTACTGGATGCATACAAGGATATGATGCGCGCCTATCCCCATGATGTTTCAAAGGCATCCCGTTGGGCTGCTGGAACAGCCGCAGGCTTCATCTCCTCAGCTGGTGCCGATGGTGGAGCATATGACCCTGAAGCTGCGACGCTTAGACTCGCCGAGACACTTCACAGTCAGCTTCGACCACTCCTTGCACAAATCTATGATGACCCAGTGTACCCAGTCGACAATCAAGGCAGGCACGATGATGTGGACTTTGGGCATCGCATCTTACGAGAAAAGGTGCTTGACGGGCTGCAAGGAATCATTCGCAGTGCTATGGGCATCGCACAAGACTGCAGATTGGATAGCGCCTCATTTGTCATTGAGTTGCCTGTGCATCTTGCGCAGTTTGACGACCATCGGATGTGGGCATCTGAAGGACAGCATGGACCGGTCGCTGTGGCATATGCTCCCATTGTCTTGAAGAAGCCTGCCTTGAGCGCTCATGATGCGCAAGATCCAATCCACGACCAAGAACAGCATGACAGCCGCGGATACCTGTTGTGCCGTGGCAGAGTGTGGCGAACGAGCATCTTGAGTGACGTCCAGAACCTTTCTACAGATTATAACAGGGACTACAGATAGCCTAAAATTGATTACTGTTGCCAATACCACGCTGTTCATTCCGCTGCTTCGATATTCGCCATGCGTCCTTCTCCTCGAATCGGTTTGCAAGTGGCACAATTTTGTCGCGCTGCTTTGCTTTGCTCACGGTGTTTGCGTCGGCAACCTTGAAGAAGGCTCCAGCTAATTCAGGCAGCCACTTGGGCTCAATACTCGTCACACAGTGCATATACTCCCGAGTCGTTGCAATCAACTCGTGGTAAATGACCCATTCGGACGACTTACCAAAGAGCGCACTAGACGGATGGATATAGACTGGTGTACCCTCAACAACAGTCTTGTAACCTTCTTGTGGATCACGCTTTGCTGCGTGCGTAAAGAATCCCGAGACAAGCGCACGCCGGACCTTGTCTGTATTGCGACCACATGAAACAATTGGATGTCGGTAGCGCTGCATGATGCCTTCAAGCTGCAGGCGAATGTCTCTAGCACGCATCAGACCTCGAGCGCTGATGAAGTTTTCTGTACACCAATGTTTCGAGCAGTCATTCTGCTGCCAAGCATTGAAGATTGTCAGCAGAGTCAAATGATCACCTTCAGTCTGGTTGAACTTCTTCTTCTTGTCGTCAGCCTGTTGTTGCTTATCCTTCGGTCTGTAGTAGACGGATCCCCCTGTGGATAGCATGGCAATGATGCTTAGAATCTCTTCAGAGCAGCCCATGTCGACAGACGCGAGCAGCACCTTGGCAAGATAGGGTTCCATTGGAAAGTCTGCCATTTTGCGACCAATGCGAGTCAACAAGCCTTCATTGTCGAGCGCACCAAGGGTATAAAGCTGCTCAAGAGCAGTAAGCAGTGTTTGAGTAGGCGGTGGATCCATAAAATCGAAGCGAATCAAATCATTGATACCCATGGCCTTGAGCATGAGAATGGTCATGGACAGATTCTGCCGCTGAATCTCAGGCACACTGTTGGGGAGCATCTCATTGTTGTATGCTGCTTCCGTGTAGAGCCTGTAGCACTTGCCAGGACCGGTACGGCCTGCACGACCAGCTCGTTGTCTGGCTTGTGCTTGTGAGATGGGTGTAACAATGAGCGAATCCATGCCAAGCTTGGGATCATATGCATTCTGCTTGACAAAGCCTGGATCAATAACATAGTAAATGCCATCAATCGTGATACTCGTCTCTGCAATATTCGTGGCAATGACGACCTTTCGGCTTCCTTCCGGAGCTGGCTCGAAAACTCGTGCTTGTGTCTCGCTGGGCAGCGAAGAGTAGATGGGCAGGATGAGAAGTTCAGGGACAGAATTCCCAAGTGATTTGACACGTTCATACAGCTGCTCACATGAGCTATCAATCTCTTCTTGACCAGTCAGGAATAGAAGAATATCGCCAGGTGGTTCTGAGAGGTGAATTTGCATGACCGACATGAGTGCAGCTTCCAAGTAATCTGTCTCTGGCTCCTTCGTATGCAAAATCTCGACAGGATACGTTCGTCCAGGAATCGTAAAAACTGGACAATCGTGAAAGTATTTGGAAAACTTGTCAGCATCGAGGGTAGCAGATGTGACAATAATCTTGAGATCCGATCTACGCTTGACACTCTTCTTGAGCAAGCCAAAAAGCACGTCTGTGGCGATGGTCCGTTCATGCGCTTCATCGAGAATGATGACTGAATACTTTTTCAGGTCGGGGTCGAGGAGACATTCTCGCTGTAGCATACCGTCAGTCAGATACTTGATGCGTGTCGCTGGGCTAGAGCAGTCGTCGAAACGGACGCTGTAGCCAACTTCCTGGCCAAGTCTGCAACCAACTTCCTCGGCAACACGTTTTGCAACAGACGTTGCAGCAACACGACGCGGCTGTGTACAACCAATCATGCCATGGCGCGTGAAGCCTTCTTCCGCAAGATATTGTGTCAGTTGCGTCGTTTTCCCTGATCCTGTCTCTCCGACAACAATGAGCATCTGGTTCTCGTCCATAGCCTTGAGGAACGGCGCACGAAGCTGAAAGACCGGCAAAGATTCTCGCTGCTGCTGAATACTCATTGTGGTGGTTCGACCAAGAGGTGCATTGCGTGGCATCACCGCTTGACGCCATTCGTCGTTCTTGGAGCGCAAAGGCCCCGATTCAGTCCGTCCTTGCGCCATGGGATCATGCTTCGCTTTTGGATCCCGCATGGCCGCTTCTTCCTTGGCTGCCTCACGAAGTGCTTTTTCCTTGGCTTCCCTGCGATCCTTTGCAAGTTGTCCTCCAGACATGGCTGCGCGATTCATACTGCCATCAGGTGCCTTGACGACACGAATGGGCGACAGTTCAAGTGATTGTCGAGTCTGTCCTTGTAGGAATGGTGGCTCTTCCTCGCGAACCTCAACATCAAACTCCTCGTCTGCATCAGAACTCATGTCGCCGTCTAGATTATAGTCATCGTCCTCTGGCAATTCTGTTGCAGGTACCGCGCCAGATGCAATGAGCTGTTTGAGCTCCCAACGCTCCGGGGAAGTCAGCCGCTTCTTGTGCTTCTTCTTGACATAGCCATCATCGTCTTCAATGATAGGCACTGATTTGTTGTGCAAACGGTCCAGCGCCACTTCTGCATCGATCTGTTGTTGAGGATTCATGTCTCTGCCTGTTGCTTGATCCACATCCTTCATACTCAGACTCAATCTCTGTCCATCCACCTTGATTAGCTTGACCCAAACTAGTTGACCACGACCAAGAACATCCGCGGGATGATTGATGTGGCCATTTTCTTGAATTTTGGAGACATGCACAAGACCATCGCGATTCAATCCCTTGATGGCAACAAAGACGCCAAAGTCCTTGATTCCTGTGATGCGTCCTTCGTAGATGCTGAAGAGCTCCGGCTCTGTATTGATAGGGCGACCACGTGGTGAGGGCGTTCGACGGAACCGACGACTATTGTATGTCTCCGGTGATCGTTCACGACGCCAATCTTCACGCTCAGCATGACCACGATCTCTTTGAGGTATCCGTGGCGAGTTTGAACGCGAGCGTCGTCTTCTCTGCCGAGAACGGTCAATGCTGGGTGAGCGGCTTCGTTTGCGCTCCGCACCTACAGGCGCCTTGGGACCCAGCGCTTCGAGTTGTGCGAGTGTATCATCTAGATCTGCCGTCTCTGCCTGTTCAAGCTCGTAGTTCGAAGGTCCGTCGGGTATGGCGAGTCCTTTGAAGACGCGACTTTTGCTGTTTCCAGCAGGAGATGTCTGGAGTGCGTCGCCTTTCGCCCGTGTCTTCTTGCGGTATGCAGGGTGCATTGTCAAAACAAGGCGATCAATCGTCTCTAGCAGCGCATCAGTGAAATCGCCACCCACGTTGGCCTGGAAGTCCTTGAAGCTACTGGAGGCCTCATGCTGCGAGATGATGTACTCTGCCAGCACTTTTTCATGGATCCCAGTATGATTCTCCACTTCCTGTGTCACCCTCGATACCAAGTTGAGCTTCTCGAGCTCATCCAGGCTGTCCATGCATGCGCGGCCTCTGTCCAGCTGGTCGTCGTTGTGCTTCGTCTTCAATCTCAAAATTCAAAAAGCGCGACAAGAGCTCGCCAAGACGACCAACTACAAAAGGATCAGGGCCTGGCATCGTAGAGCATTGCGAGGGACGGGAAAGAAACTCATAGACCATGGAGAGTATCAAAGGAGGCGTATGGAAGAATGTAGAGGACGAAATCCTCAAGGCCGCCATCTCCAAGTATGGGAAAAATCAATGGGCTCGCATCTCGTCGCTGCTTGTGCGCAAGACAGCGAAGCAGTGTAAAGCGCGCTGGTACGAATGGCTGGACCCAAGCATCAAGAAGATTGAGTGGACGAAGGATGAAGATGAAAAGCTACTGCATCTTGCCAAATTGCTGCCGACGCAATGGCGGACGATTGCACCGATTGTCGGTCGCACGAGTACACAGTGTCTAGAGCGGTATCAGCAGCTGCTTGATGATGCGGAAGCAGCAGAGAACAATGAGCTGGGACTTGCTGGGCCAGGCATGGAGAGTAGTGCGCCGACTGCTGATTCTGTGCGCAAACTACGACCCGGCGAGGTGGATCCGGACCCAGAAACTAAGCCAGCAAAGCCAGATGCTATTGATATGGATGAAGATGAAAAGGAGATGCTCTCTGAGGCACGAGCAAGATTGGCCAATACGCAAGGTAAAAAGGCGAAACGGAAGCAGCGTGAACGACTGCTTGAAGAGACAAAACGCCTGAGCGTCATTGCAAAGCGACGCGAGTTGAAGGCTGCTGGCGTCAACATTAAGCTCAATTGGCGGAAGAAGGGCGTTCTCGATTACAATGCAGACATCCCATTCGAGCACAAGCCAGCACTTGGCTTCTACGACACGACTGAGGAGAATGAAGTAAACGAGCATGAACGATCCAAGATGGACTTTCGACAAATTGAAGCACTCAGAAAGAAGGAGGAGGATATGCTTGCTGAACGAAAAGCCCAGCAAGGTACAAAGCGCGACAAGGATGCACAAGCAGAGCCAGACAAGCTTGATGCAAACTCCACAGCTGCAGCACTCGAAAGACTACGCAAAGCAGAGCAGGTCACGAAGCGCCGCAAGCTCAACTTACCTGGTCCGCAAGTGTCTGACCAAGAAATTGAAGAGATTGTCAAAATGGGCATGACATCGCGTGCCGCAGGTGAAGCAGCGCGACTCGATGATGCCAGCAATCAAGCTTCTCGAGATTTGGTTGCAAGCGACTATGGCCCCATTGGATCCTCTCAACCGATCCGGACGCCACGAACACCAGCAGCGCAAGATACGATCTTGAATGAGGCCAATAATCTACGCGCCATGACCAATACCCAATCTTCCTTACTGGGCGGTGAGAATACGCCAATCTACGGTCGAACAGATGGGACTGGCTACAGTGGCGCTACACCGCGCGCACATGCCTCAGCAACACCACATCCCATGCGAGCACCGACATCTGGACCTCGCCGCGCCGGTATGACTCCGCTGAGAACACCGCAACGAGATATGCTTCAGCTACGTGGCTCGACTCAGGAGACGGCTATGCAAATGGTGTTACAAGATGAGCAACAACTTGCAAAGCAACGCGCAGTCCATTTGAGAGACGCATTTGCAAGCTTGCCTGCACCGAAGAATGATTTTGAGCTGGAAGAGCCGGAAGAGATGGAGCAAGAGGCTGTGGTGGAGTTATCTGCTGAAGATGCAGAAGCGAGGGATGCAAGGCTCGCTCGAGAGCGTGAAGCAGCGGATGCTGCGCGTCGTGCAAAACAGTCACAGGTCATGCAGCGTGCCTTGCCACGGCCCTTGAATGTGGACTATCCTGCGTTTTTGGCGGAGACGCCAAAGAATCCTTCAGAGCTTATACGACTGGAGATGGCGCGGTTGCTGGCGTTCGATGCACGACGCTATCCGATTTCAAGGGAGGTCAAGCAGATTGTACCCAAGGAAGCGCTTGGTATAGATCGTGAAATTGACGTCGAGGCCATGGAAGCAGCCCGTGCTCTGATTGCAGCTGAGATGCAAGGAGAGCCGAAGGATCTATTCGCAGATCGTCCTTCATTCACAGCAGCTGCATTGCCAGGGTTGCAGCACTATGATGACGAGCAAGATCAGGTGGAAGCAGCCAAAGAAGTCTTCCTGCCTGCACTCCAGGACAATCTCGCCAAAGACGCCAATGACGCAGCAAAACTTGACAAGAAGTGTCAAGTGCGTCTAGGCGGGTACCTCTCTCGCGCTACCATGCTTTCCGCCAAGATGACAGAAGCTGCTGCTGCGTTGACTGAAGCTCGCATGACGCTTGAGACGTTTCGGTATTTGAAGGTGAATGAAGGTGCAGCCATTCAGACCCGGACAGAGTCGCTTGAAGTGGACGTTGCAGCATTGATGCGGGCACGAAATGAAGGACAAGCTCGATTCGTTGTGTTGCAGGAGAAGAAGGAGTCACTCGCCTCGCAATAGATAAAGTATGGAGCGTCTATGCAGATATACATGTATAGATATGATCACTGACTTGTTCAAGCCTATCCCCTGCTCGCTCAGCTTTCACTCGACCTGGTACACTTCCTGCTTCAATCAGCTTATCGAGTTCGTCTGACCAGCCTGCGCGATACGCAAGTTCCAAGCAAACGGCATCACACGCACCATCAAGGAATTCGACATCAAAAGCGAACCCACCATGTAACTTGTCTCGTGAAATGAGAATCTGGGGAATTTGAGGGTCGAGCATCTCTGGGATATTGGCTACTGGTGCGACACGAAGAGAAGTACCAATGCAAAGCGTCAAGTCGACTTTTGATCGATCTTCCAAGAAGCGATCCTTAAAAGCAGTCGGAAGTTGTTCACCAAAGAAGGTGATGTCTGGTTTGAGCACTGCGAAACTTGGATCCGACATGTCTTCTTCTTCTGATGCATCGTTGTCCCATGATGATGCCTTCTTCTTTGGATACGCACGAGGGATGAGATTTGAAAGACAGATTTCGCAGCGAGGAACGTTCCCTGCTAATATCTCCGGGAATAAGTCACTGCCAGGCCTATTCCGTCCACAGGTAAGACACGTCGCTCGTTTGAAGGATCCATGGCACTGAATGAGGTGCTGATCGTCCACACCGGCGGAAGACTCAATATCGTCGATATTTTGTGTATACTGCGTCAACAACTTGCCCTTATCTTGTAAGAGTCTGATGAATGCATGCGTGGGTGAGTACCCTCGATCTTCAGGTAGCAACTCTTTACAAAAGTCGAAAAAGATGCTTGGATCTTGTGTGAAGAGGTCAATGTCAAACATCTCTTGCGGATCTGAGAGGTTGTACTTTGCGAGTCTGCTGTAAATGCCGTCAGACGAACGGAAATCTGGGATACCGAGGGAGGTTGAGATACCTGCTCCTGTGATAACAAGAATGTTTTTGCTCGACTGAAGAAGCTTGACGACGTCGTCAATGCTGCTGACATGTGGTAAGCGGAGACGTCGACGACTTTCTTTTGTGAGGGCAAGTAACAAGACTGGTGTCATCATGGGATCGTCTTCACTCATAGAAGGTGGATCCAAGCCAAATGATCTGAATACATCACGAGCCGTCCAGCCTCTGTGGAACAATTTGGTGATGAGCTCCATAGGACCGAGGCGTTTCAGTAAGGTTCGCATATGCGCTTCCTTTGTTGAAGTACTTGTATGTTCCCCTTGTTCAAGCTCAGCATCAGAGCCATGCTTAGCTACATGGTCAACTCTCGCTGCTGCAAGCTGCTGACCATCTCGAGCAATCTTGTCATAGTCGAGGTCATCAGAGGACAAGTCTGAGGGATCATGCTTGAGCGCAGTCAGCAGTAGGTTCAGATATTGAGCTGGATGTGCTTACATCAATCTCATCCCTATCCAAGTCAGACGCATTGGTAGATATTTCATGAGCGGGCGTAGCTAGCGTAGATTCAGACATGATGATCGATCAGCAAGGAGCAGCAATTCGCCCTCAAGACTTGCCAGCTTCACAGATCGTTGTCGACGTCGATAAAATTATCTGGTCGTCGCAAATCTGCTACACCACAAAAAAGTCAAGACAAGCAACCTTATTGCCTCCGAGACGAATCAGGTCCTCAGCATACGGACTCATGCCATCCGTTGCTCAAAAGCCAACATCATCACCAACCGCAACCATCCCCAGCAAAAACATTTTCCTGGCTGCTTCAGAGAATGATTTAGAAACAGTCAAACAACACATCTCAGCAGGCGCAGATATCAATGCCCTCGACGAACACGGTTATTCATGCATGCACGCTGCTGCAAGTTACGCACATCTCACACTCCTCGACTTACTCGTTGCGCATGGTGGTGATTTGAATCTACAAGATCATGAAGGCGATACACCTTTATTTGTTGTTGAAACAGCACCGATGGCAGCACTCTTGATTTCATGCGGTGCAGACCCTGCGCATCGGAATAAAGAGGGGAAAACAGCATTGGCGCATCATCGAGAGGAAGATGAGTTTCCAGAGGTGATTGCATATCTACAAACAGTCACGCCTGGTGAATCTGAGCAAGTGGTGTTACCGAATGGGAGTACGGCGGCGTATACGGCAGCAGGTGACGCAACTGTGCAAGTAGATGCAGAGGAAGCCATGCATGCGTTGTCGCAGGAGCAGAGGGATCAGATTGATGCGTTGATGCGGCAGAGTCAGGAAGATGGTGTGAATCGGGACGCAGCACTGAGTCGGATCATCGAGTCTGCGTTGCTGGGTAGTGGCTTGTGGCAGGGGGACACGGCCACGGTCGACGAGGATGCTGAGCCCGCCGCGCAGAGACAACGACAGCAATGAAGAACAGCTTCCACTATCCACCTCTTCTGCATCAAGAAGAACGAGCATCCTCTGCAGAGAATAGATAAGCTTATAGACATGACCAGCATCCTCATCATGTCAATCCTCGTGGGTCATTGCGCTCTTCGAAGAGCAGCAGTCCATTCGCGAGCAGCATACCGACGCCGACCATGGCAATCGACGCATTGACGAACCAATGATCTCTGACGATGCCTATATGCTTGATATACCTGTTTTGCGTTCTGAAGTAGTTGAGGCATGCAGAGAACATGCTGAGGAGGGACATGAAGAGGAAGCCAAAGGCCAGCAGAGAGGTGAGCTTGCTTCTGTCATGCACCATAGGTCTGTGCGGTGTATGCGCCTGCGAGAGTGACGTGTCGCCATCGAGTGCTGCAGCTGAGGTGCGATTGAGACGCACATCGAGGAAGCAGACGAAGGAGACGAGGGCGAGGGAGAGACTCATCTTGAGGGCAGAGAGGAAGGTGCGCTCGTTGGCGAGGTGGTCGCGTACCTCTGAGGTCAGGACGGGGATGTCCATGCTCGGCATCATCTGAGCTACAGCTGTGTCTACTTATCAAGCTACGAGGGACAATACACAGTATAGTATAGTATAGTATAGTATATAGAATAGATATAGTCTGTGGTGTGAGTCGAATGTGGAGTGTGCGTCATTCCCGTGGGATCTTTCCTTCTCCAGCACTCTGCACTCACTCATTCATCCATTCTCAACGCCCGGGGACTCCAACCAGCTATACTCCATCTCAGCTAGTTATGACGCAGCGAGACGTACAGAACCACGTCCTCTTCGAAGTGGCAACAGAGGTCGCTAATAAAGGTACACTGCCATCCATCACTTTCTTCGCTAACCAGCAGTCGGCGGCATCTACTCGTATGTCCCATACTCATCAAATATTAACCCCACGTTATACTAACCTCTCACCAGCGTGCTCAAGTCAAAGGCCCCCGTCACAGCAGCAGAGTACCCCTACAACCGCTACTGTGCAATCGGCCGTCTCCACTCACTCAACCAAAATCTCATTGAAGTCGAGGAACTCCCCACCGACAACCAACCAGCCCTCCATGCAACCCTCAAGGCCATGTCCTCACGTGGTGTCAAGTACCTCTATGGACGCTGGCTTATCGAAGGTGCACCTCGAGTCCTCCTCTTTGAACTCCAAGGCGCCTGGCAGTGGCTGAATGAATGGAAAGCCGACCTATGGGCTACGGCAGGCATCCCTGCACCAGATGGTGATTCGGAAACCAATGAAACCATCCTTTTTGGATACCTCGTTGCTTGGTTCCTCGGCGAATTTGCATCTCAGGAAAAAGAACGTGCCATTGTCGCTCATTTCCATGAATGGCTTGCAGGTGTTGCCTTGCCACTCTGCAGGAAACGTCGTATCGATGTCACCACCATCTTCACCACGCATGCAACGTTGCTCGGTCGATACTTGTGTGCTGGTAGCGTCGATTTCTACAACAATCTGCAGCATTTCGATGTTGATCATGAAGCTGGTAAACGCGGCATCTACCACCGTTACTGTATCGAGCGTGCTGCTGCTCATGCTGCAGATGTCTTCACCACCGTCTCGCACATCACGGCGTATGAGTCGGAACATCTCCTCAAGCGTAAACCAGACGGTGTCTTACCAAACGGTATGAATGTCGTTAAATTCAGCGCCATGCATGAATTCCAAAACCTCCATCAAACGGCAAAATCCAAAATCAACGATTTCGTGCGTGGCCACTTTTATGGACACTATGACTTTGATTTGGATAATACGCTGTACTTCTTTACGGCAGGTCGGTATGAGTACCGCAACAAGGGCGTTGACATGTTTATTGAATCTATGGCACGTCTCAACCATCAAATGAAAGTCTCTGGCTCCAAGCAAACCGTTGTGGCATTCATCATTATGCCTGCTGCAACCACCTCCTACTCGGTTGAAGCACTCAAGGGACAAGCCGTCACCAAAGCATTGGAAGCAACTGTTGAGCAAATTCAAAAAGATATGGGTCGTCGTCTCTTTGATCGAGCAACACGATATACGGGTAAGCCAGGCACTGAAGTGCCTGATGCCTCGGAACTCATGACACCACAGGAGAAGATTCTCCTTAAACGTCGTGTGTATGCACTCAAGCGAGACTCCCTCCCACCGGTTGTCACGCACAACATGGCAAATGACGCAGAAGATCCAATTCTTGCACAAATCCGACGTGTGCATCTCTTCAACCACTCAAGCGATCGTGTCAAGATCATCTTCCACCCAGAATTCTTGAATGCCAATAATCCACTCTTGTCATTGGATTATGATGACTTTGTTCGAGGTTGTCATATGGGTGTCTTTCCATCTTACTATGAACCTTGGGGCTATACACCTGCTGAGTGTACCGTCATGGGTGTCCCCTCCATCACGACCAACTTGTCTGGTTTCGGTTGTTACATGGAAGATTTGATTGAAAACCCATCCGACTACGGCATCTACATTGTCGATCGTCGTATGAAGTCAGTGGATGAATCACTCAATCAACTCACAGATGTCATGTTCAACTTTACAAAGAAATCTCGCAGGCAACGCATCAACCAACGAAACCGTTGTGAACGACTCTCTGACTTTTTGGATTGGAAACGTATGGGTCTGGAGTATATGAAGGCGCGTCAACTTGCCCTTCGACGAGCGTATCCTTCGAGTTTCGCTGAAGAAGATGGAGGTGCCGAACAGACTGAAGGCGGTGATGCCTTTGTTTCAACAAACATCAAAGTCCCACGTCCTCTCTCAGCACCTGGCTCGCCACGTTTCAGGCATGGTGCCATGACACCCGGTGATCTGGGTTCCTTGCAGGAAGGTCTTCAGGGTCTCAACACGGAAGATTACATCAGTTATAAACTCACTGGACCAACAGGTGTCAGTGCAGCTGATGAAGAGGATGAGCAAGAGCATGCTTATCCGTTTCCCTTGACATTGAGGAACATGCCGGCGCAGAAATTGACGAATGGTGAGACGTTGGATAAGTTGGGACCTGTCACGCCTGCGTTGCCGGGAATGAGTTCCAACTAGGATTGCAAGCTTCCCTCGGATGAGAAGAAGCCAAAAGAAAAAAGATGTACATCATAGTGCAAATGAGGAAGGAGTAACACAGTCATTTCATTTTTTCAGTTCTCGTAGGTAACTAGTTAACATTCAAACGGCATCATCAACAGCAAGCTGCCACTGGCTATGACCATGGACAATGATGATAGGCTCGAGCAAGACTTGAGGACACTCCTCCACGCTCTCACAGATTGCGCTGAATCCGGCGCAGCACAGCGAACGCTGGTTGATCAACATTTCACGCCGTGCGCAGGCTTTGCACATCCTCTGTGTATCGTTCCTCGTCGAGCGCCAACGCGCACATACGCTGGGTCTCGTGAAGATCTGAAAGCTGTTTATGCTGTGTACAAAGGTCTCACACGAGACATCAAAATCGATGTCGTCCGAATCATGGTCAAAATCGACGACCTTGACGAGCGTCAAGAGGGTGAGTCACTGGGATGGTATGGATGGAAGGACAATAAACCGCCATCGAGCCTCGACCGAAGTCTATTGATTCACAAAGCCGGCGCGCAACAAGCTGCGCAATGTACACAAGACGGTCGACGTGTGATTGCCACGGCAACGGCCATGATTGATTTACGAGAATCACTCAGTGCAGCATTCATCCCATTGGGTCCACGTTGGTTCTCTCGCGTTTACAACTTGCGTCTCTTGACTACACTAAGTCTCGTCAAGCTGAGCAACGGCCCGTCGTCAGCGCCGAAGAAGGAATCAACGGGAGATGGAACGTGGTATGTGACCTTTCAGCATGATGCCTTTCCAGCAGAACATCTCGCCGAAACTTGGATCTGGCCTGCATTGCCAATCATTTATGGGTATCGTAGCTATCAGCTGGTAGCAGGCGTCATTGGCAAGACAGTCGGTCGGGTTATTGAACGCACAGGAATCTGGTGAGTCAACCAAGCAAACACAGAGAGGATCAAGGGATGATGCAAATGAATTGATGAAAAAGCCTATGCCATAGCGTAAAAGGAGAAAAGCCGACGAATCGTAAAGAGTAAAGTAGAGTGACCATTGAAGAACCAGTGCGACAAATGGAAGTTATTGAATCAAACAGCAGCCGCATCCGCGAGAGCGTGTATGACTCTGTTCTGCATGACCACTGATACCTTGTTGGGCTGAAGCAGGCGCATCATGGCCATTGTGAGACCTACGATGCGTACTGCCAAATTTAGATTGCGTTGGCAACAGGGCCATACTCGCTGGCCGTACAGAAATGTGCATCGTCAACGCCTGCGTTTGAGATTGTAGAACTGCCGTGCTTGCTTGTGCCGTGTCAGCTGAAGCCGCTGGCATGAGTGATTGAAGTGGTTGAGTATCCTCAAGAACTTTGCCTCCATAAATGAGCCTAGTCAACATTAGCTTTGCCAAATTGACATTCTAACAATACCTGATGAAAGAAGCATCTGCTGGTGGATCTGAAAATCCATCTGGCCATGCCTGTAGCAGCCTTGCCTTGACATCTGCAACTGTGGTTTGATCAGACAGCACATCACGCTTCGTCGCGACCAACTCTGCTTTCGCTTCCAAGTCTGACGAATGATTTAGAGAAGCAACAGTGGCAGGCGAGCCAGGTACGAGCGAGGCATCTGCTTCTGCTGGACATGCAGGCGACATTATCGCACTTGCACTTGCAGCTGCAGCTGGATTGGCGAAGCGTATAATGGCGCGCGATCCAGATTGCGCAAGAACAGTGATGTCCATGGCTTGCCTCAGCCCTTCGGCAGTATGATAGCTTGAAGAGCAAGGAAGAAGAGCTCTGAAAGTGAATAGATTGGGCAGCTGTTCTTTGTCTTTGTCAAAGTTGCGCGCTTCAATTGCGGGGGGCGACAACGACACCATCGACTAACATTATATCTCTTGTGTTCTAGAAGTAGCTGGCCAGATGACTGTAGACTTATTGATATTGGGCGCAGGATGGACATCAACCTTCTTGATTCCTCTGTGCAAGGAACGCAACATCTCCTTTGCAGCAACAACGACAACAGGCCATGACGGCACAATCGCCTTCAAATTCGATGACCAAGCAGCCGACAGCAGCGCATACAAGCATCTCCCAGAAGCCAAACACGTTCTCATCACATTTCCAATCAAAGGCCACGGCGGAAGCAAGAAATTGGTGCAATTCTACCAGGAAACGCACAAGACGAAGCCAAAGTATATTCAACTCGGGTCGACGGGTATCTGGCAATCTGCAGCAACACGACCAGGTCATACCGCTGCTGATAGTACAAGTGCCGCACAGCCCACACAAACCACTTGGATTTCACGACACTCGCCATACGACACGACTGATCCACGCGCCATTGCAGAAGACGAACTCAAACAACTTGGTGGTTGTATCCTCAATCTCTCAGGACTCTGGGGCGGTTCTCGCCAACCCCGTACCTTTGTCGATCGAATTGTCAAATCAAAAGCTGATGCAAAGGAGAAGAAGTCACTGCATATGGTGCATGGTCAAGATGTAGCAAGAGCCATATTAGCAGTGATGGGCGCTTGGCCTGGTCCAAGTCGTTGGATGTTGACAGATGGATTTGTGTATGATTGGTGGGCGCTCATGCTTGGTTGGGGTTCATCGAGTGCTGCTGCAAAGGCAGAGACAGACGGCGATGCACACGGTGAAGTATTGACGTGGATCCTTGAGTTGATGCAGGAAACGGGCACAAAGGCGCTGCCGCGAAGCATGGAGACGCTAGGCCGATGCTACGATGCAATTGAGTTTTGGCAAACATTCAAGATTACGCCTGTTCGCGCACGCATCTAGAGTTTCGTTTGCTGTGGTTTGTTGCAAAAGTCATGTAGCGAGTCTAGCCAAGCATCACTATAGCGCTCGCCAAATAAGCTTCGTCGTTCTTGTCTTGACAGGAGGATGAAATCTACCACCGTCGTTGCTTGGAGGATGAGTGCAGCCAGAACTGGATTGATCATGGGCCATGACGATAAAAAGGCTTCGCCAGGAGTTGGCTCTCCTTGCAACGATGGGCAGAGATCGAATTGCCGCATGGCGCCATAACCAAGTCGCTCTATCCATCTAGACATGTCTTCAGTATCATGACAAAGGACACAGCTTGTCTCTTGTCTATCAGATGCATTCGTTTTGAGCCAACTTGCCACGTGTGCCATCTGAAGCGCAGCGGATCTGTCGTATGCTGGCAGTAGAAGCAAGACGGAGAGTGCACGATAGCGCTTCAAGAGCCACGCAAGCCGTTGATAGAGAGCGTCCAGGTCACGAAGCTCGCTTTGCGGGAGAAGTGAAATAGCGCTTGCATAGGAGGTGATGAGATCTGCTTCATCCGCGGGGCAGTCGCGTTCTGCGAAATGAATGCTTGGCATTCGTAGTTTCAGTGTGCGCAGTAAGTTTGGAATACCCAGCACACGAGGCGTCACAATCCAGCTCCAAGTCGTTGTTGTAGCCACTGGTTGGGGATCTACTGCAATGGCAGAAGTTGCAGATGTAACGGTCTGTCGATGTGGCGACGTAGCAAGGACCGGCAGCCTACTTGTTTGTGCCAACATCATCTCGAGCATAGGATCTTGTAGTACTTCCTTTGGGTAGTTCAGCCGTGTTGTATCCATCTTGCGTCGTTTGACAAGCCGATCAAGACTGTCCTCTGATGAAACACTCGCACAGCGAGCCTTGACTTTTGGTGAGGAAACGATCAGAACAGGCTCCTCGACCAATTCTGTTTGCGAGTTCTTATCTTGTTGCACGACAAGCCCTTCTTGGTCTTGTTTCTCAAACGCGCGATCGACTGCATACATGGCTTCGAGCACATCCATTGCAGACGCTTTGCTCAACACACTCGATACGCTTGGTGAGGTTTGTACCGCCTTGACATGACTTTCAATGGGTCGAGGCTTGACGGGCGTTGATGACGAGGCAACATGCGGGACGTCCTTCACCGCTGGCGCATTCCTCACCTCTTCCTGCACAATGAGATAGTCAAGTGCCAATTCTTCACCTGGCATCGTCTCTTCTCCTCGTATGGCCTCTAATCTCCCCAAAAATGGCATCCAAGTGACTTGTAAATCGAGATGCTTTGCAGGTAGCGCCGAAACGGTGAACCCTCTATCCTTCGCATGGCGTGCCCGATGAATATCCAGCATTGTTTGTGGCAAGATGGAACGATCCAGTGTGATTGCTTGCGGGTCATGTAAAGATGGGAGGGCGAGACGGAGCTGTTCGACGGCTTGGTTCAGGTGATCTGGTGGAAACGCCGTGTAGGGATCGCTTGGCAAATCCATGGCATAGGGTAGATCCGTACTGCTTGCATCATAAAGACAGGCGACATCTTGCATGGGTATTTCTTGAGGAAGTGTCTTGCCTAGATACACGCGCGGTACTTCGGGAAGCTCAAAGTGAAAGTCTGGCAATCTGATACGCTCTCGAATGAAGTCAACTTCTTCCCTTCGTCGTAATTCTTGCGCAGCTTGTAGATCTTGCGGTGAGAGAGGCTCCTGCATCAGCTCTCTCAATTCTGCTTCTTCCAGAGAATCAAGCTGATTGGTTTCTGGTAGTGCCCAGCGCTTAACAGCAAGGCGGTATGCATTCCCTGGATAGCGTCTAGTAGGAAGCGGCAACTCCAGGACCAAGGACTGCTGACTCTTTCCTGCTTGACGACGTGTAGCAACGGAGTCAGGCTGGACTGGTCGCATGATTGCTTCAAGTGCTTCAACTTCAGGAGCAGTGAGTGGCCATGCGTCCACTACTAGCTTAGCAGTCTCATGCAACTGCGGCTTGAGACTCTGCCAGATGTTTTGAAGAGCATGGATCTCATGACTGCGAGGCAGAGATGATGCTGCGCTTGCCAAGCACGTCGGATGTTTGAAGGTCTTGCCTTCGTGCGGTTCTCGTTTGAAGAGGGGCAAGTCGAGGTAGTAGCGCTTTAAATCCACAAGAGACGCAACAGGGAGTGTCTCTTGTCCCTGTGTAGCAGCAGCGTAGACTTGCTTGACGAGCTGGAGGGTCTCTTTAGACAAGACAAAGGGGTCTTTTGGGAGAGGAACATCATCCAACTGAGACAGGGAGGGGTCCTGTAGAAGGGAAGACTGCAGATAGGTCTCTCTGAGAAGGTAATGGGCTTCTCGCCTTGCAGGAACAGCTAGCTTGTTCTGGCGAGCATAGATGAGCATTTCATCGAGCGAAGTCATGGCAAAGTAGCACAGTGGTCATGTAGAGACGAGGATGTCTGTGAGTGTCCTGGGACTTGAGTAGAGATAGAGCAGCTACACCCAGGAAAAAGCAAAGAATGAGAGGAGACAGGCATGGAGGCAGCAGGCATCAACAACACCCAGAGAACGAGTTGCAGCACAGAGATGCAGCGAGAGAGAGACAAACATGTGGGACGACTTTCAACTTTCAACTTTTGACATTTTCACAACAAGAAAACAGCAACAAGACGCAGTGTGGATGCCTCTCTTGGCCTGCCTCTAGGTCTGATCTCGACTGGACCATGCCACCGTCGACTGCCGTCAAGAAGGAAGGCGATCCTGCACTCCTGCGTGCACAACTCCAAGACATCCACGACCGCTGCAGCGAAGTTCAACGTCCTGTGACACAGCAAGAGATTGTTGCCTTTTGCGATGATTCACCCTCCGTCGAGCAGGTCTCTGAGCGGATCAATGAGATGCTCAAGCAGCGCATGCTCGAAATCTCAGCAGGTCATGACGGGAGCTTGTTGTATACGGCCATCGGCCAGCTAGAGTCCAAGAAGCGGAAAGACATGAATGGCGACGAGGAAATGGTCTACCAGTATATCAAGGCCTCTGGCAATGAAGGCATCTGGCTCAGAAATCTGAAGCTACGGACAAATCTGCACACGACGGTGATTAGCAAGACACTCAAGAATCTCGAGGCAAAGAGTCTTGTGAAGTGTGTCAAGAGCGTGCAACACCCAACGCGCAAGATTTACATGTTGTATGACTTGGTGCCGTCTATTGAGATCTCTGGCGGGCCTTGGTATACAGACGGCGAACTCGACACGGAGTTTGTCTCCCATTTGCTAACGACCATCGAGACGTACCTCCTCAAGCAGACCTTTCCAGATTCGAGCCATCCAAGCAATCTCTCCATCTCAGGACATGCTCGCATCTTTGACCCGCTGGTCGTGCTCTATCCAAGTGTCTCGGAGATCAAAGACTACCTACATCGATCAGGCGTGGTCAAGGATATCGAGCTCGAAGTCGATCACGTCCGCACGCTTCTCGATGTTCTTCGCTTTGATGGCAAGATCACCCGTACCCCCGAAGGAACATGGAAAAGTACTCGGACAGTGCAGGGTGATCCATACAAGGCGTTCATCGCACGCAACAAGCAGGCGAGGGAGGGACACGTTGCGAAACAACACACAGAAAGTCATGCGTCCACTGAGATTCCATGTGGCCGATGTCCT
The DNA here is from genome assembly GCF_002105105.1 of Protomyces lactucae-debilis. Taxonomy (NCBI): domain Eukaryota; kingdom Fungi; phylum Ascomycota; class Taphrinomycetes; order Taphrinales; family Protomycetaceae; genus Protomyces; species Protomyces lactucae-debilis. The sequence continues at coordinate 112,087 of NW_024468010.1, forward strand.
GTGTCCAGGCTATGTACGTCAGGGACACCGATATCGCCAGAGACCTGTGTCTACTGGGCCAAGTACCTTGAGCAAATTCAATTTTGACGATGACCTTTTCTGCCATTCTTTCGGCCCATTCTATTCTCTCAGCATCAGCATTTCAGCATCAGTCGAGCGAGCGAGCATTTCTGTCTCTAGCATCTCTGTCCATTTCCTTGTCCAAATCATCCTGTATATGTGACTGTGCTGATGTGACCCCTGAGTCGAGGTCGAGAAGAGATCAAAGAGCTACCAAGCACCAAGCGAGGCCTCGCAGCGTCCAGCTCTCGAAAAGACGGCAAAGTAGTAGCAGAGCAAGGCCGAGAGTCATAAAGAGCTGAGGCCATTGTGCTTCCTGCCTGAAGCATTGCCATGTCGCGCGAAAGGCGCATCACAGACGACTACTCTCTCCTCGACCACTACGACAACGACCACAACGATGATAGCTTTGATTTCTCGGCTGCATTGCGTAGTGATCCTGCTACTGCTACACTCACTGCTAAATCCACCACAACCGCCACGCATCGCGGTGCATCGCCGCTTGAATTGGCCGATCTGTTGAATTTGGAGCAGCCGTTTGAGCCATTCAGTCTTCATGGGTACCCAGGAAAACACAGTCTCGGTCAAGTCGAGCAAGCACGTATGGGGAGTGATGGGCTCGCCACGGGTTCTGTTGGGAGTGGGCGACAAGGCCATGGCAGGCAAGCATTACTCTCGACTCATACAACAACGCAGTACTATCTACATGGACAACCTCATTCCTCGGCAGCATCGGGCGTTTCCGCTGCTCACTTGGATGAGAATGTGCTGGAGAGTTTGTTTGATCGGTTGTCGCAGTTGGAGTCGCAAGCCTTGGTGCAGCAAGAACAGCTTGGGAAGATGGCCAAGCGTGTTGATGAGCTTGAGAGAGAGAAGCGTGCGGTACAGCACCAGCATAAGCAGCAGCAGCAGCAGCAGCAGCAGCAGCCGCCGCGAGAACAAAGTCCTGTTGCCGATTCTGCCGAAGAGGCTTCTCAAGTTGCTGGAGAAGACGAAGCTGCTGCTACTGTTGAAACTGCTCTGGACGAAGCGTTCAAAGTTAAGGATCCAAGTACAACAGAACCATTTGCACCGGCTCGGACGCCTCTATCACCAGAAGAGCTAGTCTCAGCTCAAGCCGATACACCTGGACCAGTCATCGCAGCTGCACCTGAACCGATACCCGGGCCTACACCTGCCTTTAACCCATCTCCATCTCCTTTACCACAACAACAACGCCCATCCACCTTCAGATTTGGCCCTGCCTCTCGTGCCGTCCGTATCGGCAACATCCACGCCAGTACAACCTTTGCCATGCTACATCGCGTCATTCGTTGTGGTCCCGTTGAACAAATCTTCTTCACTCCCGGTCAAGGGTATGCCGTTGCTTGGTACTTACACCCACGCGCAGCAGAGCTTTACTTGACCTGGGTCAACGAGCACGATGTGATGCTCGATGGGAAATGTCTTACATTTGCAAGACACGAGACGCAGCTGGCTACAACACCACCGAGTCGGCATTTACTCGACGCAGCATCACGTGGTTGTAGTACGACACTTTGGTTGGATGAGCCGAGACTCACACTCAATGAAGTGCATGCAGATTGTTCACGTCTTGGCAATGTGATTGACGTGAATCGTCTCCGTTCAGGCACTATTCGGATTGTGTTTGGCAGTATGCATGATGCCCTTGAAGCGATTATGGCATTGAAACGTATGCGCTCGTACCGTGGCGCTCGTATACAATTCGCAAGGGACGAGTGTGGTGAGGAGGCGGATAGTTCGCGCTTCCTATTGCAGCATTCGAGGCCGAAGCAGACGACGACTTCTTCTGCGTCGAGTGTCAAAGACGGACCTGCAGAGACGCAGCCAATACAGACTGTTGCACAGACAAAAGAGGAAGCCAAAGAGCAAGATGCTGCCAGGAGCAACACAACACACTTAATTGCAGCAGAAGGCTTACTACAGCAGAATGTGACAGGGACATCCCCAGCAAAGCAAACAACAGCCATGCAACAAGAACCAAAGGCAACCCTTGACACAGCGCAGAAACGTACCGCAGCAGCAGCCCTCGAGACGCCCACGACGCCACTCCCGAAACGACGAGCAAAACAGCCTGTCGTGGAGCCTACGGAGATTATTGTCCAGTCGGATGGTGTTCAACGACCCAACACAGCTGGCTCAACGGAAGCGAAAGAGACTGATCAAGCGGCCTTACCCAAAGTTCCTTGTAAGATTTGTGGGTTGCGACATTGGCGTTCTGGTCTGCATCGGACACCGTGTCGGATGCGTGGAGACTTGGCACTCAGGCGATAAGAAGCGATTGATGGACGACTTGAACGTGAAGCATGTGCAGAAATGGCATTACATAGTAGCATAGCATAGGAAATGATCATGATGAAATCCTAAATCTTGGCCGTTCCGCTCGCTTTCGCAACGGCAGAATCTCGACGATCTCCTTCATCATCTTGTTCAGCGACCCGTAAATCAGGTAACACAGCAGGCATGATTCGTCTTGGTGTTGTCCCTGGGACTTTTGCATACGCTGCAATCTGTACATCCGTCAAGCCGCCGTGTTGACGAAGGAAATCTTCATCCAAGAGGGTCTTACCGGCAATGGTCAACCAAGGTGCCTTGACAATGGCGACGCACGCATCACCAAAGATGCGAGGATGTCGCAAATCTCGCTGATCTGCATTGACTGCCGCTGTGGCTGCTGATTCAATTGCCGTCGCCGGCCACAGTGTGGTCACGCCGACACTATTCATCTCGAAAGCAGGATCATGAAGTGCTTTGTCTCGTAGTACGTCAAAATGTAGGCCGAGTGCGAGGATGGTAGAAGAGAGCTTGGTGGCTGCATACGCGGTTTTACCCCTGATGAAACGAGAGTAGATGGGTGGACTAATGACAATCAAGCGACGTGGATACTGACCGCCTTGCCTCTCCCAGTATGGCAAGAGTTCTTGTAGGAGGATGTAGAAGCCACGGGTATTGACTTCGTGCATGAGCTGAAAGCGTTTCGTGGGTGTCTTTATGATAGATGACCACCAAATTGCGCCTGGGTTGTAGACACACGCTTGAATAGAGCCATACCTTGTAATCACTTGTTGGACGAGGGCTCTGACGTCTGCCTCTTCACGCACATTACACGCAACAGCAGAGTGTAGCAGTCCCTTGTCTCGCGTGGCAGGAAGAGCTTGTAGCTCAGCCAAGACTGTATCGAGCGTGGAGTCTTGCGAGTTTGGGTCTACGGGTCCTATTGAGGCTTGGTGGCCGAGGGATTTTGAGGAGATGCAGACGTTATAGCCTGCTTCTGCAAAGGACAAGGCGATCTGGCGACCGAGACCACGTGAAGCACCGACGACGAGAGCAAGCGGAGTGGTCATAGCGTGCCTAGACTTGAAGACTTGTAGCAGTGAACAAGTGGTCGGTGGTTGGACTGCGGAGGTCAAAAGTCCGGGGAAATTTGTCATCAAAAAAGGATTGCGTACAAAGATCCTTCTCAGCATGCCAGACAGCAGCAGTGTGCTCCAAAGGTCCACCACTCAGAGACTAGTCTGAATCGAGTTTTGCTTCCTTCTATAACAAAGGAAACAAGCCGCACATTGCACTACATCCAAGTCATCCCAGCAACCGCCTTCCAACTGCCCCAGGAGCACACCATGTAAAACACAGCATGTCGACTGGGAGCAGGTATTTTCTGATACAGTTGCAGACACGTTTTGTTAATGCCTGGCTCCGCTAGAGCTACTTGGTTGGGAGTGATTCTCAGACCTTACCCCCTCGCGTTCATAAACCGGCCGTATATGCTAGTAGTTCGTGTGTAGAGCGAGGAAGTGCGGCGTTTAGAGTGATGGAGCCAATGGAGGACACTGAATGTACCGTCTGGTGGGCAGTAGGAGATGCTCAGATTTGAAAGTAACGACATGGAAAGAACAGGCCAACTCTTCCGCAACGCATTGCAGGGAATTGGATAGCTTCTCAGACAGTGTGAATACAAATTGATGGAGTATCGTCATTGCATTCCTCTGCAGAGAGCATCAGCATAATGAAGCTTTGATTGGCGCGTGTTGAGATACACGCAGCAGACGCGCTTCATTGCAGAGTTCAACTGTTTGTTAGCATGACTGCAATGGCGCAATGAAGTGCTGCTGAGAGATGAGCTCAGGCATTGTCAGGTGAAATGTGTGTCAACAAGTGTTGGTTCAGATACAGTAGTGATATTCGTTTGCATCAATGCTCTCTTGCAGCAGCAACAACCTAAACATACCTGAAATGTCAGCAGTAGAACATGATGTGAATGTTTGATAATCAGAAATGAACGATCAACAGCGTGGACTGCTCCGGCGAATTGTACGTAAGTCGTTTGGTGTAAGCGTCCGCATTCAGTTCGCCCGTTCGCAAATATCGTCATTTTATCAAGAGAAAGACTTACCCAGTAGGACTTGGACTGTGTTCAAGAGAAGTGTTGAGAGAGATGGAGAAGGTAAGCGCAATCATGGCACAGCATACAGCATAGGCTCAGACAAGGCTGAAATTTGGGTGTCGACATGAGTTGTTTCCGCAGGTAAAACGAATGGTAAAAGTTATATCATCACTGCCAGCTGGTGCTTTGTGAGGATGATTTAAATGACGCTTCTCTTCTCACAATCCCTCTCTGTTCCCTCTCCTGCACTGACGCGGTGATGCACACCTATCTAGAAACATGACTTGCTTGCGTGACTGCAAACTCTGGACGTGGACTGCCTTCGTCTCACGCTCAATTTTCCTGTGTTGTCGCCATCTGAACTCACTCACCAGTCAGACTGGTGAATTCAAGTTTGTTTTGGTCGCGTCCACGGTACAAAGCATCTGCATCTGCATACAAGAAACATGATCTAGCTCCCTGCATCTTACCTGCTCTCGTGCTCTGCTAGAAATAAGCTGCTTCTTACTGTCTCTGTCTTTTGCATAGTCAATCATGCCAATACCCAAGAAGGGGAAATCTAATGTCGATGCAGGACATACACCGACTACTGTTACTGCTGCTTCCAAGAAGCCTTCTTCCTCACAACTCTCAACAACCTCTTCAGAACTCTCCGTTGCAGCTGCAGAGATTCCTTCAACGGGCAAGAAACGCGCACGAGGGCGCAATACAACAGATAGCTATGAACCGTCCTCTCGCGTCAAAAAGCAAATCACAGCAGCAACACCACCAATGCGTCGACAACGCGCAGCAGATCGTCAAGCAGCTCTTCAAGAGATGCAACGAGAAGCACAGAGTAAACGACTTGACTCTGGAGACGATAGAGGGTATTCGCCGAGTCGATCTGTTGAACGATTACCACGACGCAGTGAGATGTCGCTGGACGCGTACTTCAAGTTACCACTACGACGACGGATGCAAGTGAGTGATGGTGCGATTGAGGAGGACATGGCTATCTTGCGAAGCAGCATCCAATACTAAGAGCAACGATTGGCAGAGCTAAGACTGGCATGCACAATACAAAGTGTCTAACCTTACGCGTCATCCTTCGGGTCCCCAATGCCCTCTGCAAGAATGGCAAAGACTGCGTCTGATTCCGGCAAACACGGTGAATCGTAAATCTTGCAAATCCGCTGCTCACCGCGACCCTTACGCAAGGACAAGCGTGTGGTACTGGCATGCGCAATGATATTACCACCGATGGGTTTCTTCGGGTCTGGATTGAACATGGCTGCACCACCATCGACTTGTGCCACGACTTGATTGGTAATGACAACAGCAATCCCAAATTCATCCGCTAAACGCTGCAACATGCGTAAAAATTTGGCGAGGTGTGTTTGTCGAGCGGCCAGTTCGCCACGACCTGCAAAGTCAGTTCGATAGAGACTTGTTGCTGAATCAACAATGAGTAAGGAGAAACGTGATTCAGCCATCATACTGGCTGCTTGATTGAGGAGTTCAAGTTGATGGTCTGCATTGTAGGCGCGTGCATAAGCAACATTATCCAATACTTCTTGACCATTCAATCCATAACGCTCTGCAACAGCGAGTAATCTGACTGGACGAAAAGTACCTTCTGTATCGATATACAGACATTTCCCTTCACCACCACCCATGTCGATGGGGAGTTGACAGGTGACGGCGAGGGTATGACAGATTTGTGATTTGCCTGTTCGGAATTCACCAAAAATCTCCGTCATACTGCCCGTTTCAATACCACCCGCCAGCAACGTATCGAGCTGCTTACTACCCGTCGTGATACAGATGAGTTGTTCACGACGTTGATGATACTCCGTGGCTGTAGTGAAGCCAAGTTGAACATGCTTTGTTGCTTCCGTCAAGATTTTCTCAGCTTTCGCTTCAGAGATACCCTTGATGAGCATGAGTGAGCGTTTTGGCGTAAAAGCAACACTTTCAATCGTATTGAATCCTGCATCGGCACATTTCTTGATATCGGCGGCAGAGATACCATTGCCTTCAAGGTCAGAGAGGGGACGTGGACCGGCGTGTCCTTCGTCTTCTTCTTGGTCTGGTGGCTGACTGGCTGCTTCTGCGGCTTCTGCTGCTGTCATGATGTTCAGACTCGAGCAGGATGAGCAGTCAGACGCGTCCTTAGGTGTGTGTGTTGAAGACTTGCGCTTTGTTTGTGGCGAATTTGGAATTTGGAGACGCGACGCGATGATGACTTGAAGTTGAAGTCTTGAACAGTTCAACTCCACAAATCTAGAGTCACACATACAATACGCACCAGGCATATCATGGCAAGTGCGCATCTGAGCAAACATCACTAACAACCTCCCAGGAAGTCACTGAAGCCATCCGTGCAAAACTCGATCAAGTACGTACACGCAAAGCACGACGTTTCAGGATGCAAGTGAAGGCGATTGAATCTGATATATCACGGCTTACGGTGTTATCATCGACGTTGTTTAGTCAGCTTGAAGATGCGCTTGAACGACAACATATGAGTCGTCCTGTGACGGCGGCGGTGGTGGGTGAGACGCCGGAAAGGCAGGAAAGGGGGATGTCACGGGCGCAGATGGAGAGGCTTTGGGCTGTGCCGATGCTGGTACGGAGTCCTGTTGAGGAACGACGGGTGCGTGAAGAGCGTGCTTTGCTTGTTGATAGGCAAGCGCAAGCAGAGGATGCAGCTGCTGCTGTGCTACAGGAGGATGCAGGGGAGGATTTATCTTCTGAAGATGAGGATGATGTGAGGACTACCAAGAGGAAGATGCTGCCGGAAGGATCACCGTCCAAGAGGACTCAGTTCCTGACACAAGAACAAGCACAAGTCGCAGGGACAGTCATGGGCAAGGAAGATCAACAGCAGCAACAGCAAGACAAGATGACAGAGGTGGAAGCAGATGCACATCTTTCATCTGACGCTGCCGTTGCAGTGGAAGAAGTCCGCTTTACTGCACTCGACATGGATCGATTGCGTCAACAGGCACATGCGTCGATTGAGCGATTACAGCGACGTCGACGATACCTGAAGCATGTGCAAGGTGGGTATGCTGCGTATCTTGAGAGACTTGCACGGACGGAGGGTGAGTTGACGCGTGTTGCTGGACGGTGGGAGGAGGACGAGCGTGCGCGGTTGGAAGGGGAAGCAAGGCGCTTGAGGGGGAAGCAGGCACAGACAAGCAGGAGGGAGGAAGGAGGTGCAGTGAGTCATGAGGAGGAGGAGGATCAAGTGATGGGTGAGCTGGAGGAGGAGGAAGCGGCAGGTGTGCGAGTTCGGCGGGCAGTGGAGCGGTGTCTGGAGGTGTGCTCGTGGGTGGGCATGGGTGCTGCTGCTGGGGGACTGCTCGTGTCTCGGTATGCAGTGTAGACACGTACAGTGATAGCTGGTACGCACCCTTGTAAATAGTCTATTCTAATCAGTGTCACTAGTCACCAGTAACTAGTAAATAATAACTAGTAACTGTGCTTAGTGCTGCTCCACCCATGTCATGCCAGATGTCTGATCTGCACCTGGCGCTGGAAAAGATTCTAATTTTGGCGACACAAGAGAAGTGAGGACAGTCACAGCCAGCGGCATTGAGCGAGCAGAGAGACAGCACAGAGCAGTAGAGAGAAGGGCATAGTGCAGGTCAGTGAGGAGGAGAGAGGGAGGCAGTGGGAGGCGAGGGAGGTCAGGAGGTAGTACTTAGTCAGCATGTGGTCAGTATAGAGGGAGATGGAAGAGACAGAGAAAGAGTAGAGAAGAGAGTAGAGAGAGTAGAGTAGAGTCAAAGAGTAGAGAGAGTAGAGAGAGTAGAGAGAGTAAGAGAGTAAGAGAGAGAGAGAGTAAGAAAGAAGAGAGAAGAGAAGAGAAGACACTGCCTGTAGACACTGCCCACTGCTGCCTCTGCCCCTTGCTCTCAATCCGCCGAGAAAAGAAAGAATTCAGGCGCCGCACACTCAACCGCACCCAACGCACTTCCCTCTTCCTTCTCTCTTCTCTCTTCTCTCTTCTCTCTTCTCTCTTTCTCAGCATACAAGAGAGTCGAAGAGACACCCGTCATCCATCTTCATCCTCGGGCCCCGTCCTTCTCTATTCCTCCAGCGTATTTTGCTCGAGGCATTCGAGGCATCGCCACCTGGAGCCCACCCAGACGCGTCCATCTATCCACTTGGCGCCGCATCAACACCCGCGCAGCCATTGCACAACCTCCTCTACCAGGCAAGGAGCAAATAAGAGCCTAGAGAGCACCCAAGCTTACCCCTTTACATCCATTCTCTACACCTTTATCGGTTTGAGCAAACACACCTGCACACACACACACAAAACAAGTCAACCCGTGTACCCCCCTGGGAGGCCTGACAAAGCAAATGCGGCCCTGGTTCTTGCTCGGACTAGCGACCACCCTCCTGACACAATGCAGAGCAGCGCGTTACGACCCGCGCTACGAGCAATGGAATCTAAACGTCAATAAAACAGCAACAGAAGTCCTTGACTATGCTGCAGATTGGCCAAATCATCAATACCATCCATCACCGGATAACTGGCGATTCCCCATCTATACCATTATTGTTGATAAATGGGTAGATGGTGATCCACGCAACAACGACATCAATGGTACCGTCTTTGAGTATGACTTTTACGAGACTGGTCTGCGCAACGGTGGTGATGTCAAGGGAATCCAAGATTCACTCGATTACCTACAGGGTATGGGCATCAAGGTATGATACACTCATCGACCATATGCAGCACTAACATCAGGGACTCTACATCTCCGGAACGCCATACCTCAATCGACCCTGGCAAGCTGATCAGTACTCGCCCATCGACTTTACCATTCTAGACCCACACCAGGGAACCATCCAAGAATGGCGAAACTGTATCGATGAACTGCACAGGCGTGACATGTACATCATCTTTGACTTGACTGTCGGCACTCTCGCAGATCTCGTTGGTTTCACAGGCTACCTCAATACCTCCACTACATTCTCCCTCTATGAGCATGATGCAGAGTGGAAAACAGCCATCACCTACCCGGACTTTCAATTCAACAACGTTTGGGATCCAACGTGTGAATTGCCAGAGTTTTGGGATGACGACGGTGGTCCGGTTGTCATTGAACTCACTGGATGCTATGCATCGTACGTCTGTCTCCATTTCTGAAGCATGCTAACAGCGCAGTGAATTTGACCAGTACGGAGATACAGAAGCCTTTGGTGTCCACCCAAATTGGCAGCGTCAACTCTCCAAATTCGCCTCTGTGCAAGATCGTCTTCGAGAATGGGATCCGACTGTTGGCAAGAAACTCAATCACTATGCTTGTCTCCTCATTGCCGGTCTGGATCCAGATGCCTTTCGCCTGGATAAAGCAACACAAATGACGGTGGGTTTCCTTGCTGAATGGTCAAAAAGTGTTCGTCAATGCGCTGCCCTCTACAACAAGAAGAATTTCTACATCCCCGGTGAGATTACCGGTGGTGATTCTTATGGTAGTATCTATCTCGGTCGTGGCAGACAACCCGATCAACGACCCAAGGACTGGCAAATGGCCATGAACTTGACGGGTCTTGATTCAGAAGCCGAGTACTTTTTACGAAACAAGACACTCAATGCCTTGGATGCTTCGGCTTTCCAGTATTCTGTGTACCGCGCATTGACGATTTGGTTTGGTCTTGAAGGTGCCATTACGGTGCCTTATGATATTCGTCAAGATTTCGTTGAAGGTTGGTTGGATATGGTACAAAATGAAGATCTCATCAATGCCAATACCGGTAAATTCGATCCACGTCACATGAACGGTATGACCAACCACGATGTGTTGCGTTGGCCAGCCGTTGAGAATGGTGAACAGATTCTGGCATTGGGTTCCATGATTACGCAATTGGTGTTGCCTGGTGCACCATCGATTTACTATGGTGAAGAGCAAGACTTGTACATGCTCGATAATACCGCCAACAACTATCTCTTTGGTCGTCAATCCATGACAAGTTCAATGGCCTGGTATATTCATGGTTGTTACTCCTTGTCTTCTCAGCAGTACCCGAATTTGCCATTGAAAAAGGCACGCGACGGGTGTCATGACTTTTTGAATGCGCAAGATCATCGCGATGTCTCTGCTGCACCGAGAAACGGTCTCATTGCCTTGCATGAAATTCGTGACAATTACCCCGTTGCACATGATGGGTTTTGTCTTGAAAATCTGGGAAATTGGTCGATTGCTGGTAGTGAAGTGGCTGGCTTGCATTCAGTACATCGATTTGCATGTCCAGGACAAACCTTCACAACTGGTAAGAAGAATCAAGATTTGTGGTTCTTGTATGTCAATGCCAATGTCTCTACGCAATGGTCACCATCGTGTTCTGCTGCAGATGCTATGATTGCACCACCTGTGACCTTCCCACCCAACACGGTCGTACGCAATTTGGTGTATCCATTCGATGAGTATACCCTGTCTGCTGGACCCAATGCAACAACGGGTTGTTTACCACAAATCAATATCGATCCGTATGGTTTCAAGATTTTCGTGCCGAAGCCAGCGGCCATTCAACCACGACCCGTCATTACACGTCTTTCACCTGGTCATGATGCGCGTATTGTATCGACTGGTTCAGCAACTGGACAAACACTCAATTATGTGCTTGAATTCAGCAATGAGATGAGTTGTGATTCAGTGGGTAAAGCACTCTCCATCAATTCAACAACACTGGATGGCACACAACCCATCATTGGCTCGTACGTGTGTTCCCTCTTCCCCTTTTCTCGAGCAGCAACGGTTGTTGGTGCACCACCCAGTGTTTGGCAAATCAACGCCACCATCACGAACTTGTTTGAGGGCATCCATGAAATTTCCATCGGCAAGGCACAAACACAATCGGGTAACGGTACGACTCTTGGCTTCGACCATGCATTGTTCAGGATTGGCAAGGCGGATAATCCATTGGTGTTCCCATTGACTTCCAATTACACAACAACGGCTATGAAGAAAGGGTCAGGTGGTATGCTTACCATTGAAGCCAATGCAGCTGGTGCTGATCTCTGGCGTTACTCGCTTGATTGGGGAACGACATGGTCCAACTGGACGTCCTACGGTCCAGGTTTGAAGAATATGCCTGTTACCAAGAAATGGAAAGGCTCAAAGAAGCAGCGTTGGCAGGGTGATCATGCCATTTTGCAGTATTGGTCAAGAATGGCTGGTTCAAGCTCGCATCAGCAACATGCTGATCTCGATGGACCCGGTGATCATCGTTCCTTCCCACACATGTTCATCATGGGACCCTTCAATGAATGGGGATATGATGCCGGTGCACGAAACCAGCTGTCCTTGGAGAAATCCGGTAATTGGACCATCAACTTTGTCTCTGAAGCGTACCCATCGAGACTTCAATTCAACGTTTGGGGAATCAATCCAGATGGCAACCCTGATGCATCATGGGTGTATGGTACGCTGGAAAATTCCTCCGTTATCGAACGTGTTCCTCCCTCGGCGCTCGGCAGCAACATCTTCAACATCTCTACTGAACCGCGCTCGCCACATCTTGGTTGGGAGTTGCAATTGAATGATTTGACGCGTCGCATCTACCTCAAACCCAAGGGTAGCTACATTGTCGCCATCATCATTTACTTCTTGTGTCTCTTTGTGCCTCCATTGACGGCGTTGCTTGCAGCACTCATCTTCAAGGGGTCCTTCTATGCTGTCAAGTTCAACCAAGAGGGCCGCTCCAATGTGCGCAACTTTATTCCACTGTTGCCATTCAGTAAGAGCAAGAAGGACCAAGATCAAGGGTTCATGACGGATCCAGCCATCAACAGTCCAGGCCTCGGTACTGGTGCTCTTGGCGGACTCGGTCCAATGACTTATGAGAATGGTGCACGCAAGACTGTATTGATTGCTACACTCGAGTACAATATTGAAGATTGGGGCATCAAGATCAAGATTGGTGGACTCGGTGTCATGGCTCAATTGATGGCAACCAACTTGAAGCATCAAGATTTGATTTGGGTTGTGCCTTGCGTTGGGGATGTGAATTACCCAGAGGGCGAATATCACCCACCCATGGAAGTCAAGATTCTCGATCAAATCTACCAAATCAACGTCTCAACGCACATCATCAACAACATCACCTATGTTTTGCTCGATGCTCCAGTTTTCAGGCGACAGTCGACGATTGAGCCGTACCCTGCACGCATGGATGATCTCGAGAGTGCCATCTTCTACTCCGCCTGGAACCAATGTATTGCCGAGACCGCCCGTCGTTTCCCCGTGGATCTCTATCACATCAACGATTACCACGGTGCACTCGCACCACTCTACCTCTTACCAGATCTCATGCCGTGCGCATTGTCGTTGCACAATGCCGAGTTTCAGGGATTATGGCCGTTGCGTACACCAGAGGAACGTGATGAAGTGTGTGCCGTTTACAACATCTCACCACGTCTCTGCCAAAAGTACGTTCAGTTCGGTAACGTCTTCAACTTGCTCCATGCCGGTGTCTCATTCTTGCGTATTCATCAAAAGGGCTTTGGCGCAGTCGGTGTGTCGACCAAGTATGGTAAGCGTTCTTGGGCGCGATACCCAATTTTCTGGGGTCTCAAGAAGATTGGTAAACTACCGAATCCCGATCCAACTGATACTGCCGATATTGGTGCACCGACCGTCAAGAATGGTAAAGTGGTACCAAACTCGCAATTCGAGGAGAATCGAAAGCATCTCAAGCGTGATGCGCAAGAATGGGCTGGTCTGCGTGTTGATCCTTCAGCAGACTTGCTCGTCTTTGTTGGACGTTGGTCGATGCAAAAAGGTATTGATTTGATTGCTGATATCGTGCCAACACTTGTGGAGGAGTTTAATGTGCAAGTCATTTGCGTTGGACCCATCATTGATCTTTATGGAAAATTCGCTGCCGAAAAGCTGGCTCGATTGATGGAGAAGTACCCGGAACGTGTCTACTCTCGACCGGAGTTCACAGCGTTGCCACCTTACATCTTTTCCGGTGCAGACTTCACCCTCATTCCATCGCGTGACGAGCCTTTCGGTTTGGTTGCCGTGGAGTTTGGTCGTAAAGGTGCTCTTGGTATCGGTGCTCGCGTCGGCGGTCTTGGTCAGATGCCTGGATGGTGGTACACGGTTGAGTCTAGCGCAACAACTCACTTGCTCTCACAATTCGAGTCTGCCTGTCGCCAAGCGCTCTCATCCAACGACAAGACACGCGCATTACTCCGTGCCAAGTCGGCCTTGCAGCGTTTCCCCGTGCAAGAATGGATTCAAAAATTGGATGCCTTGCAGGCTGGTTGTATCAAGATGTGCAAGAAAAAGACTGGCGGCAACACGAAGAACCGTGGATCCGTCTACTCACTCTTCCCACCCGAGTCTTCTGCCTCTGTGTCGAATCTTGGTATGCACCAAAACAACTCGCAAGTCAACCTTCCACCTGGTTTCACAAATATGCCCAACGCTTCATCACCCGTCATCTCCATCCCAGACGAGCAACGCACGCCCGAGCAGTTCCAGCACGCACACTTCAATGCTGCTGCACCGCACGAGCCTGGACAACCAACAGACCCATATGCTGCCGGCGGCGCCAACTTGCGTCGTCAGCTCTCCTTGGGCTCACGTCGTGGTCCTGGTCATCGCAATGAGCCCCAAACAGTCTTGCCTCGCGATGTCAACGGCGAGTTGATTGCAATTGACGAGGAGGAGATGTTTGAGTCGGACCAAGAAGGCGACCTCATCCACCCTGATCAAGTGCGTGGAGCATTCCGTGGATATGGCGGATTCGGTTCTCCAAGTGAGGACGGATATGAGTCTGAGGACCAGTTTGACCCGCAGCGCAGCACAATGTATGAAGTGATGGATGATGACTCTGTTCGCGAAGGCGGCCGTGGTTTCTACGGACACTCCAATGCAAGTTCTTCCATGTCCTTGTCCCAAATGGCCAACGTACCCTATGGTCGCCGTCGCTCTGTCGTCGGCGAATTCGCTTCACCGCCGCAAACACCACCCATGTCTCCTTCGCTCGGCAACTCTCAACGTCACTTGATTCCTCGCGGTGGAAATGACTCTCGTCTCTCGCTTGCCAGCGTCATGACTGGTTCTGGTGGCAAGGACTTTTCGCTTACAAAAGTGCAAGAGCGTTTCACGGACGAGGATGGTATGTGTCTGCGTGCCTTTTCGTCAGAGCTGCGCGACTTGAACCCAAAGAACTCAAAGCACGAACTGTGTATTGAGGAATACTTGATCAAGTCGGAAAAGTCATTCTTTGCTGATATCAAGAATGAAAAGCTGGGATTCAAGCCAAAGGTCAAGAAGGGCGAATTCTCCCGACGCGGCTCTTTGGAGTCTTCGCGAGCATCGAGCTTCAGTGGCGATACACATGGTCCTCAGCGCGACCTCGGTAGCCCTGAATCGTCGTACCATCCACACTCGCCTCTCTTCATGGATCCCAAGACACGCGGCATTGCTCGCTTCATGCAGCGCACGCTCGGTGAATGGCCCATCTACACCATCTTCTTGGCCATTGGCCAGATTCTGGCAGCGACATCTTACCAGCTCACTCTGCTCTCGTCTTCTACTTCCCAGTCAGCTGCACAACTCTACACGATCGGTATTGTCTTCATGTTTGGTACCGTCTTTTGGTGGACAATGTACCGTCTTTTGCCCGCTGTCTGGTGTCTATCTGCGCCGTTTGCCTTCTACATGGTGGCCTTCTTCATGATTGGTCTTCCTGGATTCTCGGCACTGTATGGTGCTCGAGACTGGATCAATGCCATCGGTACCTGGTTCTATGCAGTTGGTTCTGCTTCGGGATCGTTGTACTTTGCCCTCAACTTTGGTGACGAAGGTGGTGCAAGTACACAAACTTGGATCGTTCGTGCCTGCATGGTGCAGGGAACCCAGCAAATCTGGGGATCTGCTCTGTGGTACTGGGGAGAGAAGTTGACCGCTGATACTTCGGATGAGACACTTGCTGGTGCAACGCAACAGACTGAGATTGCCGTCACGGGTATTGTGCTTTTCTTGGCCGTTTTCATGGCTGCAACTGGTCTCTTGCTTGCCAAGGGGTTGCCAGACTACTACCGACAACTTCCTGGCCGTATTCCTGCCTTTTACATCTCCCTTGTCAGGCGAAAGCTTGTCTTGTGGTTCATGGTAGCCACAATCTTACAGAATTACTGGCTTTCTACGCTCTACGGTCGTTCTTGGCGTTATCTTTGGAGTTCTCCCTACATCAACACTGGTGTCATCTTTGCCCTGGTCATTGTCTTCTTCTTGATTATCTGGGGCATCATTCTCTATGGTCTTGCGGTGATTTCAAAGACACACTCCTGGACCATTCCTGTTGTTGGCATTGGTCTCGGTGCACCTCGGTGGGCACAGATGCTATGGGCTACGTCAAACATTGGTCAAGCGATGCAATGGGCCGGCCAAGCAGGACCGTACTTGGGTCGTTGCTTGTGGTTGTGGCTTGGTGTTTTGGATGCGATTCAGGGAGTCGGAATCGGTATGCTGTTGCTACAGACGCTGACGCGCGCCCATGTTGCAACTACGCTCATGGCTGGTCAAATGCTCGGTGCTGTGGCGATGCTTGTTGGTCGTGCATCTGCCCCGAATGCCATTGGTCCGGCGGACACGTTCCTGGACTTTGCCACCTGGACACCTTCAGAAGAAGGAGCAGCCATCTTTGCGAGCGTCAGCTTCTGGCTCTGTTTGTTCTGCCAGATTGTTATTTGCATTGGCTACCTCGTGTACTTCAGGAAGGAGCAGCTGTCGAAGCCGTAAAGGGGCTTTCTTTGTTGATCATGATAGAATTGATGCGTTTTCATTACTCGTAGCTATAGCATGAATGGATACTTAAGCTATTCTTGTGCTAACTCTCATTACCTGTAGCTGCACGATGAAGATTGATAAGCTAGTTTCCGGTTGCATATTGAATAAGTACTGCTCCATAGCCCCCTGTAGCCTGAGTATCTCTACATGATCTGCTGTGGTGTTGCTGTCTGGTGCTCGGTTCTTTTCGCTCTTGGAAGTCTTGGCAGCTGCAGCCCCCAAAATTGAAACGGCAACAGCAGCAACACCCTCACCAGGTACAACTGACAACACATCCTACAGACACGTACATACAAGCTATGAGTGCAGCAGACTACTACGGAGGCGGCAACAATAACCACAGCGCACCTGCTCAGCCGCAAACGACGTATCAGGCAGCAAGCGCACACCAACAACCTGGTCAAGACCAGCGCGGGATGTTCTCCCACCAACAACAACAGCAGCCCATGTACCCACCCCAGGGCTATCCTCAGCAGGGATATCCACCTCAGGGATACCCTCAGCAACAGCAGCCTGTGTATGTCCAGCAGCAGCCTATGAAACAAGGTGGTATGGGTGCTGGAGCGGGAGCAGGCGCTGGCTGTTGTGCAGCTCTACTCTGTTGCTGCGCGGCTGAAGAATGTGTCGAGTGTTGCTTGTAAGCCTTTTTACTATATGCGGATGATACTGACAAGGGATAGGATCTGCTAGACAAGACAGATGGTAGGACGGATTAGACATTCTTTTATACTCAAAGATTCGTATATGTTACAATGCAGGAGCCCATCATCATGCATGCACGAGCCCTACTCATCCTCCAATATCCTGAGTGCCGCTTCAAGTTTCCGTGCAGCAGTATCATCCCCATGCTTTCCCATTGTCGCCTGCTGCGCTTCCGCCAATCGTACCTGTAATGCAGAATGCGACGGAGCCTCCAATTTCCTCAATGCACGCTCAAATCGCTCTCTCAGTAACCGCGTTTGTGGCGATTCATCCAGCCTGGGTGTCGTCAATGGACTTGAAACTTGTTTGTGCGGCGTCACAGGACCAGGCCAGAATCCCTTGAACCTGAGACTATCCGGGCTATTGAGTGGGCTTGTTGTGGGGGAAATCCCGCCGTGTGCAGATGAATGTTGTTGCATGGCAATCACAGCAGCCGTCACGGCACTACCGTGAGCGCTTGGTGATGCAGCACTGCCTGATCTAGGCGAAACTTTCGTCGCCGGTCGCGGAATGCTTGAGATGACGGGCGAAGAAGACTCAACGGTTGGTTTTGTGGTATACTTCAACATGCGCGGCTGCATGTGGTTGACTTGTCCACGCGGCCGTGCAAGCTTCGTAGGCTCGGAGTGCGTGGAGTCACCAGAGCCCGGCGGAACGGGACTCACGACTTTAGAGGATCTTCCCGTGCCACTAGGCGAAGCAATACTTTTGACACGCTTGAGCGTTGCTGTTGCAGGTGACGCCAAGGTTGCTCTAGCAGGTTGAGAGGGTGAGACTGGAGATGGATCCACCCAATTTTCAGGAGAATTCAGCGCAGTGATGAGCGGTAAGGGCCGTTTCGGCGTCGATGGCACGACCAGCTTTGATTTTGGCTCCGGTGATATTGGGCGTGGGAGCATTGATTTGGAAGACTGCGGTTGGAGCGACAAGAGCTCTTCCTCTTCTTCCAACGATAGTGATCTCTCGTCGTCTGATCGTCCTGACCCTGCCAATGGATTCGTTGGCCGAGGGACAGACAACGGGGTCGGTGATTTTGGTTGAGAATTGGCACGTCGACGCCATACGGACGGCACAGGTGGCGGTGTCCGAAGATCCTGTCGTCTATACTGACCCACAGAAACGCTGAATGGCTTAATCAAGTTGTCAACAACCGACTCATTGCGCCACCGTACAGCATCGGGCGCGGGCTCCCTCTCTTCACCGTCAAGAACAAAGTGACCAAACGTTGGACTCGCTACTGCGCTGAGTGACGGATCCGCAGAATCTGTTTCGTCCGGCAGACTTGCCGGCGCTCTGGCCATATCAGCAAAAGAGATTGTCCCAGCAAGCTCAAGCTGTAAATCCTCACGATACGCTTGTTCGAGTCCAGGCAAGTCGGGTATCTGAGAGGCTCTGGGTCGTTGTGGACGTGGTGGTGTGATTTGTAATGCTTCAACCATGCCATACGTGCGACTTGAGGTTTGGTCATGGGAGAGCCGGTCTTCCTCTCGTAAACGCCACACATCTCCTGAAAACTTGTCTGGCGATGCAGCTTCTGTAGCTAAATGATTCTGCTTGCGAGGATCATCTAGGGCAGCAGGTGTTGCGACCTCCTGATGAGAGCGAAAGCGAGCAATAGAGCTCCGCGCAGTCAGAAGCCTCGAGTCCATCTCGTCGAGCTTCATCTTTGCATTCTCAATAGCTTGCTCGGCGGCAAGAGAGAGGGAAAAGGGTGTCATGAGGTCAGGCCTGCTATACTCCTCATCTCGCATGATATATGCTGCTGAACCTGACTAGAGGCGCCAGGTATTATGTACAAAGAAGCAGGTAGCGAAAGTACAAGTGCAATTGGCGCGCGAATAGAAGCGACTTGAAGTGGTTGTACAGTGAAGGGAGAAATGAGCGCTAATGCTGATGCATTGAGGAACAGCAATGCACGAGATTGTCTGGGAGCTTGAGCTTGGACTAGCGAAGGGATCGTGCACAGAGTCGACTATAAGCAAGTTGAGCGTATTATCTGCGCATGTTCATCTGCTGCTCGACGTCTGAAGGCGGCTGGCTGGGACGGGGCGTGAGAGAAATTAAAAAAGTTGGAACAGAAGCAGAGACAGACACAAGTAGAAGAGACAAGCAACGCGTTCATCATGGTCGCAGTCAAGAGGAAAGCAGGCGCCAGTGTTGGAACCGTCAAGAGTGATGCAAAGAAGCCAAGGGCCACGAGTCATGCAGCAGTTCAAGGCAGTGCAGCGCCAGAGCAGCAACAAGCTGCAGATGACGACTCAGAGGATGATCTAGACATGTCCTCGAGTGAGAGTGACGAGTCAGAGAGTGCAGAGGAGGACGAAGTGATGGAAGAAGGTGCTGCGCAGGAATCCTCCGCACGAGAGCCAAGCAATGGCAGCACCGCGAAGGAATCGCACGCCAAGCAAAAGCAAGAACTGCTAGCGCGCAAAGCGGCAAAGCCCCATGCAGACATCATCTCTCGCGCAAAGGGACTCTGGTCTCAGCTGAACCGCAAGAAGGTGCCAAAACAAGAGCGTGAAAAGGTCATCAAGCAGCTCTTTGACGTGATTCAGGGAAATGTCGTTGAGATCATCTTTAAGCACGATGCAAACCGCGTTATTCAAGCAGCGTTCAAGTATGGCAGCACCGAGCAGCGTCTCATTATCCTTGGAGAGCTGAAGGGCAGGATTGTCGATCTGTCGAAGAGCACCTACTCCAAATTCCTGGTCGTCAAGATGCTGTTGTATGGCAACGCTGAAGTGCGAGAGAAAATTCTTGCAGAGATTCACGGCAATGTTCGCAAACTCATCAAGCACAAAGAAGCAGCGTATGTGGTAGAAGACGCTTTCCGAGACTACGCCACACCGGCACAGCAAGAAATGCTGCTGTCCGAGTTGTACGGCGCCGAGTTTAGTGTCTTTGCAACGGCCAACCAAAAGCCATTAGCCGAGATCCTTGCAGCCTCACCAGAGAAGCGAGACCTCATCATGCGCAACTTGTGGGAGTCCATCAGTGGCTCCATCAAGAAGGGCTCGATTGGATTCACCTTTCTGCACAGAGCTCTGCTTGTCTACCTCCAAAATTGTAGCGCAACAGAGAGGGTTGAGGCAATTGAGACTGTCAGAGAGCTTTTGCCAGAGTTCGTGCATACACTCGATGGCGCCGATGCTGCTGGCTTGGTGATTGCTCATGCTACAGCCAAGGACAGGAAGCTCATTATGAAGGCCCTCAAGCCGCACATCGCGAGTGCTATGCGTGATGAGTTTGGATGGCTCGCTGTAGTTGCGCTGTACATGAGTGTCGACGATACCGTTCTGCTCAATAAAGCCATGTCGCCGGAAATCAAGGCAAAGCTGCTCACTTTGCTCGAAGACAGACACGCACGCAAAGTATTCCTCTATATCCTTGGTGGATGTCAAGCGCGGCATTACAATGCAAAAGAAATGGCTTACTTTGCAACAATACAAAAAGAGAAGGCCACAACGAGTAAGAAGGAGGACAGTGTCAGACGGCAGGAAGTGGCAGAATCAGTTTCTCCCATGCTTGTTGAAGCATTGGCTGCGAACATCGAAGACATGTTGGCAGACCCAGCAGCCGCTCCTTTGATTCTTGAAATCATGCTACATGCGACTGAAGTACCAGAAGCACCCACAGACAAGCTTCTTGCCATCTTGAAGCAAGCACCGCAACGCCCAGATCTAATCAAGGAGCATACACCTAGGATGCTCAAGGCACTCGTTCAGGGAGGCTTTTGGAACCCACAAACCAAGTCTGTTGAAGCGACACAAGTACAGCCCACTGATGCATTCGCGAAGCGGTTTGCGCCTCTCGTCGCTCAAGAGGCTGCTTTTTGGGCTTCTGGCGACGCTTCCTTTGCGGTAGTCGCACTGCTCGAAACACTTGGTGAGTCCACTGAGCTCGCATCGCTTTCGCGAGCATTGAAGGATCAGCAGAGTGAGATACAGGCGGCTGCGGATGCAGGCAACAAGGGATCCCGCATCATCCTGACAAAGCTGAAGTAGTATAGCAGCTCATTTCTAAACATCACAATTCCCCCCGTGAGTTCCATCACGCATTCATCGGCTATTCTCTAGGTATTGAACCGCATGCCCATGCGACCACGTTGGCACGCAGCTGCAGATGCGTGCACGGCACCAATTGCGCTTCGGAGTCGCAAATTAGACCTAGAAGAACAAACCCTTTCACGTTGCATGATCGTCAGTGCAAACGACTATCACTGTGTGAATGAGGGCCGCTCTGCGGAAGACAGCACCTGTGCGACTATATCTCTAGGCCTCTTTGGAGAGAAACACTGCACTACGAAGCTCAAGTTGCTTCCGCGTCGAAGATTCCTCTCCAGGCAACTGCGAGCTGCTAGACTGCTCAGTCAATGAAACACATCATGCGATGTTGTACTACAGGGGCCGAACTAGGTCCAACGCAACAGCAACTCCTTTACTTGAGACCAGTCGCTGGCTGCGGCTGTAGTCTTGAAAAGACGCTCAACGGCACACTGTCAAGTCTTACTCTCGCAAGCAAGGCCAGCAGCAACGTTTTGCTATGAAGGAACCCAGGACTGTCCCCCACAGCTTCAACTGGCTCTGCACTTTGCTGATACTCTCCTTCAGCGGCACACTCAATCTTCTGCAGCTTCCTGGCTTCGTCTCAAGCACAGAGCCGACGGACATTACTGCAGACACTGCCAAGTTTTGCCAGCAGATTGCTTTGGTAGCATTTCACAACATCGAGGTCCGCGATCGCGACGCAGAATACAACTGTAGTTCTGGTGCTCTTTGTCGCGGAGCTGATAAGCTGACAGCCTACTCAGAGCTTCCCATCAAATGGGCCTTCGATCGATACACAATGATTCAGGACCCTTGTCAAACGCATTCGCATGGGACTTGCAATTTTCACAGCATGTCTCACTGGGGTACGATGATTTCGATCTATGCTTGCCAGTGTCCCGAAGTGGTTTTACTACTGCGTGTGTCAGAGTCCCCGGTTTTGGGACCAGACGGGCAGCCGTATGGATGCGATGTGAGCTCTATCAAGTCTCGCCTCGCTCAACGAGGGTTCTCCAGTTTCAAACTGATTGCTATCGCAAATGGTTTGCCCTGCACACCTGTTCGAGATAACTTGACTTGCATTTGCGACAAGTCTGGCTTGGTGGAGAATATACATGGAGGAGATTGTTATCGCTTGTCTGAGACGCAGCAACCGCTCTTGAACGACGATATGGATGAGTGAAAGGAAGACTGAACGCGGCTTGTGACGAATCTGTGTACGCCAACTGCAAGACTTCAAGGGTTGACATAGAGCGGCCTCAGCTGCAGGCTAACAATCAAATATCCAGAGCTATGTATCAGTGAGTAGATGACATCCAAAGCTCAATACTGGCTCATGGATATACTTCAATGTCGAGTGTAGCTGCAAAGCCAAGATTAGCTAGTAGCGATAGATGAAACTTGGACAGGCTGCAGCTGATGCCTGCAGCCAGTACGTTTCGAATGCGACACTATGCTGCAGCATGTTCGTGTCTGCGACACTATGCTATGAATGTCGACATGAATATGCGACAGCAAAACTCGCACGTACACATGCGACACATCGCAAGTCATCAACAATTCGGTGCCGATACCCCTGAATTTCGCTACACTCGGGGTGAATGAGTCAGGAGCCAGCGTCTGTCAAATTGTCAGTGTAGTAATTGTGGCTGTGCAAAATATGCGGTTGCAAGGAGCTGCATGATGCATGGAATATCAACTCGCACTCGAAATTCGCGAGGCTGCCTCTTCGCATTGTTTGTCTTGTTGTCCCCTAATCGTGTAAATTTTCGCTATGATCTTATTAAAACGGACCAAGTTGCAAGCATCAGTGGAATATTAGAGCATCGGCGCATCTAGCGATTCTTCTTGCGAACCAAAACTCTCTCGATGAACTGTTTTTAGTGTTCCTATGAGCCCTCTGATTGCCTGCGATGTATGCCCCTGGTCGGCCGCCGGAAATGAGACATGTGCACAAATGTGACCACACGTTACCCCTGGTCGAATTTCCTTTCTGCCAGCTTGTTCTTTCCCACCCTCGATTATTGTACCGTGTGGACACGATTCCTTAAGTTCTGGCCACTTGCACATTTTCTGCTTTCTTTGTTCAGCAGATTCTTCTTGAAAACGATGCTCACACTTTGGATTGCAATCCCACTGAGTTTGATTACTCTTGTTGCTGCAGGCGCTCGACGTAGACCCCCAGCTGATAACTCCAACTGCGTCTCGCTTGTCATCGAAGAGGCACGCTTTATCAGTGTGAATGACACCATTGGCGAATGGACGTGCAAACAAGGTGAACTTTGCCAGGCGCCCTACGCTGAGAACGCCTACTCTCTCTCGAAGACGAATTTCGCATGGGACAAGTATAACTCGGCTCCAGACCCATGCGCCGTAGACGGTATGCCTCTAGTGTCATATAAGACATGCTAATGCTCCAGGTGCTTGCGCAATTCACACGAACTACACTCTTGGAGAGCTGTGCTCAATCTATGGTTGTTGCTGTCGTGACATCGTTTACATTCCCAGGGTGAACACATCACCTGTTCAAGTCGATGGAAAAACCTTCCAATGTGATCTGAAGTCTATTCAAGGTCGTCTCAGCAGCCGTAACTTAGCAGCAGCCAGAGTGTCACAGGAAGGCATCAGCTGCTTGAGTCCTCCAAACTGGGACAACACGACATGTGTATGCAACGTCGCTCCAAGAGGGATTCCATCGACAAAGAATGGGAACGCTTGTTCGAAGCTATGGGACCTTTCGGGCAAGGGGGATCTCTAGAAGTCTTCATGAGTCTATAGCTAAGTCAAATCGAGCTCAACCACAATGAGGTAGCTTAGTGATTGCAAAGTGATGATGCAGTCGCATACATTACTCGATCGTGTTGTTTCTCAATGCACTTGTGATTGACCGAGCTGCAGATAGATTTCGTCTAATTTCTCACTTAGGCTCCCACCTTGCTGTTACTATGTAGGCCTTGCTGTTACTATCTAGGATGAACGTTCCATCGATAGCTATCCTGCAGCTCCAGATATATAGCTACGCCTACGTTGCGCTCATTGCCTGGCCAACTTTGGCAGTGTAATTTTTCAGCTACAATACATATCAAGGTCCTTGAGGTGCACAATACCCCTTGCATCACGTTCTTTGGCCTTGCGCAAGCTGAATCTTGCGACAGCTACAGTCGATGCCGATCTTCTTGAATGAGCTGTCGCTCGTAGTTCGAAGAGGGAAAGCCATTGAGCACGACATATGATTCGACCAAACTCTGCAGGAACCGTGGTTAGAGATGGAGTCGTATGGCTTACGTGTGTGAGTCTCCTTTGCAGCAGTTATGGACAGCCAAGAGATTGACGAGCTAGCCCGAATGCTTTCACAATCCGGCTGAATGGATTTTGATATCAAACTTACCCATAGGGCCAACTGACAAGATTGATTAGTAGTTAGACGGCTGCAGAACAGTGAAGGCTTTCTGATTGCTGGAGACTCTGAGTGGAGACTGACTCTCATCGGGATTGTGCGTAGATTTAGTGATGACGTGTCTGATGAGGTGTCAAGCACAAGCAGCCTAAGAAGTGCAAGTAGTATTGATACGGATGAAGAGTAAAGTAGAGGCTCATGCTGCCTAAGCCTGCCTCTGAGTTAAAACAGGGGATAACCATCACGTGAAAGCACGCGATACATGGCAGAGAGATGCATTGGCAAGTCAAGCCAGGTGACTGACTACTTCATTGCTCAACTGAGTCACTATGTCGCAAATGTCTCTGCGGCAACTTGTCATTGCAGTTGCAAGTCGTACCTGTATGCACAGGACTATGCACGCGCGGATCCCTTCCTCTCGCAAAATTCGTGCTCGTGATCTACCCCTGAGACTTCGATGCAACGCCGGTTGGCCATGTTGCCTGGGAAATTGTCCATATGGCCTAACGTGACATTCATACAAACACGCGAGACTTTCTCAAGGTGACAATTTTCATTTCAGCTCACACGGGGCGAGTTTTGGGCCCCCTAGAATTTTCTGCATAAAGATTGAACAATGCGCCCTGCTCGCCTGACGATACCTCCAACAGGTAAGTAACGACAACAAATGCCTAAAACCTGGCTCTTCGGGATTTCTGTGTGTATCCTAGGGATTCTTGGGGGAAAGACATTGCCTGCAGACAACTCCAACTGTCAATCGCTGTACATTGCAGATTGGCATCTCCTTCACAGCGTAGGCGCGGCACTAGGGCAAATATGTGCTGATGGGCTATTGTGCCAAGCTCCTTTCGCTGTAAAAGCTTATGCTCTCACGAAGCTCAACTTCACGTATACCAAGTATATTCAAACTCCAGACGAGTGTCAGCTTTTGCACGGTGAGTCCTTTATGGTCCAAAAGCACAACTGATATCATACAGGTGCCTGTGCAATTCACACAAACTTTACATACGGCGAGCAGTACAGCATCGGCGGCTGTAAATGTGCCGACATGGTTTTCTTTCCTAGAATGAGCACTTCGCCCATCACAATCGACGGCAAGACTTATCAATGTGATCTCAAATCGATTCAAGCTCGGTTCGCGGAGCGTAAGCTACCGAAACCTGAACTTTACGGCTCTGATTTGAGCTGTAAGTATCCATCTAAGACCGACTTGGATACCTGCGTTTGCAACATTGTTCCAGGAGGAATTCCATCGAATGCTAATGGGTCTGCATGCAGCAACATGTGGAATGTGTGGGATACTGATCGAACACCTAGACGACGCTTGAATGTTACCGAATTATAGCCAAAGCCTATAGGAGATATTCAATGCGAAAGCTCAAAGTGCACAAGCCAGCCTTTGCAGCTGATGAACTGGGCGACTCGCAACGAGCAGTTAGTGAGTATGATTGTGCTTGTGGCATGTCTCCGCCAATTGCAAATGACTGAATGATGCAACTGGTGTGTATACATTTGAAACCAAGGGCTTGCTTTTGTTGCACATATGCATGTAGCTATATGATTGTCAAAATCATGGCATGGGCCTCTCGTAGTATTCAAGACTTTTTTGCAATCGCTGTTGCAAATTGCAGGCGCGTGTTGGCCCCTGAGTTGCCCTTCTTTGACCAGTCAGATATGCAACACGTGGTGTAATGCACTGTTTGCGCAATTTCGACTCAATATTGTTATGCCACGAAATTTGACGACGACAGGAACCATATGGTGTGGTAGGGAGACAAATTTTCCACTTGTCAGTCTAAAAAGCAACGACCTGCCGATTTTCATGACTTTGCGTCGAACAACCCTTCGGCACCGAGCTCGCATAGCCCTCACCTCTTGATAGCATGGTGAAGCGCGTCGTTGCCAGCCTCTATCTCATCTTGCTTGGAACAGCGGCTATTGCAGGGCGCAAAGACCAAGACCATTCCGACTGCCAACAGCTTCTTGTGAGGAACGTTCACCTCGTTCACGTCGATCAATCTGGGAATGACGAAATTGCCTGTGCAAGGGGCCTTCTATGCAGAGGCAAAGGCCATGAAAAGGCTTATGCTAGGACGCCCATCATCCCCTTATGGGACAGGGTCACGAAGCACACAGAAGTTTGCCTGGCAAATGACGGCAAGAAACATCATCATACATGGGCAAGACTAACATGTGTAGGAGCCTGCGCGTTGTACACAAACTTCACTTTAGGATACATGGCCAGCATCTATGGCTGCATGTGCCAAGAGTTTGTTCTGCTGCCAAGAGTGTACAAGACCAAGATTTATGATTGGAACGACATCTTACAGGACTGCCCACTTGTTAACATCACTCAACGATTCCAAGAACGCGGCTTGCCTAAGCCAGAGGTTTACAGGGATCATGTGAGCTGTTACGCCCCACCTGACAACGACAACGAGACATGCACTTGCAATCACCTTGAAGGTGGTGTCCCAACTACTGTTCATGGCAACCCATGCTCAAACATTTGGAACATTGTCTAACCGTTGTGAAACAACGAGATTCGTCCTTTAGTCATCTGCATTCATATCAAAGTCAAGACTTTAAACTTCTGTCACAGCATGCCTATGTGTGCAGAAGTATGTTCAATCTGACTCGAGCGAGTCGGTCGGTCAATCGTATAAGACTATCAAGGGAGTGATGATCAGTGGCTAAACATCTAAGAGCATCAAAGCAAACCATCATGCGATGAACGAGATCCTCCTTGGAGGCCTAGAGAGCTGCAGACATCAAGCCATCCCCAGCCAATGAAGACAATGCAGAGCGTCTGAGAAATCAGGCTTGCCCCTCGAAGTCAGGGGCTGCAAGTTTGCCATGCAATCTGTCACCTTGGGATAAGGAGATTCGTCTGACCATTTCAAACCATTTTCTTGTAAACTTGCAAAGCAGAGCAAACGTCTCAGTGGGAGTGCGGCCTCATGCTGTTGAAGGGCGTGGTCTCTACAGCCTTTGGCTTCGGTATCGGTGCAAGGGTCAATGCACAACAGTCTGATTGCTGGGAGCTGAGCGTCAACATGGAAAGGTATGTCGCTGTGGAAGACCAACAAGATGTCTTGGCGTGTTCTCGTGGCAGCCTTTGTGAGGGAAGCCAAAGGGCAGCGTATTCTCTCGTCAACATCACCTGGCCTTTTGACGTCTACATGCAGAGGCCAGACTCTTGTCAAGCAGCGGTGGGAGGCGTCTGTACCGTGGCTTTGTATTCCGATGCGAAATATTGGACTATTCGATCGTGCAGATGTCCACAACGCTTTGTCATCATGCGATTTCATAAAGGCGAAGTGAAAGATGAAGACGGGAAGACGGTGAGCTGCGCTTGGCCTGACATTGTAACGCGTTTCGCTCAACGTGGACTGTCAGTGCCGACCAAGAGGCTAGAAAGTGTTCCATGCGAGATCCAACATGACCAGCACGAATGTGAGTGCGACAACACCGGGCTGCCATTGCGAATGTGCGGTTTTCTTCAGTCGCCAATCGCAGAAGAGAATGTTGATGCATATGATGACGACGGGAAACTTTTGTAGGAACTTCCTTCCAAGAAGATCGTGTCTCACAAATGGAAGTCGAACAGACTTTACCGGACCATGATATCAGCAAGACTTACACCTCTGGCCGCGGTGCGTGTACTGATGATTGCTCTTTGTACTCCAAGCCTTTATCTCGCACCAACAGACAGCCAAGCAAGCAGAGACCCAAGAGCGGAACGTACATGTAGAAGACCGTCTTGCTGGCCCGTTCATAGGTCTTCAAGATTTGCTCAATCTGTGCCGGGTTCAGGTTAATCAGATTTGGCAGTTCGTATGCAGATGCAGTCAAGTGACCCAGCTCAGCAGGGAGACCTTTCTTGATGACACGTTGCGAGACTGCTGCGGTGATGGCAAGACCAATAGCGCCACCAAATGCTCGCATGAAGCTGCGATTAGAGATGACGACGGCACGCTGAGACTTGAGACACTGTGCTTGTAGAGCAACGAGCGTTGGTTGAAAGACCATACCAATACCAAATCCAGTGATGCACAGGACCAGTGCAATGGCCCAGATGGGAAACTGACGAGAGAAGAGACAGGTCAAGCCTTGACCGAGTGTCCAGAGGAAGAAACCAACCCAGATGACTTCACCATAGCGCTCTCGACGCGAGATGTACTGCCCAGATAGGATTGAGGAGATCATTTGGCAGCCTGGGATGGGCAACATGAGACAGGCCGAGACGAGTGGAGACAGCTGAAGAGCATTCTGGAAGAAGACTGGCAGAAAGTACATTTGGGAGTAATAGGTTGCGCCAAAGAGGATGTTCTGGATCAACAAGACTGCCACTGGTACGCGTCTGAACAGGGAGAGCGGCATCATAGGCAGCTTGGCGACGCGCCATTCGACGATGAAGAAAGTGACGAAGCATAGAGAGCCGAGAGTCAGCATGGAGATGACCATAGGTGACTTCCATTCAAAATAGGCACCGCCTCCCGAGATCGGAATCAATAGCAGGATGATACCAGAGGAACTTGTCAGTAAGCCACCGTAATCAATCATGCCGAACTTGGCGCGCATATTGCCAGATGGCATGTTGTTTGGGAGGATAGAGTAGGCGATGGCAGCACAGCATGTCGCTGAAGGTGCAATAGCCCAGAAAAAGGCCCGCCAGGTGGCATGCGTGACGACTGCTGCGGCCAAGAAAGGACCAATAAGGTTGCCGGCACCAATGGCAGCTCCAATGATGCCTTGGTAAAGGCCTCGCTCTTTGAGTGTGACACTGATGTTAGCAGAGGTCAGGCAGGTAAAGGCATACCTGTCGGAGATGATCATCATTGTCAATGCTTGGATACCGCCACCAGCGATACCTGACACACCTCGAAAGAAGTAGAGCATTGGTCCATTTTGTGCAAAGCCACAGGCGAGATCAGAGAGTGCAAGCATAAGGACAACTGAGATGTAGACAACCTTGCGGCCAAAGATATCGCTCAGTCTACCGTAGAGGACTTGAAAGGCGACCGAACCGATGATGGCGGACGTGGCGGCCCACGAGATGGTGGCCCCTGCATTGAGGTCTGCACCGATAGCAGGGAAGAGGAGACCCACGCCAGCTTGGTCGATGAAGCAAAGGACCGAGCTAAATGACATTGCGCATAGTAACACAATGAGCTTATTCTTCGGCAGAATTTTGGATTGGTCATGCAAGACGGGCTCGGCCTGGCTGTGTGTGACGGCCACTGCGGTATTCTTTTCTGTGTCCATGTTCCTGAGACTAGACTTGCCAAATATGGCGAAGCAGGAGATCAGCTTGATATATACAAAGTTCAAAGTGTTTGGTAGAGCGGAGGGCCCTTGCATCGCGATCGTGTGCGTATCAAAGAGTTCATCCCCGATGACAGCTCGAAAAGCTTCTGCACCAGTCAGCAGCAAGGCCAGTATCCGGCCCGTGTAGATGGCAGCAAACACTGCCAATCCCTTTTTCCGGTCGGCTGCTTTGGCTGAGGTTGGGCCCGTCCTCGCCTCGCTGCACCCTCGCCCTCGGACTTGGCCCCGAGAGGCGCGGGATCGATGGCCGCAGTATTTCAGATGGGCTGGTTGGACCAGTATGCAGGAGGCAATCGAGTGACATATGCTGGGCAAGCGTCTTTGCATCATGGAACTTATATAGCAGGAG
Organism: Protomyces lactucae-debilis; assembly: GCF_002105105.1. Classification (NCBI taxonomy): domain Eukaryota; kingdom Fungi; phylum Ascomycota; class Taphrinomycetes; order Taphrinales; family Protomycetaceae; genus Protomyces; species Protomyces lactucae-debilis. The sequence goes on from NW_024468010.1 coordinate 142,184, forward strand.
GACCAATCTGCTTCTCAACCGAATGTAGTATAAATCCGGCACGAAAGCAGTCATCTCTGTCAACATTGCAAATAATAGCTCAACATCATACCTACATCAGTCTCGTTCAAGTAGCTCAAAGACTGCAGCTATTGCAATGGCTTCGTCCTGTTGAGCAGACCCACCACCGATGCCAATGCCTCCCAGCAAAACTCCACCTAGACCCCGGATCGGTACACCACCTCCTATGGAACAGAAACGATTCCCATTGGCAGCTTCAAGGTTCTTCAGTACTTGCGCGTCCACACTGGACCACAATGAGGTATTTGCCTGATGTCCAGCTGCAGTGAAGGCCTTGTTCATGACCAGCTGAATGCCTGTAATCTTCGCTTGACCATGGCGTTCGAAGAGCAGCAAATTGCCACCAGCATCACAGATTGCAATATTGAGGTCAAGCCTTGTATCTTCCTCCTTCGATAAGATTTCGCGAGCACAGTCAATGGCAGCAGCAGCAAGTTTACGCGCACCCTCTATCGTCAAAGTGGCTTGCATCCTTGTCGAGATCACCTCCATTGTATTGCGGTGCAACGGTGTCAAGCAGGCTACTAGTCTTCTGTTGGCTTGCACACAAGAATCTGACGAGAATATGTAGCGGTAGAATGAAGAGCTACAGCGAATTGCACTGTTTGTCTCTTCATAACGACGCGCTCGTGGTCTTTGTATGGCCATGATGGTCCGAATCTGAATCTGGGGCATCCCGCAAGATGTCCAAAGTCGTGGGATGGAGATGACAGAAAATTTGAGACAAGCTATAGCAGTAGTAGTAGGATGATATATTGGAATTGAAAGCTCACAGCCTTACAGCGCCTGGCCCATCTTGTAGCAAAGCCAAGCACCATCTCCTTCCGAATCCTTCACTATCCGCCCGTTGGGTGGTGGCTCGAACACCCCACAGGAAGGACGGGCCGCTGAGGTTAGGGAATTGCAAGCTACTGTAGCCACGAGTCCACGACGCTGCTCAACTGCAAGCCTACTTGATCATGCTTGACAGTGACGAAAATCAGCTGCCCTGTCTGAATGAATGCTGACTCATGTCACTGCTGTGCTCTATGGCTACTTCTACCCCGGTTGAAGTTGAGCCAGACCTCGAGACTGCCCTTGGCTCCGTAGTGCCTGCGGCTAATCAGACATCTGCATACTGTCCTTCGGCTGAGTAGCTACGTGACACTCAGACTCCTCTCAAGTACAAACTCTCACTGGCAACTTCTGTTGGCGGTAGCCAAGAAACCGAGGTCCAAGTACTGCCGGGTACCCATCAAGCTATAGCCGAGGTCCCATCACATCGTCGCAAACAATGGAGGGCGCTTTTAGAGGTGCTCGGACTTGTGTCTACCAATATGACCTCACATCTCACCCCAAATTGTCAAACAGTCGTCTCAGGGGACCACGCGAGACTGTGCGAGCCACACCAGAGCTGCTTCCCGACCTCAACAGACAAGTCGACCTTCTTACTTTCAAGGGGATCGATCCCTTCTCAACGAGTCAGTCTGCTCCCTCTGCACAAGGCTTCCTCAGCTGGAGTCATCTCTTTCACGGCGACTGCCCATGTTATCGGTGGCAGAGCCGCGAAATAAGGACATCTCGCGCCATCGTGTCAGATGACTTTACGATCAGCAGTCGTGCAATCTTATTTTACGCTCTCCAGATGTCTAGGAGTACTGTATCGACATCAGATACGAGCCAACCGACCGGAACAAATAAGCTTTGTCACAACTTGCTACTAGCCAAGGAGAACTTTGTGACATCGCGTATTTGCGAGAGCGAGCGCAGTCTAAGCGCTTGTTTGGGTTGCTACACCACATGTTAGCTCCAAGATGAGACGTTATCACGAGGATGAGCGTTCAGACTGGCCAATGATTCGGAACGGCCGGGTCCGCATGGACTGATATGGCGCTTCTATTGGACCAAGTGCTCAAAAACTAACCACATAAGGGGTAAAGCATTTTCGGGTGCGAGATTTTACTGATTCAGGGCTGCCTGAGACTATAAAGACCGGCTCTTCGGCCATCAGGATTAGCCAAGGTTGAAACAACGAGCGATTTTCTGTGAACAAGAGAGAATGCTGAACCTCACTCCCATTTTACTCAGTCTCTTGGCACTGTCTGATCCGTGTCAGGCGACAAAAGAACGGTGTGCGTCGTTCTTCGCTGGTCAGCGATACACCCCTGTCAAGGAGACAGGAAGCAGTTGCAAAGAACTTTGCGAACCCCATTTAGCATACTGGGCAACATTGGATGCGAATCTTGCATTGTACTACAAGTCAGAATCACCCTGCGTAAAGGCGTATGAAGGAGTTTGCGCATTTAAGCGCATGGTTGACTTCACTGACAACTCCGGTGTTGCCAAATGCGACTGCCTGTCTGCCTTGGTCTTCATGAGGGTACAGGTGAAGGGTAATGCTGCCGACGGCTCCAGGTGCGATGAACAGAATTTCTTGGATTTTCTGAACGGGTTAAAGTTCAACAAGACCACGGTCCGCGGCGAAGAAACTGGTTTCGAGGTCAAGGTCCACCAATCGCCTCTGACCTGCCAGAACCACAAAGGTGACAGTAGCCACTGTGCCTGCCCCAAAGATGCAAAGCTATACACAGACACACAACAACCATCCAAGCTCGGCCAACCGATGAACAAATGCACATGGGATCTCGAGGACCACGGTGACGCACCTCCATTCGTCAGCATTTGAGCCACATCAATCTTTGCATCAATTCAGTCAAGCACAAAACCGACAAAAAAATACTGTTCGCCCGATCGTAGTCTTTTATAATTCTCAAGTCTCCTTTTCCTTTAAATCATGAGACGAGCCAACATCTACTGAACGGTACATGTGGTAACGATCCTTGCCTTTCCTCAATGACTGACACGTGAGCAAGCCTGATTTGATATGAGAGCGAGACACGCTATAGTGTAGCTATATCATTAGCCTTCGTAAACCATTGATGCCATTCAACAACCTGACACCTGACACAGGACAAGTTCCATGCCGCTCGACCCATTTGTAGCCACAGACATAGCAAACCACATATCCCGTTTGCAGAGCTGTCGGGTTGACGATCGTCTTGCCACAAATACGGCATTGTTTTGTGCCAGACGCCATGTTCTCTTCTGACGCCATCGATGCAGGTGGTGGCGCAGGGAGGTCTACATTGGAGCTTGTCTTGCGAGCCAATTGTGCGGCAAAGTCAGACTCGCTCCACCATTCGAGGAATTTGAGGAAGAAGATGCCGAGTGGTAGTAGATGCTTCAATGTATTGAATAAGCGAGGAATCAGGATTCTGCTGAATGCGAGAGGCGATAGGGATGAGTTGGGTGGTAGAGCGATGGGTGCGTCAGCGGCTTCTTCAATACGTCTGTAATTTTGGCCGTCGAGTCGTCTGACACGCTGCCTCAGGAAGGCATGAGAGAGCGTATGGTACTCTGAAGAGCCAAACATGTATGCAAGGCTGAAGTAGAGGGTTGAAATGTGGTAGACAGCATTGATGCCCGGATACGCCTTTTTGAAGGCTTGTTTGATGGCGAAGCGTATCCGTTGCTTGCGTGTCGCATTGAGTGGCAGCTCATCAAGTCTGCGCCGTGGCTGACCATGAGCTACTTGATCTTGGGCTCCATAGAGCTCATACTGCTCATCCAGCTTGGCCTTGATGTAGGGGATTCCCACAAGCAATGTGATAGCCCAGATCCTATCTCGTGTCCGCAACGACACAATCTTTGACAAGACGCCAGGCGCGCCTGTTGCGACTCTGCCCAACCGCTGAACACGCGGCGCTCTCTCCCGCTTCAAGCCATAGAAATTCTCTGTAAACGTTCCGCCGAAATGAGTAATGAAGTGGTTCTCAACTAGCGCCATGAGAACAGCATAGAGTTCATCTGATGAGTTTGCGATCCGTAGAAGATAGCGCGGATATCGTTCGGCGTAGTATACGAGGACATAGCGAATGGCGGGTTGGAGGAGGTCGCGCAGCTGGTCTTGTGCGATGAGTTCAAAGAGCGTCGGCCGCGTCGAGTCCATCGACGAGAGATTGGAAAGGAAGTCCATCTCTGCTGATCTCTACTTCAGGCTTAGAGTCACTGAAAGCACAGGCAAGTATCGGTCGATCAACTATCTGCACACGTCCTGTCGTCGCGGAGACATAGAGATCAGATGGGATGGCAATACTCTCGGCCTCTACAGAGACGATGCGCATCAGGCATACGTAGGTATCTTTGACAGCTGTCGACGAGCATGAAGGTGCACAGGAACGCTACAAGGGCAACTACACAACAAAGCAGACGCTGTTTTTGATGGTATCTCTATCGCCGCAATCTATTCTTCCATTCTCTTCCTTCGGCTCTGATCCAAGCATGCCTCAGCCTATGTTTCTCCTACTTTGGCAAGCTCAAGAGATGCAAGCAACATGCTAGCCTGCTTCACTCATCCTGACGCATCTGCAGTCGACAATTCGAAAGTGTCGCGTTGTGCAGTTCATTTGTCTCACGCCTTCTTTTAGCGCGCGACTCGACGTAGAAAGCCTTGAGCTTCAATAGTGAATTAGCACTCTCTCCAGTCGGCCTGCAAGGGTATACGGCCAGTCAGTCAGTCGCTGTGCAGAAGACAGACAACGTCTTTGGGATTGCATAGCAAATCATGCCTCCCAAAGCAGCCGAGTCGGAAGCGAGGGCCCTAGATCGGCCGACAGCCCTCATCTTCAAGCAAGTCCTACATGCCTATGAGACCAAGCAGTACAGTAAAGGTGTCAAGCTCGCTGACTCCGTTCTCAAGAAGTTTCCTGGGAACGGAGAGACACTAGCCATGAAGGGCTTGTTGTTGAGTAACATGGATAAGCGGGACGAAGGTTGGGAGTGTGTACGGAAGGGCCTGCGATGTGATCTCAAATCACATCTATGCTGGCATGTCTACGGCATGCTATACAGAGCAGAGAAGGATTGGGAAGAGGCACTCAAATGTTATGCTCGTGCACTTTCACTCGACCCCTTCAACTTGGTTATTCAACGGGATTTGGCAGTGATTCAGTCTCAATTACGCTTGTACCCTGCATTATGTGAGTCTCGCAATGAATTGATGAAGCGGAATCCCGAGCAACGAGGTAATTGGACGGCGTATGCTGTGGCGTTGTTCCTGAACAAGGATTACAAGGCTGCAGAGAAGGTGCTGGATGACTATGAGGAGCAGTACCTACCCATTAAACCGGTACGCAATGCAGAACACAGTATGACAACGCTATTCAAGAACACCATCCTTGCAGCGTCAGGAGACACGTCAAGCGCTCTGGCGCACATTCGGGCAGTGGACTCTCAAATTCTCGACAAGCTGGAGATTCAAGAGCGAATCGGCCGTTATCAACTAGTATTGGAGCAATATGGAGAAGCCGCAACAACGTATGAAGCACTCATGGATCGCAACCCGGATAGACATCAATACTATGGTCTGCTTGAGAAAGCGCTACAATTACGAGATGCAGAGGGTAGAATACAGGATACAGACAAGTTGCACAAGCACTATATCGAGCTGCAATCGCGGTATCCCAAATCTACCGCAGCGAGACGTTTACCGCTGGATTGGCTTGAAGGTGATGCATTCCGATCCTCTGCGGAAGAGTATCTGCGCAATCTGCTTCAGAAGGGTATTCCCTCTACATTCGTTGATGTCAAGGCGCTCTACAAGGACAAGGCCAAAGCAGATGCCATGGAACAAATCGTTGAGCGGCTTGTTGAAGAATGGAAGACAAAGCCTGTTGAAGCAACGAATGGCCATGGTCATGATCATGATGCAGCGCCCACGTCAGTCTTGTGGAGTCTCTACTTTTTGGCCCAGTCCTATGATTACCGGCGAAATTTGGATCGTGCCATGGAGCTCATCAATGAGGCCGTCATCCACACACCTACGCTCGTCGAATTGCATCTCACCAAAGCACGTATCTTGAAACATATGGGCAAGGTTCAAGAAGCCGCTGAGCAGATGAACCAGGCAAGGGAGCTTGATCTACAAGATCGCTTCATCAACACCAAATGCACTAAATACTACCTACGTGCCGATCAAAATGCAGAAGCCATCAACGCCATCAGTCTCTTCGCCAACACGACACTAGGTGGCGGTGCCATCGGTGACTTACAGGAAATGCAATCGCTGCAATTCCTAGTGGAAGACGGACTCTCTTACCTACGGCAGAAATACATGGGCTTAGCGCTCAAACGCTTTGATAGCGTTCGCAAGGTGATGCAGACTTGGTTTGATGATCTCTACGACTTCCACACATATTGCTTCCGCAAGGCGACGTTGGACGCCTATGTCGAAGCATTGCAGTGGAGTGAAGGTGTTTTTGCTTCGCGTCAGTATAAACGTGCTTGCAGAGGTGCAGTCAGTGCTCTGTTACAGCTCCACCAACACCCTGAACTCAAGCTGGGTCCACTTGACGCTGCAGATGCAACCGATGCCGATAAGAAGAAGGAGAAGAAACGTTTCCAAAAAGTCAGAGCACGCGTTTCTAAGGATGCTACAAAAGAGCCAGAAAAGAAGGATGATGTCAATGCACGCAAGATTGATCAAGATCCAGTGGGTGATAAGCTTGCAGGGAGTACAACACCTTTAGAAGATGCATTGGCGTACATCAAGCCGTGGGTGCTCGCTGCACCGGCGGATCCCGAACCACAGGGACTTTTGGCAGGCGTGTATGCGTCTATGGGTAATTGGGAGGCTGTGCTTGAAGCTCTGCGAAAGGAGAAGGAGCTTGGTCACTCTGAGAACAAGGCTGCTCATCTTGCCGTGGTCAAGGAGGCCCTGGAAGGGGCTGACATGGCAGATGAGCTGAAGTTGCGTATTGAGACGGCTCTTGCATAGACATATTTTGGCATCATCTAGATCTATCTAGACATCTACCCACTTTGCCTACAAAGGAAGCCAAATCACAAGTTAGAGCAGGCTGTCCGATCTCACGCATCAACAATCGATATCCAAACTAAAATCTACAGGACGCCGTCCGTCCAGCACCACCTGATGAAAGTGATTGCCTGAATCATATGCAGACTGTACATACAATCAGGCGAGAAACTCGAAAACGGTTCATAAAATACACGAAGCTTGAGCTGTGACTGCTTGGCAGCCCGAAAGATTGCTCTCAGCACTACTGAGCATCGTTGGAGCTCGATTGACACCTGGAAACCGTCCTCTGCCAGCCTGCTGACAGACAACACACTGTGTGATAAGCCTGGCACGTAAAGACAACCCGTCAACGTCATGATACCTCCATCGACCGAGATGTTAGCACGTCCCACTCCCTTGCAAGCCAATCGATCATCATTTCCAACTGCGATGAACCCCGAATCACGGCCTTGCATGACATCCTGAACTCTGCTGCGGTCTGGCGTCACATGGTGCGTTGCACCTGAATCAACAAGCCAAACTTTGCTGTTCTGTGTGCATATTCAGTATTCGCGCGTGCACCACCCGAGGCAGACCAGAGCAAGAGTAGAAGTATTCACTATCGCTGCCAGCAGCAGGTGTGGCCGCTAACTGGAGCACCTTCTTGCTCTTGCTACTCCCGGTCTTTCTCTTTCACTGAGACCTTCTGTGCTCAGATTTGCCGCACTTCCAGCACCTCGGCACGGCACCATCAGCCACCATAGCCATTGGACTGCTAGCCACAACACCAGCGGCATCATCATGCTTGGAGTTCTCCCAGTTGTCCACAACGGCTTGCTGTAAGAGCAGAAAGTCTGGCTCAGGCTGCCCGCTCAGAATGATGCTCTGAGAAAGGTTCCTCTTCCACGACTGCCAAGAGGGTGGCAAAGCTGCCAAAAGCAGCATTTGCTGATCTTGCCATTTTGGGACGAGAAGTCGACAATGCAAGGAAGCGTGCAATCCTTTTGGCAGCTTTGCCACCCTCTTGGCAGTCGTGGAAGAAGAATCTTTCGCAGAGCATCATTCTGAGCGGGCAGCCTGAGCCAGACTTTCTGCTCTTACAGCAAGCGGTTGTGGACAAATGGGAGAATTCCAAGCATGATGATTGCACATGCAGACTTGGGACGAGAAGTCGACGATGCAAGGAAGCGTGCAATCTCTTTTAGGTTGGCAACTTGCTTCTCCTATGAACACGTCAGCGTGTTCTTATACAGGAGTAGCCCCTGACCACACGTGTCCGCAGTCACAGCTCTAGCATCCCCTGATATGTCTAAGACTCCGCCTTGCTGAGCAGTGACTTGTCCTTCCTTCACCTCACCATGCATTTGGGTTCCATATGTCTAACGCATTCCGGAACTTGATCACCTTGTCGCGAGACAGTGCTTTGGCCGTGATGTCTGCCATCATATCTGTAGTGATAACATAGCTCAGCTCAAAGCACCGCTTTTGATCAGCATCACGCACATAGTGCCATTTGTTAGCAATATGCTTCGTTCTCGGCAATACTCATTGCAAAAAGACAAAAATAGAGGCTAGCTCAGCCTAGCTGGCTCGCACCCAGGAGTTCGCATCAAGTTGAGACCTGTCATCAGAAAGTTGAGACCTGTCGTCAGTAAGTTGGGACCTGTCATACTAATCGTGAGGTGGCAGTCAGCGATTCGTCGCTTGCCATATATCTTGCAACACACTCCTATGAGACCTGCGCTACTTCTTCTGAATGAAGGTAATTGCCACATGTAATCTTACGATGCCCCTGAGATCTAAGCAAGCACACAGCACAGCCATGATTCTTCCAAGTATTATAAAAGGAGCTTCCGCACTGCCAATCCTTGCAGACAGAACCCAAATCCAAAGCATCCTCTTGAGCGAACGCATGCACCACTGGACAACAATCGTGCTTTTTGCCACGCAGCTTCTACAGCTGCAGGCACACCCCAGCCAGCCAGCAGACACTGTTCAATGCGTTCACAACACGGTGCTGAGGTTCAAATTCAAGACACCGCCTGAAGGAGACTGCTTTGCTCCGTGCCAAGCAGTTGCAACGTCAGTCGAGCTTGGATATAAGCCTTGCACTGGCCTTATGCAATGCAGAAGGCGGGGTAACTCATATCTCGAAGTGTGACAGGTACAAATATCTCGGCTTTGAAGTTGACAGTCAAGCACATGGCCCGTGGTCCAGCAAACAGCATCTTGCCAATATGGCGATCAACGCAGCAAGGGCGGCCAACAGAATTCACAGCCTGACCCCAGTGATCGGTCACCTGTCGATCAACTTCAAGAGACTGCTGTACAAGAGCTACGTCGACTGCTATGTGGCATTCTGCGCCCAGATTACGTTTGATGCGCCGCTGGCCCACAGCAAGTGCTTGATATCGATGCAAACCAAATTCTGCAAAAGAGCGCTTGGTCTATCCAAAGGAGCGCCGTCGGCCATCGGCACTGTCGACCTGACGCTGCTCCCAGTGGCAGCCAGGATGAGAGAGATCGCGGTGAAGTACATACGCTACTTGGAGGGCATTGCGGACGAGAGAATTGTGGGCCTAGCTCTGCGCCAGGCGAAGACCAATGCTGAGAAGTTCCCCAGAAAGAAGACTTGGTATGCACAGGTCAAAGCCCTGACAGACCAAGCTGGACTCTCGCAAGATCAGGAAGATTGCCCAGTGAAATTCTCCGACTGGCTGTAGATGCAGGAACACGCAACTTGGCAGAAGACTATCAAAGAAAAAGCTTGCTACGCACACTTGCCAGACATCGACTCCGAAAGCTTCAAGCAGAGGAAGCCATACACGATGGCAGATGGCAGAAACGCGCAATTCATTGCCCGACTGCGATGCGGAGACGACTCCTTGATGATCAACCGAGGCCAAAAGCTGCAGTCCAGAGCCAGAGACACACTGAATATCCCTCGCGAAGCTCGCTTCTGTCCTTCTTGCCGCCCAACCCGAAGTAAAAGAGGACCTGGCGCACGCCTTACTGGATTGCCCGGATCATGCCGATGAGCAGGCTATGATCTCACAAGCCTGGCCCGAGCTGCAAGGGACAGACATACTTCATGCCATCTTGCAGCCGTTTACGAAGCAGACGGGACTCGCCATCAAGGTCGCCACAGGAGTATGCAAGAGGATCAACGCGCGATACGTCGCGCCTACACTGAAAGCTTAAGTGCTTAGAGGTAGGCCCATTGAGCGAGGGGTCTTACTCTGACGTTGTTTGTGCCCGCGGCTCTCTGCTGCAGGTTGCGTAGGGAGTCGTGGTAGACTGCCATTGGTAGTAGCCGAAAACACCGTAGTTTCATAAACTAAAACTTGACAACAAGCCTCAAGAGGAATTTTTCTTTGATCCAAGTTACGACGATAAAAAATCGGATGACACGCAGTGCGCGTGCAACGTTGATATAACGTATACGCAGAGTTCTTGTCTGTCTACACAAGATGGTCAAAAGGATGCCGTCGCAAACTTGAAGAAGCAGTTGGAGGCGAATGATCATACGAAGGAGCTTCAGTTCAAAATCAACATCGAAGGGTCTTCAGGATCCAGTGCCTGCTGGTGATCTCTAAACCGGTCAGGATACCAAACGCAAAGATTGCTCTATCAGACCCGTTCAACTCAGAGCGAGTGCGTCTATCCCCACAATAGTCGATAGTCAACTTTTCGATGCCTTAGCTATAACTTGAGACACACATTTACAGTTAGTTCGTTCCGGGTTACGTTGTGACCAGTGGATTATCCCGGTACTGCGGCGCGTAGCGTTTCCGAGCCAAGTTGTAGTTTTGTGATTCGATGAGATACCCATGCCGCCCATCTGAAGCTTCCAGGGTGGGTTGACCCAAAGAGAACACAGCGACCTTTTTGTGTGCTTTGTTTGCTGTGAAGCATGGCCATCGCACCTGAATCCTCTGCTGCGATTTGATTCTGTACTGCGTTACTTTGTTGCATTGCTCTGCGCTTCATTGCTCACCTGCTGCGACTTGACAGTGTGCTGAACCTTGACTATGCGTTCCATTGCTTGCTGCGACTCGGCTGTGCGCTCCATCGCCTACTTGCAGCGAACTCATGCGCTATATTCCTTACCAGCTGCATTTGTTTCCTCCTACAACATCGCTTTGTGCTTCCTGTCGACCATACACTGCGACTCGCAAGGGACGTCATCGGCACACCCGCGTTCGTATGATTAAGAGTCCGGGTATCACATGCGACGGCTCTGATGCCGCACGCACTGGTCTGCAGCACGCTTCTTGCTCATGTTCAATCGTCGTTGCTCTCAGGTGGTTACTGAAGCTTCTGGTGAGTGTCCTGCGCCCAGCGAAACAACTTCAATCACTCGCAACTGCATTCATACTGCAGCCTACATACGCAGAGATCCTGCCACTGCCATGCTTTGCCTGCTGATTTCCACTGCCAGTCATGGCTCCTGCTTTGCTAGTCTGCATCTCGCAAGCTTTAGAATATCCCGTGAAAGATAGTGATGGAGCAGATCCCAAGACTCTTTCTCCTGCTCATCCATACCGTCCGTCAAGTGAACAACTTGCTGTGGCCTCACACTTGAAGCTCACCTTACATCTTCATCCTGCTCAATGCCCTTCCGTGGCGCTAAGCGCTCCCTGAACGCTCGCTTCAACAGCCTACAGGTACCACCCACAGACACTCGTGCATTGCCATCTCTAACGTACTCACAGGATGAAGTAGGACTCTCGAAAGTCCAGCCAGCGAAGCAGGCGCAGCAGCAGACGTATGACTATCGTAAAGTCAGATCGTGTGTCCCTGATGAATACAACACGGCAGGCAAGGGACTGGACTTGTCGCGCTTCAGACACCATCCTACAGACGATCATGCTTCCCAGGGGCGCTCGCCGCTACAAGACCTTGGAGGATACGACAATCAACGAGGCAGCTATGTTGACGACAAGGTGAACAAGAGTATGGCATACGAGAAGGCAGACGACTCAGAGTGTCCACCTCTAGACTATAATCAGCAAAGTCACTGGTTCTCATCCTCCCAGCATCCATCATACGCACCAGATCAAGGGCACGTCAGTCGCGTATCAAGTCCACCCGCAATAACGAGTGAGCCTATCTTGCCATTCTCGCGTAATCCAAAGCGTTTGCTAGATCAACCAACCTCTTCGCCAGTCCTGCACAGACCTTTTGGAAGGCGTGCCAATAGACCTGCGTTCACTGCTCCGAGACTACAGCTGCCATCGCTGCTGCCGGTTGGAGATGAGTTTTTGAATGAGGAGACGTGGCTGTCTGACGCAGATCTGCTTGAAGCCATGGGTGATGATGGACCCAGTAAGCCTACTCCTCGTACAACCTCCTCATCGCGATTGGAAGAGCACACTCGAACGACTGCCAAAGCCGCAGCACCGCAAAAGAAGCAGCTCTACATTGCTGATGCTGAAGCTCAGTACAAACGTGCATGTGAAGATTCCACGTCACTTGTAAAAGCACAAGCTCCTGGTCGACGACGCAAACGCACCTTTGACCCAAGCGTCTTTGCTACAAAGAAAAGGTCACTCGATATCTCACACACCCCTATCGAGTCTGAGGCACAGAAAGTGATGTCTCGAGTGGATAGAGACGTGATTGAGCTCTCGAGTTCGGATGTCCCTGAGGCGGCCAAATCGAGCACACAGGTCGTACAGCAGCCGAAACGACAGCGTACAGACAAAAGCCTTGAAAAGCGTGTGCAGCAAGCAGAAAGATGTGCGGAGAAGAAGAATGCCTTCTTCTCCACGGACGGCGTGTTTGTGCCTTCGTGGGCGCAGTTGCCAAGTCCAGCAAAGAAAGCACCAGAGCAGGGTCTCAGCAGACTTGAAGCTGTGTTGCTGGATGACTTGTCAGAGTCAGAAGAAGACCTGATTTGAGTGAGCTTGTGCCATAGAATACAAAGCCGAGAACATATACATGCATGAAGAGCTGCCTTAAGGGCTGATATACCCAGACCGCTCAACAACATCTTCTGGCTCCTCGTCCATCGTTTGCTCATTGAGTAATCTTGTCCGCGAGTCTTCTTCTTCATCGAGCTCACGTTGTCGACGTTCCCGCTCAATTTGCCGGCGCTCACCCCATTTGAACTTGCTCTTGCTGCGGTAATAGAGACAGATGGAAAGCAAAGCACACTGTAACGCACCCGTGACCAGAAACAAAACCCAGCTGGACCACCGAACGCCGGGTCGTTGAGCAATACTCCAGGCAAACAAGAAACTCCCCGGTGCTTGTACTGCAAGGGTCGTCGTGGACAAACTACCTGCTGATTTCCGTTTCAGCGTAGTGAGGATCTGTGGTAGATACTGACAGGCTGATAGTACCATCGCCGTACCACCCAACCAATTCGCCCAGACAATGGCACGTTCTCTCGTCGCTGATTTCCGTAGAAAGGAGAGTGAGATGGCAGTAAAGGTGATGAAGTGCGCCAATGCCACCAAGGACACACCCAGTGATATATTCCAAGCAAGCGATGTATGGCGGGGTACATGCCGCGCAACAGGGACCGGTGTTCCTTGACGTGCTTGCGAGCTCGATGTATTGCTACTCGCTGCACTTGTTGGCACAGTCGCTTGTTGTGGGAAGTATCGCGGTCGTGGAAAGTAAATCAAAAACAAGACTACTGTCGTCGTGAACATGATCCATTGCAGTAAGAGCTGGACGACACCAAGTGAATTCGCGAAACAGACGCCGGATGAAAGGACGCTGCAGCAACGAAGCACATTCCATTGTAGGACGGCGATATTGATGAGAGAATTGGTACAGGACGTGACACCAAGAAGTAGGAAGAAGGGTGAGAGTCCCTCTGATGTGCGCAGGCGGCGAATACGCAGGTGTTGCGGAAGGTAGGAGAGGATGATGCCGGCTGAGATGAGGAGCGAGACAACGAGATTGCCCTTGTCGATGTGATCAATATCGGTGCACTCAATGGCGCTCATAGCATTGAAGGTGCTTGCTCGCTTGCTCTTGCTGCTGCTGCCGATAGCCTGAGGCCGTTTGATGTGTTGTTTTGCGACTTTGGTCGGTTTCTTGGTTGAGTCTGATGTGGAGAAGCGTCATCACAGCAACCAACCACTTCAATGGCGGTGGCAGATACAGAATGTGCACTTTCCTTGAACTCAAGTGGCTAGCTTCTTGCTTCTTGTCAACAGTCAAGTAGTCTTGAGTGTGGACTTGAGGTCTTTGTCACAGCTGAAGCTACGTATCCATCGGCACGCAAACGTTTACTGCCTTCGTACAAGCCCTTGTCAGAGTTCCATTTTTTTTGCGGCTACAAGCAGACTGACGTCAGATGAAGTTAAAAGAAGAGATGGGTCAAGTCTATGGTGAAGCAAAGGCTGAATATGTCCGCGGTACGACGAGCAACGAAGCCTAGAATTGGTTGACAACGCAGTGCTCTTGGATCTACGTAGAGAGTGGAGGCTAGGAACAGCACTGCCTATGCCATTCGTCACCACACCCTGGTATTGCATGCGGGGTGCCCTCATAGTGGCAAGCGCAGAGACGGAGGATCACGCTGCAATCGGACCCCCCCCCCCCCCCCCCCCCCCCCCCGATTTTGTAGATCCACTAAAAAATCAGTCAGGATATGTTGATATTTGAGACAGAGAGTCACTCACTCTTTGGTGTTGACCATGCCCTTTGATGCAGGAATGCCAGAAACCAAAGAGGCCATGTTTATACCTTGAAGCACCAGGCCGATTGTCCATAGTGTCGCGGTTCGCATTGCTTCTAAATGCTTGTCAGCAAGTGATCATTCGATAATCTCACACGGATTAATGGCTTTCGCTGTACCTTGGTTTCAGAGATTGTTGAGGAATGAGGGATTTTGGGCTAGAGCGCCTTTATATAGTAAGTCTTTCAGGGGTTGTCTGCTTCGGATGGAGATGAATCCGGAAGACAGGTGCAGTAGCTTGGAGACACGCGTGTAGCATTTTTGCTGGACGGATGCAAAGTGTTCCGTGATGGAGATTTGTGTTGCAACACGATGCATGTATATGCATGCAAGCGATATTTACGAGCTAATAGAATGGAGTGGGTCATTGCTGGCCCGTGTTCAACTTCTCAGGCAAGTGTTCCTAATCAGGATAGCCTCTATTTTCACCTCAAGCGGAATCTTCAAGTGTAAGACGAGCTGCACAGCGTTGTGAGGGATGAAACTTGATTTGCCGGGCCTGGATTCGCCCTCGGAAAGAACACAATTTTTTGGATGGAGAATTGATTCAGGGGTGCCCACAATGAGCGAGGCTATGATATCCAAAATCACACGTGTGATGTTAGGAAATGTACTGGTGTTGCTCGTTGTCTGACAATCGAGCGGTCCATGTCCTTGGCAAATGGCACGCGACAGCTGCATGGGCTTTCATTGAGGCACCGCACAAATCTGAGTCGCAATTGCGGATATGCATGCACCTTGCAGTCCTATATGTTGTGATGTGACTCTTACTTTGAGGCTCCGTGCAGGCTGAATCAACAATCTACCAATTCTCAGAAATTGTTATCTGCACGGGAAGCCAGGCCGCGTATGCTGCTTGAACAAAACACAGCTTGGAACGATGACCAAGGATGCAGACATCGTTGATGTTGAAAGCGCAGTCAGCGAAGTCAGAAGCTACTCCATCATCACCTGCTGGCCAAGGTTGCTCGTTTGCATCGATCGGATAGGCTGCTTGTGTGAGAGCTTTGTTATGGCAATGTATCCGGCGCTGTCATAGTAAACGCTGACATCTTCTCTCCTGTCAACCTCGTTACAAAGACAACTGGGCAAAGATCATTTGCACATAATCTGTTTCTATATATCATCAAACTGCTGATGAACCTTATAGATTAATTTGAGACTTTCACAAAGACGGACAATTCTCGCGGCGAAGCACTCCATCAACAGAATTGTTCGCCGCGTGCTGATCTGCAGTTATATCCGCCTCTGCGATCTGGTACCCAGACGTTCGATAATTAGCAATCTCAAATGATGCACGAACAAAAAGAGTCTCTTCTTGATCCGTCTCAGGCCCAACAACTAGCAAGACCGTTTCATCTTCAACTGATCGATCATCCAGGATGACAAAAGTAGTGCAATCGATGTCAGAATCAGTGTCTCGTTTCAAGCGCATCAGTAGCTCAAAGCACGCTTGAGGAGATTGATTGTCAAAAGGCGAGCAATCCACGCTAGGTTTATTCGACCCAATCTCTGCTTCCGTGGTGTACGTTTTGCTGAGGTCATCAATGAAGACGAAGTACGTCAGCATCACATCATGGTAATCTTGGTTGAGCGTAATGAATCGATCAAGAGTCTAGATAGTCAGCTACCGCAATATCTATCAGAGATCTTTGACCTCGGCCGGAATATTGGAGGTACAGCATACGGGGACCAACCGACCTAAGGACATATTCGTTCGCGTTCTATCAAGACGATTCTTTGCACCAAAGGCTTGTGAAAGGTTGTGCGTCGAAGACCCAAGAGCTGAGTGGTGATTGAGCAAGGATGTCTGCCGATGGTTGACGGTCCGCTGATTGGACTGCGCAGAGCAGTGCGCCTCCAGCTTACGTCAGGCAGATTTCAAGTCACATTACCTCAACCTCAGATTAGATTAAGTATCTCTCTCTGAGCCATAGCACTCAGATCGCAATGCCGAAGTTGATCTTCCACAATCGCAGTGTTTCAGTATGCGTGTTCGGTCGTCTTAGTCACGAGTAAGACTCACGATGCAAGGCATCCATGCTGACCATGGGTTATGCATGATTTAATGTTGCAGACGCAGTTCGAACATGCGGACAATCCTCCATCGCGAGAGCAATTGGTGTCAGAGGTAAAAGGGCTACCTAGGTAGGAACAGTCATGTGTTCCTGCGAGAACTGGTTTGCAAGCGCTACGCTGGAAAGTAGAGCAGAACAACGGACACTAATCCGCAAGAAGCGCCTCAATATCACGCCTACGCGTCTGTGCTGCCTGTGCGCGCGTTTCATGCGTGCCACTCGTTTTAGCCATCTCGCGCTTCCGTTCTTGGATGGCCAAGACGCGTTCCTCGATTGTGTCTGACATGACGAGCTTGTAGATTGTCACGGGACGCTTCTGCCCGAGTCGATACACGCGCGAGATGCTTTGATCCTCAACAGCAGGTGCCCACCATGGATCACAAAGAATGACTTGATTGGCCATGACTAGATTCAAGCCAACAGAAGCAACACTGAGCGATGCCAGCATGATGGTCGTCTTGGGATCTTTGCCAAGTCTATTAATGGCTGCATCACGTTGCTTGACAGTCATCGTTCCATCAATGCGCGTAAAGGCAAGTCCAGCCGTCTTGAGCTGAGGCTCAATCAGGTCCAAAAACTTTGTCCACTGAGAGAAGACAATCGTCTTAGTGGTTGTATCCTTGCGATGCGAAGCGTGCAAAATCTTGAGCAGCTCTGATAGCTTGGTAGATTCACCCTTTCCGATGGTCTTCTTCTCAGACTTGCAGTCCGGTAGGCCAAGTAGCTGATTCAAGGTTAGAGCAGCACGGCACAATGGACACGTCCCTTGATTTTTGATGGTCTCTGAAATGCAATCCCTGCAAAAGACGTGCTTGCAAGCTGTTATTTGCGGGATACGACCTTCAGCCATGAGCACCTCCATGCAGATTGGGCATTCGTCCGCTGCATCCACAGAGACTTGCAGTAGCGTGTGAAGAGCCTTGATATTCTCTGGGGTGAAGTTGACAATGTCTTGTGTCTCCAAGGCTTCCAAGGCAGCAAGACGATTCTCGCCCACTAGGGACAAACAATTGGCAGCCTGACGCATCCGTAGTAAGATTTCCAGAATGGCACCCGACTTGAACTCACCACCCTGCGCATCGACCAACAGGCCTTTTGCTTGCTTCTGCAGCAACTCGTACATGTCTTCTTCCGTTTTGCTTGCGAATGGCATCTTGTGGATGAATTCCTGAATGGGTGGTAATGCGACAAGGGGTTTTCCATCCACTTCCATATCTTTACGTCGTCTCAAGGACAAGTCTTGCATGATAATGCGAAGTAATTTGCCTGCTTCCAAGCGAACTTCTGGGCTTCTGCTCAGCAGCTTGCGTGTCAATGTCGAATTGAAGAGCTTGGGATCCTCAAGGCCACCGGTGTAGCGTAAGAAACGCAAAATGCCAGCCAAGTCGTTGAAGGTATTGACGATGGGTGTTCCAGACAAGCACCATCGAGAAGCACTCTTCAAAGCAGTCACTGCTTTACAAGATTGGGCATTGGCATTGCGAATCTTGTGCGATTCATCCAGCACGATTCGTTTCCACTGCACGTCCAGCAAGCCAGTCGTTTCCATCTTGTCCTTTCTGGCAAATTCATTGGCAACTGTGCCATACGTCGTAAGAACGAGTTCAGCGCGCTCGAGATGCTTCTTTCGTGGTTTGTCTGTGCCGTGATAGATCAAAATCTTGAGCTTCGAATCACCCTTGAAGTGCTCTGCAGCTTGATCTCGCCAATTTGACATAAGCGATGTCGGGCATATCAGAAGGGTTGCTCCTTTAGCGAATTCAGTGTAGACATCAGGCGCAGACTCGGCCTCAGCCGCAATGAGTGACAGAATCTGTAGAGTCTTGCCGAGTCCCATGTCATCACTTAGTAAACCGCCTCGAGCTAGCTTTGGAGGCGTATCAGTCGTAAACTGCGTAACAATGTTGACGTAAGCGCCCCGAATCTGTTTCCATCCTTGCGCCACAGTCGCCCCTGAAGGCAGTACCGGATTTTCTTTCTCAATCATCCATCTCAAGCCTTGCAACTGATAGCCAAGCAACTGAGTCTTAAGTCTTGACGGCTGTACAGCCTTTCGCATCTTGAAGAGGTCAACAGCTTTCTCTGAGAGCTGATCCAGCAAGGCATTAGCTGATTGCGTATTGACTGCAATGGCCTCAGCATTGATCTCGTCGATGGTAATAGCATCGTGCGGTATGTCGAGGTTGATAATTTGCTCGGGTCTAGCTGGTTCTTTGTTGGACCGAGCTTCAGCGTCACCTGCTATCAAAACCAAACCTGCGCGCGCCAAAGCGGTCTTCAAAGGTTCCGCAATGGAAGGATGGGCAAAGACGTCGATAATGAGTGGGATGGAATATGCTTGCCTGTGGCCAAGCACAGCTGCTTCCAAATGACAAACGTGTTGATCCATAAATGGCGCTGCACCTCGTGCAATGCCGCGAGGGAGGTGACCGACTTGTTGAGCAGCCATGTTGAGAACTTGGACGGCATTCGAATCATACTGGTTCTGAGGCTGCCGAACGAGTTTCACTTGCTCGCCTGGCGTCACTCGGCCGTGATAGTGATTGCAACCTGCGATTCTAGTGCGAAGGTGACCGATGTGCACATTACCGGCATTCATAGCATCATCGTCTTGCGGATTCTCATCTTCATCTTCGGTGTCAGAGCCAATGTCGATAGGCGCATCGACATCAATGACGTCTTGGTAGTATACCTCTGGCGAACTAGGGGCCGATGGTGAGCTACCAATAGTGATGAGGGATGGTCCAGCAGTCTCCCTGATGATGGATCGTTTTCGTTTGCGACTCGTCTCTGGAGGCGATGACAGCGTGATTGCAGAGGGTCCTGCAACTTGGTCGAGATCCACAACGAGCGCCTTTGAGGGTCGAGCGATAGATTGCGCATCCAAGGGCGCGTCTTGCGCATCGACCTTCGAATATAATCTATTTTCCTGTGCACGAAGACGCTTGAGACGCTCTTCGGATGACTGCACGTCCAGTACTTCATCCTCCTTATATTAGTGAATGCGCAGAATGGGCCGTAGACATACACTGCTGCTTCCGTCGAGGATCGTCGCGTCTGGATCATTCATTGCAGACGGCGTGTCATCCGCCATGACTGCGACTTGCGCTGACGAGCCTGGCTCTATAGAAACGCCGTTCTGCTCACTGCTCAGTGGATGCGCGGTGTCTTGGTCGCCACAGTAAAAGTCGCGACGAGAGTCCGACAAACACTCGAACAACTTCCACCCAAGCTACAACATGTCTTCCATTGCCAAGAAACCTACAAAGCCCATGGCCCGTCTTGCAAAGTCCATTGGAAGCTGCTCTGCTCAAGTACATTGCTTTTGAACACCCAAATGAAGCTGACAACCAGGGCTCACGCTACGGAGAATGCATCCTTGCGACGATGCATGATGTCACCAAGGACAAGTGCGCAGCTGAGTTTGCAGCATTCAAGCAATGTGTACAAAAGGAAGCTGGAAGAGCATGGTGATGATGTGCTAGTACAAATGAGTACAATAATGCTATGAAGAACCACTTGGCCAAAACTCTTGCATGGTCTGGCGAAGGCCGTCGCTATCAAAGAGCGCGAGATGGCTCCAGTCTGATAGAGCATGCGAGTCTATTGGGCCCATACGCTCCCACCATGATTCATCAGTGAGCAAGTCGACATTGTCCACAGGCGGCGCTGACAGATTGTCGCTTACGGCAGCATCATCATGCACGTTTAGCGACTTGGCCAGTGCAGTCTGTCGTGTAGACTCTGCCTGAAAAGACGGCGGACATAGTAGCGTATCCCTCGTATGGTTCAGTATCCGTTCATATACTTCGCCCAGATTGATAGCCTCTGCTGATATGCCAGATGCTAGGTAGTCTTGCACCGTCTTGTGGAGCTGACGCACCGCAGATGGAAAGAAGACCATGGGCGACTCGATAGCCGAGGCGCTCAAATGAAAGGGTTTATTCGTCTCGGCACCGTGAACAGCCACGTCTCCGATGGGTCGACAAGGCTCAAGTGCTAGCCCATAGGTATGTGAAGCACGATCTCTTTCATTACCGTCCTCGCCCATGATATAGCGCAGTATCATGTACTTGGTGTACATGTACCAATGTTTGCTGAGCTCTGCATCTTCAGGCAACAGCACCGTAAAGGTTGACTTGTCTAGTGGATAAGTCTCCTCAAGAAAGCTCAATGGACTCGGTCTAAACAATTTTCGTACACTGAGCAGATCCTTTGGCCACGCAGAAACCATATTCATAGCTGCCTGAATCGTCGTGGTGGATGCATCCGGTGCAAGTGTCAACTGTAGCAACGGTCGATCATCAGCGTCGCCGTAATCAGTATGTAGCAAGGATGTGAACAAATTGCCAAGCTGCAAGCTATCGTGACACGTAACGAGGATCTGGATCCGGGGAAGATGCCAGCTTCGCAGAGCTCGAGGCGAGAGGAGTGCGAGCCAGCCGTGTTGCCTGATGCTTTCGGGTGCCAACACAATGCGTGTGATGTGATCAGTGGCATGTCGCATGGCATGAAGAAAGTATTCCGGCTTTGGTGATTGCCTTGAATGTGAGTAGAGGATGACGTTGGGTGGGAGGTGCTTGATGGCTACCTTGACGTGATTGAAACTGTAGGATACAAGAGCTTGCAATCCTTTTACTTTGACATCAGAGACACTTGATCGACCGTCATGAAAGGTGATTGGACACTCTTGCTCGTTAAGAGCGTGAATCCTGCGATAGGTATCAACAGACAGAGACCCACTCCCCAGAATCAAAATGTGAACAGCAGTCTGAGACGCGGGGTTTCGAGCCATTCGACAAGCAATTTGAACCAGATTTGCATCTACAGACGTCAAATCTTCAAGAACAAAAAGCGTATTGTGCAAGCCCAACAAGCCTCGAGGTCGGCCGACTTCTTTGACGCTTTGCGAGAAGCGATCTTTGATAAGTTTCTCGTCGACAACATACGCATCACTCTCATAGCTTGTGTAGAAGCCATTTAAATCATCTGTATATCTCCAGTCCTGTGCAAACAGGAACCATATGCCAGTACAGCATAGTAGCATTAAGACCACACGTTTGT
Organism: Protomyces lactucae-debilis; assembly: GCF_002105105.1. Taxonomy (NCBI): domain Eukaryota; kingdom Fungi; phylum Ascomycota; class Taphrinomycetes; order Taphrinales; family Protomycetaceae; genus Protomyces; species Protomyces lactucae-debilis. The sequence goes on from NW_024468010.1 coordinate 163,920, forward strand.
AGGCCTTATCAAGCCGTAGCGTTGGTGTCTGCAGGGACCATTTTCGTCGTACAGGCTTGTCCTTGTATGTCAAAGAAACGTCATGAGAGGCTCTCGACCAAGGTAATGACATGAGCGCAGCGAAGGCACAGGAATTGCCTGGCTGGTGATCTCGACAGCTGAAGTAGAGAAGCTCAAACTCACGCAGTGATCAGGTCAAAACACAGATAGATACAAGCTAAGTGTTGGAGCTCCAAGGCCTCGGCATTGAATAGCTGCTGCGAAGTCAATTGATGTCACAGAAGTCTGGTCCAAGTGCAGTTGATTTGCGTGTCGTCGACCCAGTCTCCCCTTCAGATGCCTCGAAAAGAAAGCTGTCACAGTTTGTAGTGAATTTCCATAGCTACTTCGATGCTGCGATGCTGCGCTATAAAGACGGCCCGTTCCGAGCTGGCAGAGGGCGCACGTTACCTTTCAATGCCGCCACAACCACTACAAGCATAACATGACTCTCACTCATTGACCCGTTCACCATCATACCTCGGATCGTCCCAGGCGCCCAAGAATGGAACGTCGCAAACCGTGTCAACGAAGTGACCCCACGGTGGCCAATGTGCCTTTTTATGCTTGAGTTGCTGTAGACAGGTGCCATCAGACAAACATTGCTCGGTTCCGCGGTGTTGTAGGCATGCTATTCCGTAATCGAAAGTCTTCAGTGTGCGTCCCTTACGTTGACCACCTTGCCAGGTTATACCATTAACAGAGATACCTTTGTCACCCAGCAGACGATCGCGTATCATGTAGGCTGAGCAGCTGATGCCATCTACCTCGTGATCTTTGATGCGCAGATACGAGACAAGGGCAGTACAGTGACAATGAGCGAATCGATCACTCGTATTAGCCACAATATGATGACTGAGCACTTTTGAGTAGTGATCAAGCTTGCACACACCACCTGCCGTCCCTTTTTTACAGACATCCTCTTTCGGATTGTTCATCAGGTACTGAACCAGTTCGAGTTGCAATGCGCTGCACTTCTTACTGCAAATGTGATAAAGGGGAACATCTGATGGTGGAGCTGTGATGTTGAAGTCTGTCGCGAAGGCAAGGGCAAGAGTTTTGCAGTTGCCCGTCCTTGCAGCAATGGGTCGTAAGGTAGAGGCCCAGAACGCCAAACAGACGAGCACGGTCGAGATCAATGTCTTGTGAGCGTTGTGAAAGGTGTTGAAGTTGGGCTGCATAGACTGCGTCATCGGACACTCTCAGCAGTGTCAATACACTTGATGCAAAGAAAGTGGAACGAGAATAAGGGAAGAGCGTCTTTTGCACTCTTTCTTATCCGGCCTGTCTCTGTCAGGGGTAAAACCTTGCCTGTGAATATGCGATGTAACATCTTGCCGCTCGCGTACGCTCGTCACTCCTAGATTTAGGAGCGGATAAGAGGCCGGTCAAGTCTGATACGGTGGTAGCATCACGTTGGCCAATCCGAAGAAATTGATTGGACTGTAAACTTGAAGCTGATGTCAACGCTGACATATCTGTCTGCATGCGAAAAGTGAGGATGAAGGGACAACCCATGAAAGACATTGAGAGATGGAGACTGTATCCAGAGATGGTATGCTGCACTTTCGAGCAGGCCTCTGACTAGACATGCGAGCGATATACTCATCGGAATCCAAGCATACAACTCATTAGATCTCCGGACATCTCCCTTATGACCGACTGAATGATGTGCCTGAGAAGCAGCAATGTGTAAGCTAGTACAGAGAGTTGACCATACTACCAAGGAAGCTAGACAACAGCCGCATCAAGACGAGCAGTTTTGGCAGCTTCAAGCATCAATTAGAGAAGCCTTCACGAGCACATCACTCTGTTGGTTGCTCACTGCAAATCATGACTCGTTACAGCCAACAGCAGACATTCTTGCTACAAGTCAAGCCTGAGCTGAGCATAAGCTGAGTTTGAATATGTAGAGAATGTAGAGACTAGAGAGTGTGAAGCTGGTTCGGCTAAATTTCGCTCTTTCTCTGCGTGGATTGCGCGTCGTCGACTACACGCAGCAGAGCAGCTACCAAGTCCAAGAGAAAGCAGCGCCCGGCCATGGCAGCCAGCACAGATAAGCCGGCCCAGCAAGAGGTCAAGCAGGAGGAGAAACTCAAGAACGGGCAACTCCCCAAATCATCCACAAGCAAGGGCAAGAAGAAGGAGAAAGAGGAAGTTGAATTGAGTGAAGAAGATGCCGCGCTCAAAGCAGACCTCGAGATGCTCGTGGAACGGCTGAAGGAAGATCAAGTGGATTTGCATCAAGCTGCCATTGATCAGCTTGGTACGCATATTCGAACATCAACCTCATCCATGACTGCCGTCCCGAAACCGTATGCCTGCCTCGCGCACACGCGTCACTTAAGAAATGCATACTAACGCTTTACTAGACTCAAATTCCTACGACCACACTACCAGGACCTACAAGCAGCCTATGACAGATGGCCGCAAAACAGTCTCAAGCAATCACTAGGCGATGTCCTCTCCGTCCTCGCCATGACGTATCCAGATGGCAAACGCGCTTGTTTGCGCTACAGACTTGCGTGTCCCCTCGATGATCCCGGTTCCTGGGGCCACGAATATGTCCGACACTTGGCAACTGAAATTGGTGAAGAGCGCGCAGATCGTCTAGAGAAGGAAGAGTCGAGTGAGGAACTTTTGCAACTCGCCCTACAAATCGTACCCTTCTTCCTATCGCACAATGCAGAAGCGGATGCAGTTGATTTGCTGCTTGAAGTGGAATCCATCGAATCGCTTGCTACAATGGTGGATAAGGAGTCTTTTGCAAAAGTATGCTTGTATATCGTCAGTTGCGTCAGCTTGCTCGCGCCACCTGACGATGTTGCCTTTTTACGAACAGCCCACAGAATCTACCTACAACAAGGCGAGTATCCATCTGCTATTCTCTTGGCGATTCGATTGGACGACCATGCATTGATTCAAGAAACCATGGACGCTTGTAGTGACGAAACGACAAAAAAGCAAATGGCCTTTATCCTTGCGCGTTCCTCCATCTGGATGCAAGAAGATGACCCTGACATGGTTCCCTTGGATGAAGCATTGCGTAATGCCAGGTTGAGCGAGTACTACAAAGCAGCGTGCAATGATCTCTCCCTGACGGATCCACGCGTTCCTGAAGACATCTACAAGTCTCATCTTGAACCAACAAAGTCCGTCTTTGCAGCTGGCTCCGTTGATTCAGCAAAACAAAATCTCGCAAGTACGTTTGTGAATGCCTTTGTGAATGCGGGTTACGGTAGTGACAAGTTGCTCTTGACGGAAGAGGAGAATACGAGCTGGATCTACAAGACGAAAGATGCAGGACAAACATCCGCGACTGCTTCCATTGGACTACTCACGCTTTGGGATGTCGATGCTGGGTTGGCCCACATTGATAAATATCTCTACTCTGATGAAGAGTACATCAAAGCTGGTGCACTGCTAGCTGTGGGGATCCTCTCAAATGGCGTTCACCATGAAAGTGATCCAGCACTGGCACTACTCGCTGAACCGCTTGAGAGCTCGAGTGTCAGATTGAGGCTGAATGCCATGATTGCTCTGGGACTCGCCTATGCTGGCTCTCAACGTGAAGATATCTGCGAATTACTGCTCGATACCGTCACAGACACAGACATCTCGATGGAGTTATCGGCGTTTGCTGCCTTGTCGCTCGGTTTGGTATTTGCTGGATCATGTCATGGCGAGATTACAAGTAGCATCTTGTTGACATTGATGGACAGGACGGATGAGCAATTATCTGACAAATGGACACGCTTCATGGTTCTAGGGTTGGCATTGTTGTTTGTTGGTAAGCAAGAAGATGCAGAAGCGGCGATTGAAGCGCTCAAGGCCATTGAGAATCCGATTGCGAAACATGCAGAAGTCTTGGTGGATGCGTTTGCGTATGCTGGAACGGGCAATGTCTTGAAAGTCCAGAAAATGCTACACCTTGCAGCCGATCATTTGGTGGAGGAGGAAGAGGACAAGGAGCCCGAAGACCTATACCAGGCTTTTGCAACGATTGGTATTGCCATGATTGCAATGGGTGAAGATGTTGGTACGGAAATGGCACTTCGACAATTTGGTCACTTGATGCACTACTCTGACCCCATCATTCGACGTGCTGTTCCGCTAGCACTGGGTTTGTTGAGTTGTTCAAATGCACAGATGAAGGTGTTTGAGACACTATCACGCATGTCACACGACAATGATTTGGATGTGGCGGCGAATGCCATCTTTGCAATGGGTATGGTGGGTGCTGGTACGAACAATGCACGTTTGGCGCAATTGCTCAGGCAGCTTGCAAGTTACTATGCTCGTGAATCAAATTGTTTGTTCATGGTGCGGATTGCTCAAGGATTGCTGCATATGGGTAAAGGCACACTCAGCTTGAACCCCTTCCATGGCGATCGCAGTCTCTTCTCACGTACGGGTCTGGCTGGTATTATGACGGTGTTGATTTCATTGCTGGATGCCAAGTCGTTCATTCTGGATAACGGGCATTGGCTGCTGTACTACCTGGTGACGGCGATGAATCCACGCATATTGATCACGTTGGGTGAGAATGGCTCGCCTGTGCCTGTGAGTGTTCGTGTCGGACAGGCGGTGGATTCATTCGGGCCGGGAAAGCCAAGGAAGATTACTGGATGGGTGACGCAGACGACGCCAGTGCTATTGAGCTATGAGCAGCGTGCCGAGATGGCGACGGAAGAGTGGATTCCCAGTACGGGTGTGTTGGAGGGCATTGTGATTGTGCGGAAGAATAAGCACTATGAAGCTGACTAGCTACCTAGCATCTGTTGAGATACCCAATGACTTGTATCTGATTTGGTGCTGTCCACATTCTTTGATAGTGGCAAGTCTACAGGAAAAAGTCCAAGGCTGAGGATTCTCACTTCTCGGTGGTCTGAATTTTGCGAATATCAAAGGAATCGCTGTGCTGACATAATCCCTCCCCTCTGGCCAATCAGATTGCGGCAAGATCGAATTGCGTGATTCTTTTTTTGAGATTTCAAGTCGCAGCGAAACAGTCTCTGCTACTGCCTCTGTGTCTATCTCTCTGCCTGCTTCCCTAGAGACAAGGCCTCACAGACAAAGCAAGGGCCCGATACACTCAAGCATGGTGGCCGCATCTCCTGCAATCGCATCCATCGAGGAAGCAGGTATACCCTTCCATCTTCACTGCTTACATACCACTAACGCCTCCTCTAGTCGCCCGTGTCGCGTTCCTTACTTCAGACACAGTCTACTCTGTCCAGGCATCCTTCAAGCAGGCAAATGCTTACACGCCCACACTCAAGCAGCTCGCTAGCCAGGGTGTCGCCAATGTCTACAGTCCCGAAGTCCCCCGCGTCGAAATCCTGCGCGCCAATGCAGACCCTTTCCTCAGTGTTCTCGAGCACAGCAATGACGGCCGACTCGCTTCGGTTGTCACTTCTTCGGCAACATTGATTCAGGCAATCCCGCATCTCTACAGACTCGCGCTCAGACCCGTCACCCTTTTTGTCGATCTGGCCACTGCTGAATCAAGCTTGCCAGACTATGCAGACATCTCTAGCCTGCGCTCAACTGGCTTCACCATTTTTCAGGCAACAACTTTGCAAGAAGCACAAGATCTCGCTATTGTCGCGCGTTCTGTGGCGATCGAAAGTGGCAAGGGTTCTATCCTCTTTTACGAGAGCATCACAGGCGAATCGATCTCTGTTGAAGATCGTTCTTTCATTGAACGTTCTATTTCTACTGAAGCAGCACTCGAGGCGCGCGCTGCAGAGGTGCCCGCACAAGCACTCTACCTCGATGAAGCGCCCAAGCGATTCCGCAATGAGCAAGATGCCGAGGGCAAAGACATCCAAGTTCAAGTCGAGGCCAAGACATCCGTTGACGTTCTCCAGCTCGTCTCGACTGCATTCAGCAACATTAGCACTGCCTTCAACCGCACCTACGCCGCTTTTGAATACACGGGCTCTGCTCAGGCAGAATCTGCCATTTTGCTATTTGGCTCCAACGCCACCCTGTTCAAACAGCAAGTTGCAAAGTCCGAGCGTGGCAGCGACGAGTCGAAAATCGGCATCTTGACACTGCGCGTCTACCGTCCCTGGTCAGCTGCAGAGCTGTCTGCTGCTCTTCCCGCGGGTGTCACCAAGATTGCAGTGCTTGAGCAAATCAAGCAAAAGACAACAAAGTGGACACCATTGTTCCTCGATGCGCTCGTTGCACTCAATGGATCCGGCCGCTCACTCGTCGCTGGTCAACTCGGTTACAATAATGCCGACACGGTTGCTCAAGCACTACGTGGTGTTGTTCAAAATCTGCAGGCGGCTGAACCATTGCAAAATATGCTCTTTGGTCAAGATCTCGCTGCTGTGGAATCGATTGCTGCTGTTGCTCCTAAACTTGAGTCTGCCTATGAAAAGATCCTCAACCAACTCTTTGCAGCGCGTCTCAATATCGCCAACAAGGGAAGCAAGTCTGCTTTGCCTGCTGCAGTGAGCAGCAATCCTGAATTTGCACTTGGTGCGCTCCTTGCACGTCAAGAGAATCGTCAGGCTTTCATCAAACAAGTCTCTACAACCATCAAGGATGGCTCGCTTGCCAAACCAACAGTCGATGCATTGGACAAATGGACTGTGCAAGCCAACAATAAAGCCGAATGCGCTGCTGCCTCGCATGCTGCCATCGCTGCGCTCGAGCAAGATTCTTCAGAGGATGCAAAGGCTTTGCTTGCTTCCAAAGAACTTTTTGATGCTGGTTCTGACTGGATCATTGGTTCAGATGCTTGGGCGTATGATCTTGGTAATTCCGGTGTTCATCACTTGCTCGCTACTGGCTTGAATGCCAACATGCTCATTATTGATTCAACACCTTATTCGGCTCGCAATGCAGAGGCTGCTAATAAGCGAAAGAAGGATATTGGCTTGTATGCCATGAATTTTGGTAATGCGTATGTTGCTTCAACTGCCGTGTATGCAAGCTACACACAAGTACTTGCAGCCATGGTCGAGGCCGACAAATTTGATGGGCCATCTGTGGTGCTTGCTTACTTGCCATATGAGCGTGAAGACGATACACCCGTCACTGTCCTTCAAGAAACCAAGAATGCCGTTGAGTCCGGATACTGGCCCCTATACCGCTACACACCTTCTGCGGATACTTCGGCGAATGACTTCCAGCTTGATTCAGAGCGTTTGCAAGTCGAACTCAAGGCTTTCCTGAAGCGTGAGAATCACCTCTCTCAACTCGCTGCACGGGACGCTCGATTCGCTGCTAGTCTGGCGCAGTCGTATGGCGCTGAAGTACGCAATGCGCAAAAACGCAAGGCGAAGCAGGCCTTTGACAAGATGTTGGATGGGCTTTCTGGACCCCCTCTCACAATCTTGTATGCGTCGGATGGTGGCAATGCAGCAAATTTGGCGAAACGGTTGCAACGTCGCGCCAAAGCCCGTTCTCTCAAGGCAAAAGTCCTTGCAATGGATGATTTCCCCGTTGAGGATCTTGCCTCTGAGCCTAACCTTGTGTTGATCTCAGCGACTGCTGGACAGGGTGAAATTCCACAGAACGGTCGCAACTTTTGGGATGCCGTCAAGGCTTCTATGGATCTGGACCTTAAGGAGACACAATTCGCTGTGTTTGCTATGGGTGATTCGCACTATTGGCCTCGCGCTGCTGACAAGCATTACTACAACAAGCCAGGCATGGACTTGCACAAGCGATTCTTGGAATTGGGAGCAAAGTCGTTGATTGACATCACCGTGTCTATGGGAGATGACCAAGATCCTGATGGTTACGAGACTGGTTATCAGGCCTGGGAGCCTGAACTTTGGAAGGCCTTTGGAGTTGACCACATGGATGTTGTTGTGGATGAACCAAAAGCACGTACACCGGAAGACGTCAAGGTCGAGTCCAACTTTTTGCGCGGTGGTATCGTTGCTGGACTAGCGGATGGATCAACAGGTGCGATTTCAGCAGATGATGCCTTGTTGACCAAATTCCATGGTACCTACATGCAAGATGATCGGGATGTGCGAGAGCAGCGCAAGGCAGATGGTCTTGAACCTGCTTATTCCTTTATGATTCGTGCACGTTTGCCAGCTGGTGTTGCTAAACCATGGCAGTGGTTGCAGATGGACGAGATTTCCGACACGTATGGCAATCACACATTCAAATTGACGACGCGTCAAACTTTCCAGTGGCATGGTGTGTTGAAGCGTAAATTGAAGAAGACCATTGCTGCCATCAACAAGGCGCTCATTACGACCATCGCTGCTTGTGGTGATGTCAACCGTAATGTCATGTGCTCCACCATTCCAACACTCTCGGCATTCCATGCAAAAGTCTTTGATACCGCCAAGGGCATCAGCGACCACTTGCTACCAAGCACTTCAGCATACCACGAGATTTGGCTCACTGATGAGGATGGCAATAAGGCACAAGTTGCTGGCGATGCTATTCAAAACAAATCCGACACGGAGCCCTTGTATGGCCCGACCTACCTGCCCAGGAAGTTCAAGATTGCCGTGGCTGTGCCGCCTTATAACGATGTCGATGTGTTTACCAATGATGTCGGCTTCATCGCAATTCGTGATGATGCTGGCGAGTTGGCTGGATTCAACGTATCGATTGGTGGTGGTATGGGTACAACGCACAACAACAAAAAGACTTACCCACGTCTCGGTACCGTCATGGCGTTCTGCACACCAGAGCAAGTCAACAAGGTTGCTGAGGGTATCATGATTTGTCAGCGTGATCACGGTGACCGCAAGGACCGCAAGCATGCACGTATGAAGTACACCATTGACGACTATGGTGTACCATTCTTCCGTGAGTTTGTGGAGAAGTATATTGGCTACAAGCTTGAAGAGCCACGCCCCTATGAGTTCATTGAGAATGTCGATCACTTTGGTTGGCAGAAGGGCGAGGATGGCAAAAACCACTTTGGCATGTTTATCGAGAATGGTCGAGTTGAAGATACTCCGGACTTCCAGATGAAGACTGGATTGCGGGAGTTGGCAAAGATGTTGGATGAAGGTGCAGAGTTTAGACTCACCTCCAACCAACATGTCATCTTGTCGAATGTGGATGATAGCCAGCTGGACGCCGTCAAGGACGTGCTTGCCAAGTACAGACTCGACAACCTCAAATACTCGAGTTTACGTCTCAGCTCTTCTGCTTGTGTGGCGTTCCCTACTTGTGGTCTTGCCATGGCCGAGTCGGAGCGATACCTACCTGTGCTCATCACAAAGCTTGAGGAGACCATCATCGAGGCTGGCCTCGAAAAGGAGAGCATCGTCATGCGCATGTCTGGTTGCCCCAACGCTTGTTCACGACCTTGGGTCGCTGAGATTGCGCTTGTGGGTAAAGCCTTCAACACGTACAACCTCTACCTCGGTGGTGGCTACCATGGCCAACGTCTCAATAAGCTCTACAAAGCATCAATCCAGGAATCCGAAATTCTCGATATCTTGCGGCCGATGCTCAAGGAGTTTGCACTCAAGAAGAAGGAGGGACAACACTTTGGTGACTTTGTCATTGAGCGCGGATACATTGTTGCTACACGGGAAGGAAAGGACTTCCACGACGATGTACCAGAGGAGGATGAGCTTGTAGGCGCATAGAGCAGCATTTCCTAGATATTCAGTTAGCGTTTTTTGCTTGAATTGCTGCCAACTATTGATTGTGAGATTTGAAGTTCTATCAAGTTTACGTTGGGCCCAACGGGATTCAGGAGGGTCTGAACCTGCAACTCAAGTAAACTAGCTAGGCAGCCTTTTCCAGAAACCTCTTACTGGGCAAGTTGTCCATGTGCTCGTTGAAGTCTCTCAGGTGGTTTGCCACTAGCTGGCCATTCGTGTCGCATTTGGCACTGCGTTTCGAACCTTTGCAGGGACCTCCATTCGTTTGCAGATAACCTTGCGACAGATCAACGCCTGCATCAGCGACTCGCTTCGCAAACGCGTCAATGTCGCAGTTGACGACCTTGCCCTTCGCTGTTTTGGCTGTACCCTTTTCCACGCGCATGAACTTGAGCAAAGCATAGCAGACACAATTGGGGCCCTTCTCCTTAATCTTTTGGAAGGCCCAGGTGTTCTGCTTGCAAATATCTGACTTCTCCACCAGACATGCATCGAATCCGTCAGTTGAAATTGCAGCTTGAATGAGACCAGCTGCCTTGTCGCGACGAACGACGAACGCTGCAGTATCCTGGAGACTTGCATTCGTCAGCTTAGCATCGCAATACCAGTGACACGTCTCTTCCGATGAAGCCGTGATGGCTCGCTCCCAGACAGCCGTCATTTCGTAACTACAGTCGAGGATGCCCGATAATAAACTGATTGCTGTTGCAAGCGAGAACAAACCACTGAAAAAGGCGGCCGTGACGACAGATCGCATCGCTTGGTCTTGTTGGACGTCTGCACTGGTGATATTCTTATGAACTGTGGTCTCATGAAGAGAGGGAGCTGGAGGGCCATGTCTGTGTAGGGGATTCTTCGGGTTTTGACCATGTGCATTGTGCACTGCATTCCGCGAGATGAGCTGGCCCCTGACAGCCCCTTCGTGGCCGACTCAACGGTGAACAAGCGATTTGACGGTCTTTGTCAACTGGAGACACCTGTCAACAACATGGAACAGGCTTGTTGGACAGGACAACGACGATTTCATATCCTTATTACCTTGATCTTGGCACTTTGTGTTACTGGCCAAGTGGCAGCAAAGCTCAAGCATCTTCATTGTCGAAGTCTTGAACTCCAGAGTTCAACGAGCACCGTTCTCGCGAATGAGAAAGAATGCGGCACCTTCTGTGCACAAGTGACGGCTTCTTTGGGGAAGTCTGTACAATTGGAGAACTTCAATCACACCTACGTTCCGGATGCATGCCAGAAAGATGGTGGGACATGCCAGTACGAAACGGTCCAATGGGACGCAACACACAAGAGTTGCTATTGTGAGCAATCGCTGATCATGGTGCGGGTATCGAAGGCAGATGTGCGCCTTCAGGATGGCACTATTGTATCATGTAATCCGAAAGACATTACTGATCGGCTGTATAAATCTGTTGGAGACAAATTGCCTGGGGATCTACAGCTGAAGGTGACACGGCCTGATGTGCACTGTCTCAATCAGCCAAGAGACGAGCCTCATGCACCGAAACCTTGTCGGTGCAACGAGTTCGGCGAGGTGAAGGAGGAGTGCAAATGGTGAGCATGGTGCGCATGGCACCTTGGCTAGCAAAAGCGGTAGACGCGCACTCGTTCTTCGAGAGGCTTCATACGCAGCGCTAGATCATCGGCTCTGGTAGTATTCATTCTCTAAAGCCGCCTATGCCCACCTCGAGCTCTCCCTAAATCTATTGCAATGCAGATGGTGTCTTGTCGCGCAACGACCTGTTCAAAAGTGCGCGACACGCCAATAGAGGCGACATCCAGCTGTCGAGTGCAGCAGCTCTACAGGCCACGGCGGCCTTCTTTTGCGCGGCTCATCCTTGAGCTGGATGAACTGTCCGCCGCCCAATCCCTTTCTCAGGCTCCTCTTTGCGCATGACTCGCAGGTCCTCGCACAGGTATGCAGCAACACCGCGCACGCCATTGTTCTTGCGCCCGTCACGTCGTCGCTCAACCTGGTAGACCGCGACACAGGGATTGCCTTTGTCGAATCGCTCAACGATGAGTTTCTGGCTTCCCATATCTTGCGCGTGGTGGATCAGCCGCATGAGCGTGCCAAGGCGCGCAATTATACAACGCTCAATGGCAAGACTGTCGTCATCAAGGTAAGTGGAGGACGTCTGCAGACTGTATGCTGATATCAGGACGACGCTGTCTTCCCGCATCGCGGCTTCAAAGGCGTCAAAGAGGTCAAGTTGCTCCACGACGCACTCTTTTGGCTAGACGATCCCAAAAGCCGACCCATCCTGGTGTACTTTCTCAATAAGCCCCTCATAGGCAATCCAGGCCACCCACGGCCTTTACCTGGCCCTGTTCTACGAGAAGTGAACATCACAAATTGGCAAGAACTCTGTTCACGCTATCGCGGAATCGCAACCCAACTGGACCCGACGTTTCGCAAGCTCTTCAACAACTTTCAAGATGACATTCAAGCGGATGGAGACATTGAGACGCCGGCCCGCACACGAGCATCGTCTCTTTCTTCGATCCGTCCAGCCTCATTGCGACGGCACGATACTGAGCATTCATTTTCAGAGGATTCTTCATTGATTCACCTCAGACTTGCGCTCGATGAAGTTCTGTCTTCTGCGATTGGCGCATTTCAGGAGCTACCACGAAGCCTGCTGCATCGAATCGGGTTGGAAACGTCTCTCTCTGGGACTGACATTGAGAATATGATTGAATCTCACTGTTTGACCAATTTGTATGACTTGACATTGCACCGACTATCCAAGATTACAGCATACAAGGACGAGGAGGTATCGCAAGCAATGGAACAGTGCAAGCATGCCGACCTGACACAACTTGGCACTAGGTCGACCCTGGACATTCGCAACCGCCTCGTGCTGGCTACAGAGGCATTCGCCACATTTACGACAAGCCATACTCCTAACGACAAGTTGCAAGCGCTGCTCAATACAATACATATTCTCATGACCCATTCGGAGAAGTCATCTGATGATTTGATCCCTTGCCTGGTAGCCGTGCTGCTTCGCTCAAGCGCATCAAGCTCATGGGCAAACATTCTGCTCATTCGTGAATTCTCATTCAGCGACGTGGAAATGGGTGAACGTGGCTTCGCACTATCCACGCTGGAAGCTGTACTTTACCATATTGCAAGTTCGGCCAATTCGTTATCGCTCGTCTCAAGTCGGAATAAGCAATTCTTTGAAGCAGTCGAGGCAAACAATATTGAGGACGTCAAGAAGAGCTTGGCAGATCATCCAGAGCTCCTTGAGGTTCGCAATTTACACAATGAGACACCGCTACAACTTGCAAGTCCTGAGATGGCCTTATTCATGCTTTCCCTTGGATGCAGTGCTTCGGCCCTCTCCCATGCGCTACTACGGCACTTGTCGACTAATGCATTTGAAGAACTGCTGCGGACCGTCGCAAACCAGGAATTGGAGGATGCTAGAACTCTCCTTAATCAGCAAGACGAGTCTGGACAAACGCTGGCGCACAAGGTCTGCGACCATATGGACATTATATACGAGCTGAGCGATTTGCTCGACTGGCGGCATCGAGATCAATCTGGCTGTACACCACTCCTGGTTCTTGCGCGAATTTACGACCATCCGCTGTATGAGGAACTTCTCGAAACGACACTTTCGGCCATTACTACAAGCCAATTTACTGACGACTCGTCTTCTGATGATGCTTCATTTGAACTGCCGAAAGTCATTCGCCGGATATCACTCCATGATCACGTCGATCCAAAGGGCAACACACTGGCTCATATTGTCTCCACCAGGACAGCCATGGAAGCAGTCTTCAAGTACTGCCAAGGCGATTTCAATTCGCTAAACGACAACGGCCTTTCGCCGTTATTGATTAGCATTAAATTCGCTCGTCAACCCATCCTCGACTTTCTCCTCAGTCGACCGGAAGTGGACGGTATGGGTCGCGACGATCGTGGTCACTCTGCTATACACTACGCAGCCCGCGCGTCCCTTCCGCTTTTCAATACCTGCGTACGTCACCATCTTGATATCAATGACCGTGCGTCTGGATCTGGCTTTACGCCGCTGCACGTTGCTGCGCGGGAAGGCAACATGGTCATTCTGAAACGGCTCTTGGAACTCGATGTTGAAGATGCTTGGGATTGGCGGGGGTTTAGGCCTGGTGATGTCGTCAAGAATGACCAAGTTCGAACAATCTTGGATGAATGGGCATGTCATGGCAAAGAAGTAAGCGTCTTACGAGGTCATGTCGGCGAAGATTGTACAGTCAAGTACCTCATCAAGATTCGGAATGGCGGCGGTGTCCTGCGCAGCGTCGCTGATTTCGTCAATCTCCGGCATTGGCTGACGAAACGCTACAGCGCCTTGGGAATTGCTACGCTTGCAATTCATACGCCTGCGCCGTGTTTACTCCACTCTCGACCTGCTCGATCCGTCTTGCTGGCAGTCACGGAACGACTTGATGCATTTGTGCAATCACTCCTAGCGCACCCAATCATCCGCAAGAGTCAGATTTTGTGGGAATTTCTACTTTCACCTACACGATTGGATGTACGCGCCGTGCAAGATACGATCGACCGTGAAGTACAAGCAGATCTGACTCGCATCTGGCAGGAAGAAAAGCCTCTGACTGATTTTACTTCTGCTGAACTCTTCTTTCAGCATGCGCGTGAGCAAATCCTAGTTGTCTCATCAAGCTATCAAGTCTTTGAGCGCAAAGCACGCGCTGTACGAGATGGTCAGCTTCATGTGTCTGTCGCATTTGGATTACTTGGAAAGGGCGTCGATGCGTTTTTGCCAGAGCTTGGACATGGTAGATATGCAGAAGCACTCTTGGGTCTGAGTGATTGTCTTGCTGCACGGGAGCCGTCCTTGCTCTACCGCCTCATTGAAGCGGTCATCTCAGTTGAGTCTAAAGCTGCTGGCATTTTACAAAGTCTAGTCTTGCCGACTCAGCTCGTGAGTCGGATTCGCGACTACTCAACCGATATTGAGCGTGGCAATACTTCACTAGCTCGCAATTCAAAGTTTGCCCTCGGCCTGCTCGCAGATTCTCGTGCTAGGCAAAAAGCACAAATCACTGCCAACTTGCAAGATCTCCATCTCGAGCTGGATCATGCAAGCTGCGAGTTGAGACGCACAGAGACTGTCCTGGCTGATGCGCTGTCTCAGTTCTACGAGCAGCATGCTCGGACGGCCAAATTGGCAGTATTGAATTTCTGCAAGATGCAAGTCAGAGACGAGCAGTCAAGACTTGTGAGTATGCAGCGATGTTTGCAGCGTCTACGGCATGATACACCAAGTTTCTCGCGAGTCGTGATGGATGACTAGTTGGTGCGTGCAAAAGTGTGGGAGAACTTCAATGGATTGGGATTGCAGACCAAAACCTTCCAATCAAATGAGGGCATGAGCGAGTGTCTGTCTGCTCTACAAGGTAGGTACTAAATATGGTGATTTTTGAACATACTGCCACATATCATCCCATGGTTTCATGATCGGTCGATGGCCATTGTCCGAGAGAACAAAAGTATGCATATTTGTGGGACAGGTACATCGTACGACGGTACAGGCTGTGTTGGCTATAGCACCGGGTAGACTTCTGGCCAATGTGGCCTCATGTTTGCGGCTCCTTCGCCCGTCGTACGCGTAACGGCACCAGGATCGAATCTTCTCGAATTTGTTTGCGTCAGTTGTAGAACTACAAATACTCACTGTAAGGCCTTAGGATCCTTACGTCGCTGCTCCTCCACTTTCACCACTCAAGCGACTATACGTATGTAGTAGGCCTGAGAATGAGATGTGGAAGAGATTAAAGTATGGAAAAGGTAAGAAGAGAGCATATAAAGGAGCTGCCAGCACAGCAAGTCCGGGAGCACGTGCTATGCCATCTGATCGGTGAGGCCTCCGAGCTGATGTGAGGTCGCATCTCACCCTGCGGCCTTACACTCACCCATGCCAAAGACTTTCGTAGGTACCAAGAGTCTGGCCAATACTCTAAGGGCAGTACTTCCTTTCCCGCAAGAGCCACATATTCGTTGACAACAGGTCGGTCTTCGCGCATAAGTACCCCGTACTTATATACCTCTCCCTTCCAGTCTCATCACCATTCTTTCCACTTCCAACTCCATGACTATTCACCAAGGACTTCAAATACCCTTACCTGAAAGTGAAGCACGCACGCGAAGGATTCAAGCCCCTCTGCTTGAAGAAACTATCGTCGTACCGAGGCATTGTGCAGCGTACCACCCCTACGGATACCGAAATCGTCGTGGAATGTCACGACATCGAAGCAGACGCAGTGGTGGCCATTTTGGCAGATCTGCTTGCAGAGGACAAAAGAAATCCTGGTGTGGGAGACAAGATTGACAAGCTACCGTTGGGAATTTGCTTGGAGCAAATGGCACCATTGCAGTTCTTGCGCCTCGGATCAATTGGCCGGCGAGCGACCCCGCCAGGCCCAGTAGCTCAATTGCAACATCGAGTGCCGTGATAGCTCCTTCTCGAGTGTCAACGGCCGGAAGTGCTAAGCATGCAGTCAGCCTGACTTTACGCGATACTGTGCATCAGGCGGCTGCTCATTTGGACCAATACGTCTCTCTGGGTGCACTGATTGACTGGGCGGAATACGCTGTTGGAAAAGTTCAACACATACACTGTGTTTACCTCAAGTCGGAGTTCTTTCAAGGCGGCCTCGGCACGACAGAAGTAATAAGATTCCAAGCTACCACATACAAGGTCACAAGCCAGGAAATTGCTATGCTTGCGCTGACCTCGTTCTTTGTCAAAGAGAAAAAGGACATAAGATTTTAGTTGATCTTATGCGCAGGGGAGAACTTCGCAAGTACAGGGTCCTCAGCGAGGAGGACAGACTTGTAATCCACGAATATGTGGCTCCTGCGGGAAAGGAAGTAGCCTGTACTTGCGAAGTTCTCCCCTGCGCATAAGATCAAATACGTCCTTTTTCTCTTTGACAAAGACCGAGGTCAGCGCAAGCATAGCAATTTCCTGGCTTGTGATCTTGTATGTGGTAGTTTGAAATCTTATTACTTCTGTCGTGCCGAGGCCGCCTTGAAAGAGCTCTGACTTGAGGTAAACACAGTGTATGTGTTGAGCTTTTCCAACAGCGTATTCCGCCCAGTCAGTCAGTGCACCCAGAGAGACGTATTGGTCCAAATGAGCAGCCGTCTGATGCACAGTATCGCGTAAAGTCAGGCTGACTGCATGCTTAGCACTTCCGGCCGTTGACACTCGAGAAGGAGCTATCACGTCACTCGATGTTGAAATTGAGCTACTGGACCTGGCGGAGTCTTCTCGTTGGCCAATTGATCCGAGGCGCAAGAACTGCAACGGTGCCATTTGCTCCATGCAGATTCTCGACGGGAACTTGTCGATCCTGTCTCCAACACCAGAATCTCCCCTGCCCTCTGCCAGCAGATCTGTCAACATGGCCACCACTGCAACAGCCTCCGCGTCGCGACACTCTACGACGACTTCTATGTCCGTAGGTGAGGTACGTTGGACAATGCCCCGGTTCTTGGACAGCTTCTTTAAGCAGAGGCGCCTGAACCCTTCTGGCGCATGCTTTCCTTGCAGATAAGGATACTTGAACTCCCCTTGGTGGACAGTCATCAAGTCGTATGTGGGAAGGACGGTGATGAGACTGGAAGTCGTTGTACTCCAAATTTCTATGGCTCAGTATGACTCATTGCTGGTCAAACAGCATTACAACCACAGTCGTAGCATTGCCTCCTGACCTTAGTAGCTTATCTCCTCTGTGCTCGTTGAGGTCGCACCAAGCATAGTGCCCGTGTCGTAGCATAGTGTTTGTAAATAAGCCCTATTTTCCCATAGTTTGAGATCAGTCTCCATGTGGAATTGGATTGACGCAGCAGCAGAGACCCATGGCACCATTAGTTGGTCGTCCACTACAAGCAATACGGCATGCATCAATCATGACAGAAGCTTTTTGCTGCCTGAGCATCCAGCTGGCCAGAGGTTACCGATCAGTCTGCATCCCCCCACAAAGCGGCAACTTCCGTCGGCTCCACGTTGGACACTCTGGCATCAACGACACTCTGATAAACCTTGACAGCGGCATCTCGGCATCCGTAGCGACTAGAAAGTACAAGGGACTGGTCACTGAGCAAGCATGTCAAAAAGAGCAATCAGGATCGTGGGTGTCTCCGGCTTTGCTGGTGATTCTCCCGACTTGTTCAAGAAGAATCTACTAGCTGCCTCAAAGGATGCGAACGGCATAGGTAATCCAATCGGAGACGCGTTTGGTAAAACTAACAACAGATGCGGTGATTGGAGACTCGCTGGCAGAGTTCAATCTGTCCATCTCTGCCATTGGGCAATCAATTGGCAAGCACCCAGGATGGGAAGCCAATTTCATGACTGGCCTCAAAGACTCGCTGTCTCTGGTCAATGAACTCAAGTGCAAGGTCGTCTCTGATGGTGGTGGTCTCAATCCCAAGGGAGCAGCCATTGAAATACAGTCTTGGATTGATGCCGCGGGCTACGATCTGAAGGTCGCCTATGTTGACGGGGACTTGGTGACGAAAGAAGTATCTGAACAAATTGCTCGCGGTGAGTCGATCCGCCATCTAGACGGCGACAACACCAATGTTTCGCATGCAAATGCATCGCAAAAGGCTGCTGAGACCTTGCAAGGCCGGAAAATCATCTCTGCCAATTGCTACCTTGGTTCGCGTGCCATTACTGCTGCGCTTGAAGCTGGTGCGGATATTGTCGTCTGCGGTCGTGTGGCAGATGCATCGCCAGTGATGGGACTAGCTGCTTGGTGGCATGGCTGGGAGGAAGACAACTACGACGCGTACGGCGGTGCCCTCGTTGCAGGACATCTGATTGAATGCAGTGGTTACTCAACAGGTGGCAACTTTTCTGGCTTTGAGCGATACAGTTTCGAAAGAGATCTCACTGATATTGGCATGCCGATAGCTGAAGTTGCTCATGACGGCACATGTGTCATCACCAAACCAGAAAGTCTCCCTGGCTTGGTGAATGTGGAAACCATCAAGGCACACTTCCTCTACGAGCTTCAAGGCACAAAATATCTTAATTCAGATGTTGCTGCTCGTTGTCGGGACATCGCCATGTCTCAGCAAGGACCCAGTCGCGTTTTAGTCACTGGCGTCAAGGGCATGGCACCTCCGGCCACCACCAAGTGTGCCATCTTTTGGATTGACGGCTACCAAGTGGAGTACATGATTGGTGTGACGGGAAGCAACTACCGTGCAAAGGCTGCTCTTTTCAAACAACAAACCGAGTTCCGCCTCAAGAAGCTTGGCATCCTCGACAAGCTGAGTATGCATGAAGTACAAGAATATGGTATCCCAGAGCCTAACGCTTCATCACAATTCCGAGGGACAAGCTTTATTCGGTGCTTCGTTCAAGCGCCTTCTGCTGAGCTTGTTTCAGCAGTCATGGCGAGCCATGCATCTATTGGTCTTGAGCACTTTAGCGGTTACCACAGCACTATCATGACAAATCCTGCACAAGGTGTGCCGCGTATCTATTTGGGCTACTATCCTGGACTCTGGGACCTCTCGAAGCTAGATGTAGGCTTTACATTAATTGGAAAGGGTGGTCTGGCTGGTATACGAACTCGTATTGATCGTGTTAAAGGCACATCGCCACTCAAGGACATTTACGAAATTGATAGCGATACGACAACCAGTCTTGTCGAGGAGACTGCATCGGTGTCTGGTAGCGACACGATCACAACGGAACTTGGCAATCTCGTGCTTGCGCGATCAGGCGACAAGGGTGGCAATATCAATATTGGTCTCTACCCACTTAGTCCTCTCAACAGCTCCGGCGTACCTTCTCAAATCCCTGTTCCAGAGATTTACGAATGGCTCGTTTCGTACTTGACGTGCGATGTTATGAAGAATCTTCTTGGCGATGACTTCAAACCCTCCATGTCAATCGAGCGCGATCTCTTCCCACAGCTCAAGGCGGTGCATTTTGTCATCTATGGGATTCTGGGCCGTGGCGTGACGAGCACGTCTGTTTTGGATAGCCTGGGCAAGGGTTTCGCTGACTGGATCCGGAGTCGCTACGTCCAGGCGCCAAGGGGCTTGCTTGAGCTCGTTAAGCAGCCAGTCAAGTCGTCCTTGTAGAGGCTAGGCTGTGTCATCTGAAAATTTGCCACCCCTGACGCCTTGCTGCAGAAGGACATTCAAGCGATCACCGCGTTGACTATTGAAATGTTGAGTGGGACTGTATTCGAAAGAGCATCCATACCTGCAATGCGAGGTCAGATTTGTGGTTGTCGTGATGATCTTTGGGATGCGGATGGCAGGTTCAGCAATGGCAGCAAGAGCACTTAAAAGGAGACAATGCTTGCTATGCTAATGCTAGATAATTGCTCCAAATCGTCAAGTCGTTTAAATATACCATCGCTGTATCGTCTCACCTGAACTCAGTGTGGAGGGATCTGATACTTGCCGCGTGAGAATCGGAGACACTCGGCATAGCGCGTCGGTGCATGATCCACAAGAAACTTGGCACCAGGTATCCATCGTGCCAAATCAGCAAGTGCCAATGATGTGCCCAACTGTGCCTCTGATCCATGAACAGCCTTGTCTGCAGCTTCAGCAATCTCAAACGAACCCTTGAGGAGTGGTGCACGGTCAGAGAAGATGCGAATACCATTGCCCGGAGCTGCATAGTTGAGGTAAGAGTTCTCACGTACGCCAGTGAGTGATGGTTCGCCCACGCCACCCGTACCTGCGGTATCCTTGTTGAGTGGAACGCGCGAGACCATGTCCGAGTCGCAAATCATGCGCCAGAGCATTTTTCCCTCATGCTTTGCAAACGTGGCAAAGTAGCCGCGTGCATACTCTTGGTTGCCTGTAGCAGGATTGCCGTATGTATAGGCATCACACAAGGTGGTGGTTTTGGAGAGTGTGTTGGTATTGTTGAGCAGCCAGCCGTAAAAGAGTGTTGCGACGCCTGCACCGAGACTATGGCCAGCAACCCAAACAGGAATTTTCTCGACGTTGAAGGCAGCAGCCATCTTGTCAGCTTTCAGGTTGATGGCTTCAACGAGTGTCTGGTACGGATAGTAATTGAGACGGTCCTCAGAGCGCTCGCAGGAATCCTGCTTGTCGGGAAAGAGACATGTAAAGAAGCCTTGGTGACAGTCGCCTCGGAAAAATTTGCCTCCAGAAACTTGTGCATAGTTGAAGTCGATGAGCCACTCATCCAGACTCAGAGGAGAGGTCCCTTTGAAGACAACAACAATGAATGGGTTCTCTGCCGATTTGCTTGCCATCAAAGATGCGTAAGGACCACCGAATCCAGTCTCAAGCTCAGAGATAAGGTGGTAGGAGACATTGAGCTGGTCTGTCAACTTGACGATGGGTGCGACACTCTCACGGAAGTAGGCGCTTAGTTTCTTGCGCGTAAAGTTGTCGGCGGTGGAGAGCGAGCGGAAAGACGAGATTTTGCAACCATCGAGGAAGAATGCCTCTTGATAGTACTGTTCAGCTTGAGTGTAAATGAATGGGTCTCGGACGTAAACTGCAGACGCCATGTTGAGTAAGAACTCGGCAACAGCCGGATTGAAGGTCTTGTCTTGCGCAGGCTGAGAAAGGGCTTTTGCAGAGGCAGCGTTGATTTTGGTCATATTGTTGAACAAGCGCTGAATGACACTATAGTTAGCGATCGTCTTGCAGGTCAGCTTCTTACATGGTATCATTAGCATAGTCAGTGATGCCCTTGATCCATGCCTGAGGAAGGACAGCTTCCCAAAACCAGAACGCCATTTGCAAACACGTGAAGAGCACAGCAACAATGATCAGGGTGATGTTGTAAATCCAGAAGGTCAGGCTCAGCCAGTCTTTGGACGGTGGCCAAATGCGCTGCAGAGTGTTACTTGTGTAGTTGAAGACTGCCCTCAAGGCAATCCAGGGACCAAGCGACTCGAAAGTAGTAGGCTCGTAGTAGACAAGGTCCTCTTCGGGAGTGTTCTTCTGGGTTCGTCGAGCATACACCTTGGCGCGATGCAACATTGTTCGCTCAAAGTCCTCGAGCTGGATTTGCTTCAACCTCGAGGGTGGCGAATCGTCGATATCTTGCTGTTTGAGGCCGCCTTTCAGAGCATCAGGTGACGATTCTCGAGAAGCTTCTGTGTCTGCGGTGGCAGGAGGGTCTTTGGCAGCAGGAGCGTTAATAGGCACTTGAGCATTCTTGCCACTGGCGCGAGCACCCTTCATGGCGAGCTTGAGATTTCAATCAGTAGCTTGAGTTCCCGGGTCTCTTGAGAGCTAAGACCGAGCTACTTGATAGCAGGTAGATGTGTTGTCCTTGTTCTTAAAGCTAGTCTCTCATGAGTAGCACTACTATATATATAAGTTCTCGGTCTCGATCGAGGGTCAAACAGTGACGTCGAATTCACGTGCCCCCAACGACAGACCAGCAGTGAAGCAGCAGCTCCGAGAGACTCATAGAGGATGTCTAGCTACTAGCCTGTGCTCTGCATAACAAGCTAGCTGCGTAGACAGTGCTGTTGTCACGGCAGATACTGGTGGGACCACAATTAGCAAGCTATCGCTTCATCGCGTTTCCTGCCACCAAGCTCATCGAACTAAACTGATAGATATCGAACAAAGTACAAGTCATCAGTGCTCTACTGTTGACCCAATCGTGGATTGTCAGACTACCGGTGGTGCTATGCTTGTCAGATGCTGCTGGATGAAGATGAAGCAGTCTGTAGCCTCTTCCCATCTGAATATACGCTTCGCCAGCTCGAGCTACAGCCTAGCAGCCGGACTATGCGACCTGGAAAGCTTGAGAGTGCTGGCAAAGCATAGCTGTGCTTCTGCTCTGCTGCCTTTGGAGCCTTGCCCTGGTGAAATTGTCCGGACTTGGCTTGAATGGAGCTCAACTTGCAATCGCCACATCAGGCGAGTCGTAGTGTTGTACGAATGCTCGTCAACAATCTCTCCGTTATTGGACACTCAGACAACAGTGGGAGCATACCAGAGCTCGATAGAGGTCCCATGCTCTCCAGTCGCTGAAATAGAAACAAGTACAAGCGGCAATCTCGTCGCATGCCATGTGACCGTTCTTTGCAAAATTTCCAAGGTTGAACAGGTTGAACACGCGCGCGCTCGAACGGCAACCTTCTCCGGACCCCGGAATCGCGCACATGCACAGCCTCCCGCATTTCGGGGCATGACGTCGCCGATCTTGCACCAAGATGAACATATGCTGCAGATTCGATTTCAGCTACGTATCCAGTCTGCCCAGCTCGTACAAGTGCACAGGAGGAACAAGTACAATCCACGCTGTCGAATAGCTGGCAAAGTCTGTCATTGAGGAAGTCGAGGCTTGGTGACTATGGGCTCTATCATCTCTATGTGTACAAGTCACTTTAAGATGCTATTAAAGTGCCGCGATACGGTCGCACGTTGAGCTACTAAATTATTCAAGCAACTGCGCCTGCGGCTTGTCCGCGGTGTGACAGCCAAGCCCTGCACCAGGCTGGTAAGACAAGCTCAACAGGAACAACACGAAGCAATCCCGATCTGTTGGCTGCGACGCGCGAATGGTACCGCTTCCTGAGGGACGTGCTTGTCGTGCTTCATGTTGTTGAATTTGCCTATGAGGCTATGACTGTCGCAAGCATTACTCATTGTGGTACTCGTGCTCATGCCAAATAATGTGTACCTCTTGAGTCTTCTTATTGACCAGCTTCGTCTCGCGGCCGTGTGGCACACCTTCCTAGGGTGAACAACACCACACACGTCAATTCGAGGCTGAGCACAAGGCAACCAACTCAAATTCAGAAGACGTCCTTCTCATTCGCTCGTGCGAGGATTCCCTGCCTTGCACTGTTGCACACGTTGGGCAATGGGCACTGGGCAGTTTGGCTCCGATCCCCAAAAGTCTCGGCAAAGCTCAAGCCCCCGCGAGGTGAATCCGGGGAACTGCTCGCATTCTTCGCAGCAACTAGTACCATCTACACAGCCATCTTCATGACAGCTGTTTCCCAGTTTCACGCGGGCTATGTTGCGCGCGGCAGTCTTGCCTCTTTGGATCCCTAGATCCCCTACAATAGCCGTGATGCATGAGCAGCGCGACCTAGACTCTTTGGGCCCCTGACATTGGTAGCATAAAGGCTGGACGGCGCGCACTCCTGTTTAACGGCCTCAAACGACTTGTCAAGATGGAAGCACCCATCGTCAAGCAGGACCGTTCGCACCTCGAAAACACTAGCTCAATCAGCTCCGACACACCTGGCTACCGCAGCGAGAAGGACATCGGCGACCACCACCCCAACCATGCAGCTTACGCAGAGTTCCCTGACATCATGGATGACACGCACGATGCCCGCATTGTGCGCAAAGTCGACCGTCACGTCGTTCCCTGGCTTGCTGCACTCTATGCCTGGAGTCTTATTGACAGAACCAACATGGGTAATGCACAAATTGAAGGTATGAGCCAAGAGCTCGTTCTTGGCATTCAGAATCGGTACTCGATTGCGCTTCTGGTGTTCTTCCCGACCTACTTCATCTCTGAACTGCCAGCGACTCTGCTCGTTCGTCATGTGTCGCCCAGATTTGTCATTACTGCCATCGCGCTGGCATGGGGAACCACCATGTATGACTCAATGCAGATGAATACTTGCTAACATGTCAGGATCGCCATGGGATTCGTCAAGGTTTGGGGCGCATTGGCTGGACTTCGCGCACTTCTCGGATTGCTTGAAGGTGGATACTTCCCCATTTGTGTGTTCTTGCTGTCTAGTTGGTACAAACGATACGAATTGCAGAAGCGTATCACCTTCTTCTACATGTTTGGCGTCTTGGCTTCTGGTCTGTCCTCTATTCTTGCGTATGGTCTTGCCCGAATTGGCCCTCGCGGTGACTACAGGCCTTGGTCATTCATCTTCTTCATTGAAGGTGCCATTGTTCGTTCTTCTACTAATTTGGAATCTTCCACTAACATCAGACCGTCGCATTGGCCATTCTTGCATTCTTCTTCATCGTTGAATTCCCTCAGTCGGAAAAGAGACGCTTCTTGAGTCCTCGCGATCACGCTCGAGTGCTGTACAGACTCGAGAAGGACAGAGATGACTTGGAGCATGACCCATTGACTGCAAGGAAGCTTGGCAAATACCTTTTGGAATGGCGCGCATGGGTCATGGCTCTCATGTTTATGTGCTGCACAGTCACCTCGTGAGTTAACCCTAAATGTGTTACGACCTTGAATGGCAGTTTGAGGACTGCCAGTCATTGCGATATATCAGCCATGCAGACAATACTAACGATAGATACGCTCTCTCCTACTTCCTCCCGACTATTTTGCGATTGAGATTGCGGTTCTCCCTTGTGGAGGCCCAATGTTTGGCTGCTCCGCCTTACGTCTTTGCAATCCTCGTCGCAGTCACAACCGCGTACTTCTCCGACAGGCTCAAGCTGCGTGCTCCCTTCATCATCTTTCACAGTGCGCTCTGTATGATTGGTCTTGGCGTCTTGTACGCACCAGGAGTCAAGCCTGCGGGACAATATACTGCCGTTTTCCTCGTGGCCGCTGGAACAAACGCCAATGTTCCAGCCGTCATTGGGTATATGCAGAACAACATCCACACATCGTCGAGGCGAGCCGTACTCAGTGCGTTGCAAGTCGGGTTTGGTGCAATTGGTGGTATTTTTGGAAGTTTGGTCTTCAGGCAACAAGATGCGCCTATTTACCGTCCCGGACTTGCAGCTTGCCTTGCATGCAATGCCTTCATCATCACCTGGGCTTGTATCTTCTCGGTATACTTTAGGCGCGAGAACAAGAAACAGGAGAGCGGTTATGTCATTGCTGGCAAGCCAGGTTTCCGATTTGCTATCTAGTTGCGCTATATACAGTAGTAATATGTCATTCACCTTTCATATACTCTTTGCCCTGTACTTTGCTCACTAGGCAGCCGCGTTGTGTCTCGCTGATGTGGTGCCACGAACTTATGTGTCATCTGAAGACCGTTCTGGTGTTGAACCCGTGGACGCTTTGGGGCCTGCCGGGTTCAGCTTTCAATGGTCACAGCTGCTGGCGATCGGATTCAAAACCAACTTTCACACATGAGTATGTACGTGCACGCTAAAGATTCACATCTGTTGCGACGAACAAGACAGTGACAGACACATTCAGAATGCACCCAGGTCTGACAAGAAGCTCAGGGCCAATCACCCAAGTGCAAGTATACATGACGAGCTGCGTCACTACTGCAACTGCAGCTGGTATGATCATGAAGAAATCAAGATGCATACCCTCTCAGATGATCCCTTTCAAGAAAAGTTGAAATGCAATTGTCTTTCGATGCGTTACTCAGCAGAGTGTATCTACTCTGGCAATAATTTGTCCACAAGTTTCTACGATTGAGGTGCAAATAGAGGCTCAGCAGAGTGTATCTTCTCTGGCAATACTTCGTCCACAAGTTCTACGATTGAGGTGCAGATAGAAGCACCGCAAACAGACAAATGCAGAATCCTCATTCGAAGTATAAAATACTCTCCTCTGCATTGTCCTTATTTGTATACTGCTCGTTCAAGTTGCAACCGATGATAGTGGAGCGACTGCAGCTGAACTTGAATGAGACTCGCATGAAATAATTGGAAGCTGCACCATCAGACAAGGTACGAGTCAGAGCTCATCGAGCCTACTTCGGAGACACTGAGCATCAAGACTGGTAGGTAGTGACAATTCTACCTGTGTACGAAGTTGGTGAATGAAGAACGATGCAGCAGAACGCTTTCCATTTATTCCTAATCGATTGGAAGGAGAAGCAGCCTCAGAAAACCAAAACCAATGGGCAGGCTCCAAAGCCTGTGAATAGCCTCAAGCCAGATGAGCCAAACAAGCCAAACGCAAGGGGTTGTCTTGAAACGAATTATAGATAAGGGGCTAGAGTCAGAAAAGAACAAGCAATTTGTTGAAGATGCTTAAAGGCTAATTTCATGATCTCGAGCAGGAAAGACTGGATGGATCGTTGTGATTGTGCACAAGTGAATAGCGCAAGCTAGAGATGTGACGCAGGACTGCTGAGACATGAGACATATCCTCAGAATCTGATTAGACTTTTGGAAGAAGTAACAAAGTTGAGTCCCTGACACCAACACCTAATTTTCGGACCAGCGCCCGTAATGCGGACACTTCTGAAAGTCAGGCGTAGGAGATCTATCAGGAGTGTAGTGCTCGATCCACTTCTCCCATTCGGAAGGTTCGATGCCATTGGCATCATCCTTGTAGTCAATTGGGTCCTTTGGGCCCGATCCATGGCCATTTTTCCAGCATTCCCCAACATGTGAGGCGCGAATTCCACCATGCTGATTTTTGCAGTAAACGTTGTGTGCATTTTGGAACCATTGCCACGACCGCCCTTTCCAATCCACTGTATGCCACTTCGTTGTTGGATCGTTGCCATTTGGGTTCGGATGGATTGGTAGAACTTTTTGCGCCGTTAGATCGATACTGTCCTTGAGCGTATCGGGATAGCAATCATCGCTCCTCCTCCAGCGTAGAAACTCAATCACCCCCGTGCAGATGCATTGCTTTGGTAAATCACCCGTGGCCTCCACAATTTGTGCATCATTTTCTAATTTGGCCACACCTCCTTCTCTTTTGCAGTGCTGCCAGTCGACAACGCCTTCATACCTCACTCCCTTGAAAATTGGATCATTGTCAGGTCGGTTGAATTGAACCACGAGCTCGAGATGCCTCTTGTTGCACCACACAGCACAATCGAAGTCGGGATGTCCACTCCACTCAGTATCATTGCTGGCGATAGTTGTCTGCAGCGCAAAGCCGGTGTCACGGCACTTACGTGTGCGACTTCTGCCGCCGATAAAAATGTATGTGCGTCCGCGGCCGGACCCACTATCCTTCCCACCACCACCTCCTCCACCACCTTTAGCCTTAATCTTGCAATTAACTTGCCCTAGTGAACAGAGAAGGAGCAAAAGAAACCAGGTGTATTCGACCACTTTCATCCTGAACGTCCGATTCAATACTATTGTGGAAGTTGAATCGCTTTTGATGGTCTGTCAGGTCTGACACTAGGCCTTTCGTCCCCTTAAGTATCGCCGTTCTCAAACGAGCATGCGCAGTTTCTAGCCAGACTTGTGATGATTTCAGGAGTTTATGTGACAACGAAAATATGACCTGTCAGTCCAGTGTCGGCCGAACATGCGAGATTTTCTCGCCAGGGGGGCTTTTGAACAGTTTACGGACAGCGTTGGACATCGCAGAGTGGCCGATGCTGTCAGACTCAAACGGCGTTCATGTTGAGCATGATATTTCAAATTCAGGCTGCGGCTGCAGCTGAAAGAAAGCAACGCGAGCCTCAGCCTTGCACCGATTTAGTCTGCAGCCGGGCTCGGAGCAAAACTGCCTCGCAAGGCGCTCGGACGAGCTTCCTGGAAGACAGAGAAAAATTTTGAATCATGCGGTTCGATGTTGCGTTTTCATCAGACGCAGCAAACAATGAGTAGAGGCAGACCAACTCCACGTGTTCATTGTTTGTCATGAGAAGCAGGAGTTTCACGCCTGAGATTGTTTGAATGTCAGGTCAGAATCCGTCAGATGGGTTGGCCAACTTGGCTCCATCGAACTTCCAACTCGCTATCTTCTCAGATGACTTCGCAAAGGCTGACCTGTCTCAATCATCATGAATGTCTGTGGTCGAGACGGTGTCGACATACTTCGTTATATCTATAACAACCTTGAACATTGGCCCATTGCAGGAGGCTCATGAAATAAATGGCAAATAGATTGGTTATAGTTGTATCTTAAAGCTTTGCCTTTTCCTTTGCAGCTTCAGCGGCTTCCTCTGCATCGTAGTAAGCGCCTGAAGAACACAAGTGACCTCCATCAAGTGCAATACCAGCGCCGTTGATGTAACTGCCGGCTTTACCACTCAAAAAGACACATAGACCACCAACATCTGAGGCTCTGCCGATTCGACCGAGCGGAATGCCCATCTTGATGGAGTCCCCAGCTGCCTCAAGGGTGGCCTTCATCATGGCGCTCTGGAAGGGACCGCAGAAGATGGTATTGGAGGTGATAAGACGTGGGCCGAGGTGGCCGGCAAGATGCTTCGAGAGGTGTTGCACACCGGCCTTGGAGGCACTGTATGCAAATGTCTCGTGAATCGGCACACGGTTGCCATCGACAGATCCAATGTGAATCAATCGGCCTGGGTCGTCAGGTGTAGCTGCTGCTTCCAATAGAGGCGTACAGAGCTGAGACACGACAAAGACAGACTTGAGGTTGAGTCCAAGGACACGGTCCCAAGCTGCATCGGGAAACTCGTCAAAGGGAGCAGCCCAGTTATTGCCAGAGTTGTTGACGACGACGTGCAGTTTGCCGCCCGTCACTTTTGTGATCTCAGATACAAGACGCTCGACATCTGCGCGCTTGTTCAAGTCGCCTGGAATAGCAATAGCCTTTCCCTTGAATCCGAGAGCATTGAACTCCTTGCAGGTCTCGTCGCAGACGCTCTTTTTGCGAGAAGAGATGAAGACGTGTTTTGCATTGTTGCTGATGAAGGCTCGGGCGATCATGTAGCCGATGCCGGAACCGCCACCTGTGACGAGAACAGACTTGCCTTCGACGCCGAAGAGGGCACTTGCATCCAGGTTTTCGTAAGACATGCCAATGGTTGATGTTGTGGATGGGTGGTGTTGCTGCTGCTGCTTGTACTTGAGTCTGGGGATTGCGGGGCCTTGAGACGACTCGGCCGAGGCAGAACTGCGCCAGCAACTACACCCACAATGACAACTGGCTCAGGACTGGCCATCTACCGGCTATGATCGTTCAAGCTGACATATGTTTATGCATGCTGTAGCTTTTTCAACGAAGCGTGCTTCGCTGAGATTCACTGATCTCTCAGGCTTCCTGCATACGCTGCTTTGGCATCCACCAATAGTTTGCGGCCCTACCAACTAGTGCTTTGCTTGTGCTGAAATGTGTTGCTGGAAAGGATACGAAAACTATGATACAGATGTAGCAAACAAAGCCTGTCGTTCTCATTGTTTGGCCCCTGAAGCCGATCAAGTCGCCAGTTTTGTGTGCCGCGACCCATGCAAGTCATCGAACGGCAGCGGTTCCGGCCTCAACTGCAGCTTGATACCTATCAAATATGGCATCTTGGTTCATATCATTCGCATTTGAAAGCTGAACAGAGGGTGTTGAGCTGTTGTTAAGAGCGGCCTGAGTATCTTCTTATCCCGGATCGGTGGAGTCGTCGCATATCATTGCTTGCGATGCTCCTGGAAATGCTACATCGCACGCCAATGACTCTTATCATCCAGTCATCTTGAGCAAGGCGTGATTGCTGGCCCATCAATACGATTGACCACAGGATCCGCGGATATTTGAAGCCCGCAGGGCCCAATCTCATCAACCAGTATTCAACACGCAGAAACGACACAATGCCATTTCAGCCCATACAATTGCTTACAACTGTAGTCATCCTCCTGATGACCATACGGCCAATTCAATCCGGTAGACATTGTCGAAAGGTCACGTTGTCGAATTCGACCATTATCCAAGTTCCTGATCTTCAACATTGCACCGAAGCTGTCTGCAGGAGCAATTCGACTGTGAAAGCCATCTGGGATAGTTATGTGAAGGCCAGGGAACCCTGTGAAGGAACGAGCGGCCCTTGTTACCAGGTCTCCGCTTCTCCTATGAATGATCAGTCTCAAGATGGCCCACCAAAATGGCAGAGTTGTAACTGTAAGGTCACGGTTACAATGTACAGGGTTCCGCGGGGATCGGTGAACAAGACTTGCGAAGATACTGAGATCGCAAACAGACTTTTGAAGCACAAAGTTCTATTGACGATCGTTGAAGTTGACGCAAACGACAAACATGTCCATTGCGATCAGCAACCTCACAAATGCAGGTGTAATGTCGACGGCAGCTTGGGAACTTGTATCTAGGAACCTTATGTGCCGCCCTCCTCAATTGTGGACTGGCATGCTCTTTCATGTCCGGTCCAACATGGTCCAACATGCAAGGCCATGAGCACCAAAGTATGTTGATTTTCGCTTCATAAACAACGCTCTCTATATCATTTAATATGCTGTTTCCCTGCCTCTGGCATCATGACGCGCTTCTTGCCGCGCATCATTGGTAATGTGTGCTGTGCGCCAGGCTCACGGCCACATTCAAGCACGAGCACGCGCGCAAATTCTGCGGAATCCCAGTACGCCTGATGCGCCGTCATCATGCTCAAGTACTGGCTGCTTCCTTCAAGTAATCCGCCCGATGCGGGCAATAGGTAGTCGATCTGCTTATTCTCATTGAGAAGTGCGAGCCTGGCATCTGCAATGCGTTCACGGCCAAAATCGTGTTGTGGCAGCTCGACAGTCGTTGGCAACTGTGTCAGTTTCGGTCGTGATACTGCTGGCGCTTCTACCTTTTCACTTGAATTGAAGAAGGATGCAAAGTATGGCGCACTCGTGGACGGGATATGCGTTGGAGGTAGAGCTTGAGCCAGTGCTGCATCGATTGTAGCTGTCATCCGATACGAGATTGGATCAGTGCTGTAAAAAAGGTTGTAGAGATTTGTGCAAGCTAAACTGCCGTACGTGCCTTGTTGGCCGGTGATCTTTGGATCCGTCGCGTCCTGATGAGCTTTGTCCACTTGCAGCCGCCTTCGAGGCATCAGGTGGCGCCTATGCAACAGCAGGAAGAAGGCTGCCGGCGAGCCTGCACAAAACAAATTGGTCGTGTTGAAGGCAAATTGGCCTGCACGCTCTTCCTCCTCGGGCGCGCGCATATTGAGAGCTCGTCCAAGACGTGTGCTGAGCGATGGCCCCGTGGAAACA
The DNA here is from genome assembly GCF_002105105.1 of Protomyces lactucae-debilis. Classification (NCBI taxonomy): domain Eukaryota; kingdom Fungi; phylum Ascomycota; class Taphrinomycetes; order Taphrinales; family Protomycetaceae; genus Protomyces; species Protomyces lactucae-debilis. Next base: position 195,414 of record NW_024468010.1, read on the forward strand.
TCAGTCGGCTGTTTTGAAAGGATGTCAAAGCTGATGGCAGAGCCTAGCGAATGCGCAACAAGATGGACACGACCGGTCTTGAGAAATCCAGGATTGTGCTTGATCCAGAGTGCATAGACACGATTTGCCTCTCTGACTGTGGCATCCACCATACTCGCTTTGTGATGAGACATGTAGTAGGGGATATCAAGCACCACTTGGCCAATGAGAGAGCGTACAGCAGGAATGCCATCAATAGTGATGTCTTCCAAAGTGAAGAATGCATTCTCGTCCGTCTCTGCAGGAGGTGGCGCGTCCAAGTCCAAATTGATGCGCCAATTGACTGGCAGGACTTGAACACAAAATCCAGGTCGTACGTACTGCTTCACTACGGGCGTCGTTAACTGAGCGTGCAAGTTGACACGTAGCCTGTTGACCGCATGCGTGAATGTCCATCCCTCGGAAGTTTCTGCAAGCTTTTGACCAATACCGTGAATAACCAGAATGAGGTCACTAACGTCGTTGACCGTTTCTTGATCCTTGTCGGCAGCGTCAGATGCAGCTCCTTGTGGTGAGGCCGAATCAGTTTGTGATGCTGCAAAATCGTACCCTCTGCAGATTTCAACAAGTGCACTTTTCCTGGCTCTACCCAAGGTTGCCATGACTTTGCCAGTAAGCCTCGCTGTCAATGTAGTGGAACCAAGCCAAGCACGCTGCGCATTCTGGTACGTGACATAGCGCGCACCATCGACGGGATGCTTCAGCTTCGCCGTAGCTCCCTCGCCCAATGAGGTCGCAGCGTCCAGCTCAGCTGCATAGGTCTCTGTCCAAGGCGCAACATCATGATAGCCTGCTTCGATGAGATCAGCAAGCGCATGTGGTAGGGGCTGCCATGTTGCAGCATAGAACCAAGTTCCTCGCGTGACTGTTGCCTGAGATTGCTGTGCATTACGCGCATGCCAATAGACTGGTGTCATCTGCCATGTTTGTAGGCATACTTGATGCAACCGCTCCAAGCCAACCAGGACTGTATCGAACGCAGGCTTCTCCTCTGCACTTTCTTCCACGCTTTCAGCATCAAGTGATCCCTTCACTCGCTCAAACAGCCCTTCAAGCGCACTCGAGTCCTCCCGACTGAAAGGCGTCCAAGCCGCCTCAGCCTTTGTAGCATGAACCGGTATCGGCGCAGTCACATCATAGAGTTGCAATGGTGACTTGTGGAAAAAGGCCGGGACAAGCGCAGGTGCTGGCGCCTGTTCAAGAACTGGCGTCGGAGGTCCAGGCGCGACTGCTTGACCCTGTACTGGGCGTTGTGCGACCTGGTCGCGGACGCGCTTCATGAATGGGCCATTGCAAGGTGGTCGTAGGATAGTTGACGTCGGCGACCATCAACCAGAGACACCACAAACACGCTGCACAGGATGTTGAGGAGCACAAGACTGCTGGCCAGCTGGCAAAGACCTGCAGGCACACTAGCCCGTGTCAACGCTACACAACTGTCTGGTCTATATTCGAGGCGGGGATATGCTGCCGAAAGTCAATATTCCCCGACACAAAGTCCAAGTGCTCTCGCAGGCCAAATCACCTCGAACCCTGCCATCATGCGGTCACTACACAAGCTGATTGCCAAGATGGAGACACACGGACTCAGTGAAAGTGCGATGCCCACTGAAGAACAGTGGGAGTCGCTGATGAACAATGAAGAGATCCAGAGCTGCTTAGAGGAATTGCGGACTGCCTGTGACGAAGCAGGCATCGGCCCAGGTGCTCATGTCATGGAGGCCATGGCAGGTAAAGGCAAAGTATAGCCTGTCGTAACTTGTCCGGCTAAATCAATTGGACTTCTCCCTTTATCTCTGTCCTCCGGCGCGGCTAAGAGCGTTGCTACTACATCTTTCCGTGTTTGTCTTCACATTGCACTGCAGTCTGTGGAGCTCAGCTCGTGGCCTTACACGACCATGTGGTCGGTCGCATCGCTTCATGGTCGTTGGGTGGCTGCGAGACAGGAGTCTATCGGTCGCGTTCGGCCATGTCATATCTGCGCGACTGGGCCTACTTGACAACTTGACGAAGCATACATGCACAGGACGAGTCGCGCGTCTCGCTTTGCGAGACTAGCTCTATCTGTGTGCGAGAATGCATACTTCTAGTTCGCTACCTCATATTCTGCTGCCCTCATGCAAGTCTATGCATCTCGCCAAGAATGGAGTGTCCCTGTACATGCTCGTTGCTACTAGGCTAAGACGTGCGCATTGCGCTTTGCCTGACCCCTGAATTGGACGTGTCTCGACCGTTCAACGTTGACACGTTCAGCAGCTCAAGTGACCCTTCCAGCAGGTCTAAATTCTTTGACAGAGTATCTGTGCATGTGATGTCACTGCATGCTTTCATGAAATGGGCGGTGCTTATCAGCAATTGTACCTTGATCGCAGGACGAGCGTTGCATTGACATGCGATCAAACAAACACAAAATGCAACCTCTCGGAAATCATCTCTGCCAAGTGCCGGGCAAGTCCAATCGTTGTGGATAAAAGGCGGCATGCTCGCATGCCCTCTCTTCCTCCTAGGGTTCATGCGATGATTGCCTTTACCATTGTCGTCTGGGCATTGCTGAAGCTATGCAGTGCTAATGGCTGTCGACAGACTGGCTTTGCATTCAAGACAACCATTCCGCAGCGATCAATGAAGTGGGATAGGGAGGATTGTAAGACGAACTGTCAACTACGACATATCGACATGGTCGTCCACCTCAACCAAATCACACTCGCTCAACAAGTGCCTGGCCCAGGTGTTCCATGGTCATGGTCAAGGTGCAGCAAGGGAGGTGGCGTCTGCAGGCTTGACAATCGAGTGGACTGGCCCGTCTGGGAGAATGAGAACAAAACGTGCGTCTGTCAGGTCATTGTTGAGTTCGCCCGCTGGCTTGACACGGACGACAAATGCAAGCCAGACCCAAACAGGGCGTTACTAGAAGCTGATCTGTCAATGGTGCGGGGAGCATTTACGGATTTCACTACAACATGGCACTCCTTTGATTACCACGGCAATAGCTGGCACTGGTTCAGGGATGCGAAACACGTCAAATGTTCTGATCCATATGCTATGGATACCTGCCATTTATACGGCACCTGCCACGGGCAATTCAAAATCGACCACGCTGGTGCTACCGGCTTGGACAGCGACCGAGACATGATAAAGTACCTCAGTGGAAATTCCCATGATCCCAGTGAAAGCTTCCCGACCCAGTGCGACAATGAATGGAAGTGGCCATGAACGCACAACCGAGCACGCCTAGCACATTCGCACTGGATAGACCAGCCTTTTCCCTTCGCAATTCTTGGCAAAGTTGCTTCGCCATTCACTTTTACACTCTATAGCTAGTGCAATCAAGTCATTTTCTACTTTCTGCAAACTGCCTCTGTGCTTTGTAGTCAAATTCGCCGCTGAAGCATTCATCCGAACTTCATCGTAGAGTGCACGCCTTCAACATGGACTGTAAAGGCGCTCTTGACGCTCCCATCATCGTCTCCCGCCGAGTGCCCAGTACTCAGCGCCAGCCAACTCAGAATCTCATCATCGGACTCCAGTCTCCATAGAAGCTGGAAGCACATCCGCTGGGACCTAGTAAGACGAGTCAGATGAGTGTATTCAGGAGGCCCCAAATCCCGCGTGGAAGCGGCAAAGCCGCCAAGGCAACTGACTACCTTGTAACTGAGGTAGGGGCTTCCGAGCAATTGCCAATTGGACACGTCAGAAGAAAGGTCAACTCGTTGAGCTCCCCCGCCGAACCGCAACAAGCATGACATTGAAGACACTGGCTTGGCTCATTTTCACAGTGCTTGAGCGAGCAAGTAGCCATCACAACAACGGCTTCGCCCTGCAGACTGTAATTCCACAGCGGACGGCGATATTCAGTGATTAGCTCTGCAACCAGTTATGCGAGCTGCGACAAGTTGACTTGCTTGCCTATCTCAATCAGCCCATGGAGGATGCTGGTTTGCCTCAGCTGCAACAGACATTCAGCGATGCTGATTTGAAGCCGTGCAACAAGGGTGTTGGCGTTTACTTGCTTGAGCGTGAAGCTCACTTGGAAGCAGCTGAAGGAGGTCACCAGCAATGCCGATGCACAGCTGTGGTGGAATTGCAGGATTGGTCAGACCATGATTTGCTCTGGCAAGAGCCGCAGTTTCACACACAACGAGGGATGCAAGCACCGGACCATGCGTTATTTACAGTGCGTGGGCCACATACTGACTTTGACACGGAGTGGAAGACCGTGCAGTACAGGAGGAGCTCGTTGACGTGGTTTTATGGAGCATCAGAGATCAGCTGTAGCGAGCTAGGGCATGGTGCTGGATGTATGTGTCAAGCTTGTACGAAGAGCATGCCTGGTGGGACTAGGCCGCTGAGGGTGCACTACTGCCGGGGTCTTTAGCTGCTTCGTTACTCTTTAGCTGCTTCACTACTCTTTACTAGTCTTTAGCTGCTTCAATACTGGGCCATATGAAATACCAGCACTTGCAATAGTTCCATTTCTGCGGTTTGGCAACGGAGAAGAAACAAAAATAAAAAAACATTCCACGCAGCTCAACTCAACTCATCCACCGCAGGCTCCAGCTCCAGCTTCAGCTCCCCATATACCTCTCTCCTCCTCCTCCCCAATCAAGCGTCCAGCCAGCATGAACGGCACCGTATGTTCTGCACGTCTTCCTTGTGTCCTCCACTAACATCTTCCAGCGGAGAAGCACACGCAGCACAACAGACACAGCACAACAAGATGAAAACGCACGGCCAACGCGTCTCACACGCGCACGATCAGCGCAACCTCTTGTTGCTGCAAAGACTATGCAACAGTCTACCGTCTCTGTACATGTCGCAGGTACAGCAGCAGACAAAGTGACGCGTAAACGGGCAGCCATGACGGATGTCTCGAATCGGCACAATGGCGTGGCTTCACAGAGTAGTACAGTGACTGCTGGTACAAGCAAGAAGGCAGGGATCAAGCAGGTGGTCGCAGTGCAGCGTACAAAGTCTGAACAGCCTGCACAGTCATCAGCGGTGGAGAAGCGGAAAGCTGCGCGTCTCACTAAACAGTCCACCTCCACCACGTCAAGTTCCATCACTGAGGAAGAACCACCCTTCAAGCGTGGCAAGTCAGAAGGAGAGCCCACACCTGCTGTTGTCCAGACCTCTTCTACTATTGCGCCTGCCGTCTTGTCTGAACTGTCAGAGAATGCTGCTACACTCACAACAAGACCACGCGCTACGTCACCACAACAAGAGCCTGTTCAGCTCTGGGATGATTTGGACGCCGAAGACTCAGATGATCCCCTTATGGTCTCTGAATACGTGAACGAAATCTTTGAGTACTTGCGTGTCCAAGAAATCAAGCTCATGCCAAACCAGCTCTACATGCAAAAGCAAGATGAGATCAATTGGAAGATGCGTGGTATCCTGCTCGACTGGCTGGTCGAGGTGCATCAGAAATTCAGATTGCTCCCCGAGACCTTGTTTTTGGCAGTCAACATTGTTGATCGCTTTTTGGGATTACGCATGTGTTCATTGCAGAAGCTACAGTTGGTTGGCATTACTGCGTTGTTTGTTGCGAGCAAGTACGAGGAAGTCATGTGTCCCTCTGTGCAAAACTTCATCTACATGGCAGATGGCGGCTACACAGATGACGACGTACTCAAGGCAGAACAATATATTCTGCAAGTACTCGACTTCAACCTGGCCTACCCAAACCACATGAACTTTCTACGACGCATCAGTAAAGCCGACAATTATGACATTCAGGTGCGCACTGTTGCCAAGTACTTACTGGAGGTATGCATGCTCGATCACACATTCATGGTCTACCCTCCGTCACTACAATCCGCAGCAGCCATGTACCTTTCTCGTGCCATGCTGGGTCGTGGTGAGTGGGACCACAATTTGCATCACTACAGCGGTTATTCGGAACAGGAAGTCATGGTTTGCGTACACCAGCTCATCGATGCTTTACGCAAACCAGTCAAATTTGAGGCCTTGTTCAAGAAGTATGCGAGCAAGAAGTTCATCAAGGCCAGTTTGTACGTACGAGACTGGTGCAAGAAGCAACACAACGTGGATCCGATCTTTGACAAAGGCGGTGATGCGAAATACCTGGTCGAGAATGATTATGAGTAAAGGCTGCCTTTTGTCTTTTCTGGACCCACCCTGTACGTCAACACCTCATTTGGATGCTTTGGACTGCATCCATCACACCATCTTGCTCTTTGTTTGTACTGCGATTCATTAGCGATGCCATTGCTGTATTCTATCTACCTTCAACTTAGGCTTCCTCTTATTTCTATCTTATGACCTGGCTTGCTTGTCCTTGCCGCGCGGACGACCCTTGACCAAGAACTTGTTTTGGTTGTGTACTGAGCGACGTGTCTTGTAGCCCTTTGTCTTCCATCCCCAGATACTCTGCGTTGGCTTGTTTCCCCTACCACCACCATGACCACCACCATGAGGATGTTCATACGCATTCATTGCAACACCGCGCACAGTGGGTCTGATTCCCAACCATCTCGATCGACCTGCTTTACCAAGTGTCCTGTGATGATGATTGACGTTACTCACGACACCCACCGTCGCACTCGCATTTGCTGGAATCCTGCGTAACTCACCAGATTGTAACTTCACCACGGCGTACCCTGTCTTAGGGCTCGCAATCACTTGCGCATAGGTTCCTGCTGAACGACAGAATTTAGCACGTTCCTGCCATGCTGTACCAATAGCATGGATGAGTGTTCCGACAGGTATCATGTGGAGTGGTAGACAATTACCACGTTGAATGGTACGTGCTGCCAACATACCAGGATCCAAATCACCACCCATACTCGTAATCAGGGATTGTGGCACACCAGCCACATACGACTCGACTGTATCACCGGCACGCAACCCGTCACACGCGAGGATGTAGGATTTCGTACCCTTTGCATCTGTCAAGAGTGCCAAATGACCCGATCTACCAGGATCATACTCGATGCGTTCAACACGGTGTAATCCAGGTGCTGTGCGTTTAAAATCCACGTCTCGTAGTCGTCGTTTATGTCCACCGCCTTGATGACGCACCGTCACTTGACCAGTGAAATTCCGACCGCCTTGCTTGCGTTTCGCTGATGTCAGCGGTAAGAAGGGTCGGCCTTTATGCAGGTGATCATTCACGGGTCGTTGTAACCATCGAAGACCCGGTGAATGCGGCTTATACTTCTTCATAGCAAACACCGTCTTTGATGTTCTGGAAGCGGCATTCTCAGTGATGGCCTCGATGGGAAGGGGTGTTGCCGGTGCACTATCGAGTGTTGCACTGACTGCGTGTGTAGATTCTTGACGCAGGAGACGGGGTGTTTTCCGCGAGTGGACCGCGAGTCTCCGTAGCACCAGCATAAGTCCTATGCTTGTCCTCTCTTGCCTGCCCAGCTGCGAGGCCTGTCTCCCGATGCCTCTCTAGTCGGGTGTACGTAGTTTCGCTCGTTGTCGTCCTGCTCAAATTTGATTTTGGGAGCGAAAAGGCAGACACACAAGCACGGAGGGGTCTGGAGGAGTGGGTATGCAGTGGATAGACAGTCTAGGTGGCTCGTTGTATTCTACAGACACATCTTCATGTGGTTAATCCATTGTAAAGCTCATCCATGCGCAGGGCCTAAGTAGAAAACGGCACATTCATGGCCCACAAGCCGTAGGAACAATGTCAAACATGATTGAAGAGGATGTAGACTCAGGCCTGCTCTTGACGACGTGGCCTTAGGAAGCACTAGCCTCTCTCTACACCCGGACACAAGGGCCCCTGCTCCATCCGTCCAGGCCATTTATCCCACGTCTTTTTGTGGTTCGGGATTCCGCTCCGACTGCTTCCTCTACCACAAAAGCTCATAAGTAGCAGCAAGTAGCTTCCTTCAGGCTTCTCCTCTGTCTATCTTCCCTTCGCTCATTCATCATCATCATGAGGCAGGCAGCAGCGAGACTCACGAAGCGTTCATTCTCCACCGCAAGGCCCAGTCACAGCGACGCCTACAACAAAACCCTCAACAACCTCCGTATCAATGCAGAGACAAAAGTCCTCTTCCAAGGCTTCACAGGCAAGCAAGGTACCTTCCATGCTCAACAAGCTCTTGAGTATGGCACAAAAGTAGTCGGTGGAACGAACCCCAAAAAGGCAGGACAAACGCATCTGGACTTGCCTGTGTATAAGACAATCGGCGAGGCTATGCAGGAGACTCGAGCGCAAGCATCTGCCATCTTCGTGCCACCTCCTCTTGCTGCTGGTGCAGTGCTTGAAGCAATTGAAGCGGAAGTGCCCCTTGTTGTGTGCATCACGGAAGGAATACCACAAAAGGACATGGTCTCAGTGACACAGGCCCTCAAAACACAATCCAAGACGCGTCTCGTTGGACCCAATTGTCCAGGTATCATTGCTCCTGGACAGTGCAAAATCGGTATCATGCCCTCGCAGATCCACAAGCGTGGCAGGATCGGGATTGTCTCGCGTTCAGGCACACTCACCTACGAGGCCGTCAACCAAACTACCCAAGTCGGACTCGGTCAGTCGCTTGTTATTGGTATTGGTGGTGATCCATTCAGCGGTACCAACTTTATCGACGCATTGACACTCTTCCTTGCTGACAAGGAAACCGAGGGTATCATTCTCATTGGTGAGATTGGTGGTTCAGCAGAGGAGGATGCAGCAGACTTGATTAAAGCTTCGGGCACGACCAAACCAGTCGTCAGCTTCATTGCTGGTATGACGGCTCCGCCTGGTCGGCGAATGGGTCACGCTGGTGCCATTACATCTGGTGGAACGGGTACAGCCAAGGGTAAGCAAGAGGCCTTGCGTGCTGCCGGTGTCATTGTCAGTGAGTCGCCTGCGAAACTCGGTCAGCTCATGTACCAGGCCTTCAAACAGCGTGATTTGCTTTAGACTTCTGATCAACTACGTAGAACCTAAAGGTGGCCATGCATCGGATTCCTCCTCCTCCTGCCGCTTCGTCCGTTTTGCTCGATTGTTCTCCGTGGCAGGCTTGATGGGTTCAACCTGTTCAATAGCCTGTGCCTCAAGCTGCTCCAAGCCAGCAAGCTGTTCCTCGCGCGATAGCCTGCTTGTCTCTTCATCACCGCAATGTCGACGCATCACAAGCGCTTCCACGCTACTATGCCGTCGTCTGCGGGTCGGCGAAGAAGGCAAGACACCTTCTGCCAGCGGCACAGAGTCCTCTTCTTCCTCCTCCGTCCCATCCACAACTGCCTCTTGCGGAGCTTCAGGCTGCTCAAAGTATCGACGAGACCAAGGAGGCAGCGGGCGTAACATCAATCGACCATCAGCGGACTCGGAGCGTCGCACAAGCCGTCCAACAACAGGCGACGCTTCAGCCTTGATTGTATTTGTTGTTGTTGATTCGATCGTCGGTCCAGGTGATGGCGACGCAAGCGCTGGCACAGGCGTAGTGATTGCCTCCACGGCATCTTGCACGGTCCTACCACGCCCAGACTCACTCAGTCGACGTCGCTTCTCATCTAATGTTGCACGCGCAAGGGCATCACTCGGTACTTCACTCTCACCGCGTTGTCGTTTAAATCCATATCCACCAGCTTCCGCTGCCGCTGCTGCGTCGTGATATTTACCGGGATTGCTAGGTCCACCACAGACTGCTAGGAATCGACTCTCCAATGCTTGTGAAAAGCGTGCAGCTGGCAGAGCCAAGAGAGTACGTCTGCATAAATCTGCCACTGGACTCTCCATAGCCTCATGCGTCTGCAAGTGAGCAAGCACCAATTTCGATAAGCCATCAAGAAGTTTCTCCAATGGCGTCGCGCAGATTTCTTCGGTGGCAAGAGAAGAGGCGACAAGTTGGATAAGGGCGTCCAAATCCTGCTTTACAATGGATGCATACCCTTCACGCTCACTACTTCCCTGCGCCCAACCTGTGAGCCAATGCTCGAATTGCTCAGCAGGCCGAATATCCACGACCCGTGTAATGCGGGAAAAGCGAGAACTAGGCTCAATTCCTTCGCCAGCGGTCGTTGCTCGGGCCCATTTCGGTTCAGTCAGGGGACGTGCCTGGTCCATGACCAAACGAATCTTCTTACATACGGCTAATTGACCACCTGTGAGATCCTCTTCAGTGCCTTGCCAGCGACCAGCATTTGCATTGTCTTCTTGAATGAGCTCCTGAAATGCTGCCCAACCATCTGTTTCAATAAGCATCACGCCTTCTGTGCGAAGATACGTCACTTGCTTGACATGATGCGCAGGAATCACGATCCGCTTTTGACCATCGCAGCAGGAGATACTGATACGGTCAGGCGACACAACTGCTTGCTCAGCGGCAGATAAACTTGGTGAAGCTTCTCTGTCGCTTGCATGTCGAAAGTAGAAGCGAATACGACTATCCCTTGTCCCTGTCGCGTCTGCGCATGTCTGCCACGTACCCACCGTGATGCTTGCTATACGGAAATCTGAGAAAGTACGCCTTGGCGAAGGGGCACTGTTGCCAGCCAAATGGTTCGCGCGTGATGAGGGCGATGAAGCAAGGGACGGATCGCCTTGTGGGTAGGAACCACTTGAAAATCGCGCAAGTCGCGCATCTGTGCGCGGCCGTTTTGTAGGCGGTGTCGGCGCACCATGATGATGACCCTGCGGATGCTGCCCTGCATGTGAGGGATACGCAGGATAGCCGTAATTGGCCGTGGGTGGGTGTTGGTATTGGTTGTATGGCAATGGATAGGCGCCCATGTGCATCGGCATCATGGCCCTGTTTCCAACATGCTCTTGTACGTAATGGACACTTCGCTGCTTGTCCCCAGCTGCGTTGCCGTCGCCTTCCTGTCGTTGCTTACGGCTTGTGCGCTTGTTGGACATGGAAGTCGGCGAAGAGGACTGGCGACGAGACCTCAAATACACGAGCAGGCAGCACACCACCACTACTGGTCCACTAGCCCTAGAACAGATGTCAGACTTGACAAGGATGCTTCCATTTTGCTAGCTAGATCTCTCAATAGTCAGAATTGATGCAGGCTGCTCATCGCATAGCTCACACGAGTGCCGTCCTAGCCCTAGCTCAGTCGTCAGAATACCTCTTCACAGGCACGCAAGACTGCCTCATCCACGTCTATGCGCAAGAAACCTACGAGCCAAAGGCCACACTCCGCGGACACAACGCTGCTATTCTTTCTTTGGTACTCGCCAATGACGAACAATGGCTTGTGAGCACTGCTGGCGATTCCATCGTGCGCATATGGTGCACACAGTCTCTGACCTGTCTCTTCGTCATCTATAGTACATACGATGTCGGCGATATACTCGCAGCAGCAGCTTTTGGCGAAACCTTGTTCTTGGGAGCGCAGAACACGAGCTTGCAATGGGTCCATCTTGCTGAGGACAAGCGGATACAGGGCTCACAAGAGCAGTATCCTTCGCGGCGTCACAATAAGTTCTTTGACAGTGCAGGACCTGGCGGAAGACGAGCCCCCAGGAGAACAAGCTTACTGGAGCCCTTTGATGATGCTAAAGCGCAATTGATTGAAATTGGCAAGGAAGATGTCGTTCAGTACGCGCACTACTCGTATGTCTATTGTCTGCTCATGGGCACGTACCACAATACTCACCACCTATTCTCTGGTGGAGGCGATGGTGCAATCAACGTTTGGAGTGTCGACAGCCGCCCAAAACAAGTTCGCAGTCTTTGCCAAGCGGAACAACCAGCCGTCCATTCTCTTGTACAACACGAGAGTCTGCTCTACGCCGGCCAAGCACGCGGTCTTATCTCTGTGTGGGATTTGGAGACTGATCAGCTTGTTCGAAGACTACAAGCACCGCAAGAGGCGCCCATGGATGTCTTGTCACTGCAAGTCATGGGACATCATCTCCTCAGTAGCTCAGCGCAGGCCATACATCGATGGAACATTGCAAATGGATGTGAACATGTCGCTACCTGGCAAGTTCATACAAGCCAAGTCGTTTGTACTGCAATACGCGATTCGCTACTGCTCACGTGTGGCGGCTCAGACGTTGCACTTTGGCGGCTTGCACAAGACCATGAGAATCCCACACCTGGCGGATTCGAGGCAGATCCATTCATGACCGCCTTGCAGCAATTTACAGCATTCAGAAGTATCAGTGGATCGCCTCATCACGTTGAGGAATGCCGACGTGCAGCAACATACTTGAAGCAGTTGGCCAGTAGTCTGGGTGCTGATTCGACATTACTGCCTACTCAACACAATCCAATTGTCCTCATCAAATTCAAAGCAACATCACAACCAGCTCGGCGCATTCTGTATTATGGGCACTATGATGTGATTAGTGCCGACGCGAAAGCCTGGCGGAGCGACCCTTGGCAATTGACTGGACGTAACGGATACCTCTACGGGCGTGGCGTCAGTGACAACAAGGGTCCTGTTCTAGCTGCGTTATTTGCAGCTCATACATTGCGACAAGCACAAAGACTCAAAGCAGATTTGACTTTCTTGGTTGAAGGTGAAGAAGAGTCTGGCTCGCGAGGCTTCCAAGACGCCGTTCTACAAGCTCGGCAACGAGGCGATATTGGCGAGATTGACGAAGTGTTTCTCAGTAATAGCTATTGGCTAGACGATCAGGTTCCGTGTCTGACATACGGTCTCCGCGGCGTCGTGCGCGCAAAAGTGACGGTCGAGAGTCAATTGGCAGACTTGCATTCCGGTGTTGAGGGCGGTAGTGTTCGCGAGCCCACGATTGATCTCGTTAGCTTGCTCGCTAGTCTCACGCACAAGGGCAAAATTCAAATTGAGGGATTCTATGAGCCTGTACGGACTGTGTCGGCAGATGAGCAGCTCTTCTATGAGGAGATCGCGAAGCTCCAGCTGGTCAATCCATTGCCGCGCAGCAAACCGGGGTTGTCAGACAAGTCTGTGGCAGAAGTTGTGGATGACCTGATGAATCGTTGGTGTCGACCGTCCCTGACGTTACATCAAGTCAGTGTTTCTGGGCCGGGGAACAATACAATCATTCCCCATGCCGCCAGTGCCAAGCTCTCCCTTCGCATTGTGCCAGATCACAAGCTGTCTGTCATCGTGGCAGATCTCAAGAAACATCTCGAACAAGCCTTTGAGGAGATGACAACGACCAACACACTGTCAGTCGACATTGAGTCTTCCTCTAATTGGTGGCTGAGCGATCCAACGTCACCGTCATACCGCAAACTTGCGGGACTGGTAGAAGGTGCTTGGGGTATCAAGCCATTGAATATCCTCGAAGGTGGGTCAATTCCTATGCTGGCCTGGTTGGATGAAGTCTTTGATGCGCAAGGCGTCCACTTCCCCATGGGTCAAAGTAGCGATCAAGCTCATTTGACAGATGAGAGATTAAGGATTCTGAATTTGTCTATGGGCCGAAAGATCTTGCTCGAATACTTTGGAACGCCTTAAGCAACGTCGCATGCCTGATGATTCGTGCCTCGGATTCAGCGGAGAGCTGTCAAGTTGTACATGTAGCTAGACTACGACAATCGTTGATACGGCCGCGAAGCCCATAACTCTGGTCTGGACCGGAAATTAAGTTTGACGGGAGCGCCGACTTTCTAGCGGGTAACGATTGTTGCCACTGACAACTTACAAGTTGACAACGAATACTGGCCGTGCTATAAGGTTGCCGTTAAAAGGCCCCGTATCGCTGCGGCAACTATAAGGGTTTACACAAGTGATGCATCATAAAGTGTATGCGGGTGTAACTTGCGCGAGTCTCGACTCTGCTACATTCAGGAGAACGCGACGGGCCGTGCTGCAGTGACTCGCCAAACTAGTGTCTCAAACTAATGGCTCCGGAACCCTGGAGTTGGAAGACCGGCCAGGGACCAGGATATGCGCTCGGCGAGATACTTTGGGGTTCTGGGACCACTCAGGTGCAAAGGTCAAGGCTGGATCTGGGTCCCAGATCAAGGTCGCCTTCAGTACCAGAGAGAATGAGGCTGAAGACGTACGCAAATGGATTGACTGCAGTGGTTGGCGTGTGAGCTTCAGCTGACCAGTGCGCAGTGTATCACATTCGGGTATGATTGGCAGGCCCTCCACAGTGCATATTCTGGACGCTCCTATGCTCACGGCATGTCAGTAGTAGACTCAGTACATGCAGCCTGCAGGAAACCTTCTCGGGCATTTTATCCTGTCTGGCTTTACGACTTTTTAAGATGCTACCTACCAGAATTTATTAGCGCGAACAACGGAAGATGCCATCTGAACAATGACATCTCTGAAAATGGCCGCCTCTTAATTGTGAAAGTAAGGCACGGACCGGGCGACCACCTGTCAGAATGGCAGTGTCAGTACCGCAAGAGGTCGGTACGATGGGACTAGACCCCGGAAAGCTGTACTTTTACGATGCTATACTCGTGCGAAGACTTTCGAGTCTACAGAAAAGGCTTGGGAGCTAGATGTCGAAGCTTCGAGCTGCTCGACTATAAGAAGGGGCTTATATCCTCTCGATACTCGGCATCTTCCAAGTACTCAAGCAGCTTCATCAAGAACAAGACTCATCTACACTATGAAGCTCTCTACTGTCGCCACTGTTCTCGTTGCCTCCACCGCACAGGTCCAAGCTGCCCCTGCTGCTGACCCTACCCTTTCGTTGCTCTTCGGCGGCTTCGGCAGCGTGAGCACCATCTGGAACTGGTGGAACCCTCTCCCTGCATGGCCTCCTCTCTGCCCTACCAATGTCATCTTGCCTCTCGGCTACCCTTACTGCAAGAGCACTTGGGACTTTACCAGGTACAAGTTCCCCGGACCTTGCAAGCCTCGTGACCAGCCAGTCTACAACCCTGGCTGCACGCCTTCCACACCCAACAAGAACTTCACACTCAACTGCCCTACTGCAAGCAGGCCAGCTGGCTCGATCTTTGACGGCCAGATTCAATGTGGCTCGCCATACCCTGCCCAGGATGTTGCCAACAAGAAGGGCCTCGCTTCAGTTGCCACTGTCTTTTCACTCAAGGACGGCTCTCTCTACGACCAATACAGCCGCGCATGCGAGATCTCTGCTGGCAACCAGCTTCAGTGCAATGCCGTTGCTGACCTCACCACGGCACAGAAGGGTTTCTCCATCAGCTCAACTGGTCAGCTCGAGTTCAACGCCGAGAACACCTGGTACGGCTGCAACATTGGTACATCTGACTCTTTCGGCCAGATCATCTTCACGGGCACTCACAAGGACTTCACCGGTGTGATGGCTGACACTGAGAATGCCAACTGTGATGCCTACCGCCTCACAGTCACCTACAAGTAGGTGTCTTGGGACTTCTTCTATATTTCTATACCTTGAGAGGTAGCTGGTCTACTCTCCTGTACACTACTTCATAATACACATTCATGCATTCTACACACTGAACACTCGCTTTACATTTTGATCTCACTTGGATCCTTTATCTGGAGCAGCGCACTGATCGTCGAAACAGGAGCTGAGATTCTGTTCTGGAAACTCCAGAGTTCAGACTTCCGTAATATAGACTTTAAGGAGTTTCAACCGATCTCTGTGGCAACGACCTATGTACGTGCATGGGTCTGCAGAAATCTGCAGTCAGCTCATGGGAAGATTGGCTGTGTGGAGGTGCTACTAGATAATGAGCAGCAGAAGATAGCATGTGAAATGAGATGATGCTGCTATTGTATCAGGAGACTCATCACAAGCCAGAAATAGATAGTGCGTGCTGACAGTCAGAGCGGCAAGTCGATGTTCCAGATGTCGCGGAACTGTTCTCTAAGACTTCGCGGCTAATAGTGCTGTAAACAAACAAGGACGGCCTGTGCTCGGCAGGGTCTAGCTGTGCAAGTTAAGTGCTGCTGTGACATGTCTTTGCAGACACCGGGCGAATCGTAGAATAATCTTGCCATCTGAAGAACTCGACCCTGCAGGCCGGAATCTGGCCACCCCTTAAACTTGGACACAGCGAAAATAAGGGGACTAGTTCAACGACTTTTCCAGGTGAGCTAGATCGCGAAAAGCTGCCAAGACGCGTCGACCAGCTGAACATGAGAACTTAAACATTCAAGGCCAATTGCCTTCATCTACGGCCAGCACAAATATAAGAAGGTAGGCAAATCCCTTTGGCAATCAGCATCATCTCAGCAATCAGCCAGCCCGACAGTAAGAACACTACTCAGTCAAATTATGAAACTCTCCACTGTCGCCACTATTCTCGTTGCCTCCACGGCACAGGTCCAAGCTGCCCCGACTGCTGACCCTACCCTCTCGTTGCTCTTTGGCGGCTTCGGCAGCGTCAGCACCATCTGGAACTGGTGGAACCCCCTCCCTGCATGGCCTCCTGCCTGCCCTACCAATGTCATCTTGCCTCTCGGCTACCCTTACTGCAAGAGCACTTGGGACTTCACCAGGTACAAGTTCCCTGGACCTTGCAAGCCTCGTGATCAGCCAGTCTACAACCCTGGCTGCACACCTTCCACACCCAACAAGAACTTCACACTCAATTGTCCTACTGCAAGCAGGCCAGCTGGCTCGATCTTTGACGGCCAGATTCAATGTGGCTCACCATACCCTGCACAGGATGTTGCCAACAAGAAGGGCCTCGCTTCAGTTGCCACTGTCTTCTCACTCAAGGACGGCTCTCTCTACGACCAATACAGCCGCGCATGCGAGATCTCTGCCGGCAACCAGCTCCAATGCAATGCCGTTGCTGACCTCACCACGGCACAGAAGGGTTTCTCTATCAGCTCCACTGGTCAGCTTGAGTTCAACGCCGAGAACACCTGGTACGGCTGCAACATTGGTACATCTGACTCTTTCGGCCAGATTATCTTCACGGGCACTCACAAGGACTTCACCGGTGTGATGGCTGACACTGAGAACGCCAACTGCGATGCCTACCGCCTCACCGTCACCTACAAGTAGGTTTTGGCTTCTCAAAACTTCTACCATATTTCGAGCTCTAGCTGGTCTAAGCTCTCATAGATGTACTTATAATATTCTTCATGCATACTCATCACAGTCCTGGTCTTACGCGATACCTTCAACTTATCATCTGAAACGTCTCGAGGCTTGACCTGCCCTGCGCCACTTTTGCGTCTGCACCGTGAACAACTCGAGCTCAAACAAGTGAAACACCGGCACCGTCCTGGCCGCCCGTGCCCTTGCTCCACATCTTTCTACTCACGACTGACAGAATAATAGAGCTCTGCTGTGACTTGCTCACTCACTCATGTGAGCTTATTCGTCCGTTTGATGCTATGTCTCGTGATACGTCAAAGCTTAGCTGCTCTTGTCATAACTACAGAGCTTGAGACGGGCTATCACAAGTGAGCTGTCAATATGTTTGACTCGCTAAGATCTCATCCTCTGCTCAAGTGTAGTGCGATGGAAACTAAGGTTGTGGAGGATTGCCCTTGTGCATGAAACAATGAGCTAACATGCTTGAAGGCACTAGCGCAGCGTGCCGCTGGCTGCATCTCACTGACATCCCTCCGCGGCTGGACAAGGAACATAGTCGAATAGGCCGAAAAGTCAAGACGACCGCTCCGGAGGCCACCTTAAAGCTCACCGGGCCTGCCG
This sequence comes from Protomyces lactucae-debilis, assembly GCF_002105105.1. Classification (NCBI taxonomy): domain Eukaryota; kingdom Fungi; phylum Ascomycota; class Taphrinomycetes; order Taphrinales; family Protomycetaceae; genus Protomyces; species Protomyces lactucae-debilis. The sequence goes on from NW_024468010.1 coordinate 212,947, forward strand.
TCTCTTTCCCTCGCTAGGCGTGTTTACAGGCAGGGCCTTGCGGATGCCTCTCCATCTGATGGTTTACCCTTCAAATTCGGATTCTAGCCGTCCCTTAAACTCCAAAATAAGGGACGATGCCGCACAGCCAACTGCAGCCAGCTGATTAAGCGAAGGTCTGTTTCTCTCCCGCAGTGCTAGAGCAAGCTTGTGCTTGGGACTAGATCGTGAAAGCTGAAACGCTACTGCAATGCGCCGACATTTAGCTGTGGATGCATAGGCAAAGGCCCAGTAAATTGTAATGGTCCAGCTTATGGTTCTACGACCAGCTCAAGTATAAGAAGGGACCTATGTCCTCTCGATATCCGACATCTTCCAAGCACTCAAGCAGCTCCATCAAGAACAAATCCTATCTACACCATGAAGTTCTCTACTGTCGCCACTGTCCTCGTTGCTTCCACGGCACAGGTCCAAGCTGCCCCTGCTGCTGACCCTACTCTCTCATTGCTCTTTGGCGGCTTCGGCAGCATCAGCAGCATCTGGAACTGGTGGAACCCTCTTCCTGCTTGGCCTCCTGCCTGCCCTACCAATGTCATCTTGCCTCTTGGCTACCCTTACTGCAAGAGCACCTGGGACTTCACCAGGTACAAGTTCCCTGGACCTTGCAAGCCTCGTGACCAGCCAGTCTACAACCCTGGCTGCACACCTTCCACACCCAACAAGAACTTCACACTCAACTGCCCTACTGCAAGCAGGCCAGCTGGCTCGATCTTTGACGGCCAGATTCAGTGTGGTTCACCATACCCTGCCCAGGATGTTGCCAACAAGAAGGGCCTCGCTTCTGTTGCCACCGTCTTCTCACTCAAGGACGGCTCCCTCTACGACCAATACAGCCGCGCATGCGAGATCTCTGCCGGCAATCAGCTCCAGTGCAATGCCGTTGCTGACCTCACCACGGCACAGAAGGGTTTCTCCATCAGCTCCACTGGCCAGCTCGAGTTCAACGCCGAGAACACCTGGTACGGCTGCAACATTGGTACATCTGACTCTTTCGGCCAGATTATCTTCACGGGCACTCACAAGGACTTCACCGGTGTGATGGCTGATACTGAGAACGCCAACTGTGATGCCTACCGCCTCACAGTCACCTACAAGTAAGAGGTCCCAGTCGGACTTCCTCCTTTCATTGAGTGCAGCAGGCCTGAACTCTTCAAAACTATCTAATGTGATTTTCATAATCTAACGCATCTATTCTACTCTACGTTCCCTTTCTGGCGACCCTTCTTGAGCCTCATTTATCTGTCTCATCGGAGCACAATGCAATACCAACTTTGCCAAGTGAACGGTGTAGAATCCTCCCATCTGAAGGTCGCGTCGCATAAGTGGAGCAGTGAGAAGGCGACGTTGCAGCATTGCCTAGAGACAAGACGCGACGTATGCATACGTAGCAGGGATGGTATCAGCTGCTGAGCAAGTCGCAGCTGTTGGGAAGGCCGCAAAAGCTCGTAGTGCAAAGCAAGCTTTGCCCGCTTTGTCTGCTGTGAGCCATTTGCTAGCGACAAAGCAGCTGCCACAAGTAAACCGTCCCCCATTACAGGGCCTCAGCTAACTGACAGGATCAATTGAGTCCGTTGATAGCGTCATTGAAGACCTTATCTGCTTTGGCTCAGGATGTGCAGCTCAAAGTGCTGCAGCTGCTACCGCTCATCTACTCCTGCGACTTGAGAATATTGGATGACGATCTTTTTGACAGTCTCTCGATCCCAGTGGGATTGCTAGATGCCAATGGTATCGTTGGATCGATTGCCTCAGCTTCGCTCCAGCAGCTGATATCTCTAATATTTGAGCGATCCCTTCCAGAATGTCTAGTCATCTTGCAAGAGCTCTGCAGAATAGCGGAAGCCGGTGAAGTCAAGATTGCACGGCTCAAAGGCATCCAGCCTCTACTGTCGCTTGAACTGATTGAAAGTGTCACAGAAGGACAAGACACTGCTCTCATCAGCAAAGTGGTCGTGCCGTTCTTGCATGAGTTCCTCAAATCACCCTCCAACAGCTTCCCTGTGTGTGTCAGAGTAGCGCGCATTACAAGGAGACTCATTCCAGAGCTATTCGAAGACATCTTGGAGGCATTACGCAAGCCTACCAAGCTACAAACTCTCTTGTTTGAAGTGATCAGCCAAGCGAGCGCTGGCTTGCTGGACGAACAGCATCTGACATTGACGAGTACCCTGCTTGAATTTGAGCAAGACTTGCCCGATCTTGGCTCTTATGCTCAATCTGCACCCGCTACTGAAGATGCAGAAGTCAACTCAGAGGGACTCGTCTTTGAGTCTGTCGCCACAAGCGAGGGCCTAGGTGAGTGGCTTGTGCCAGAGCGCAAGTTGCTTACTTCCGGTTCCTCAGAGCTCCCTTCATTGCCCAGCTACAATCTTATGTTGCTATTTCAGATCATCACTCGGCTCTCTCGACGGCAGAGCCCTGCTTGGCGGAATCTGCTGCGTCTCAATTCTGCATTCATGTCGAGCAGCATATCGAGCACAATGGAGCAAGAATGCGTTGAAAATCTCGCTTCATTGTCATTGAACTCGACTCAAGGAAGCGAAGCATTGACAGCGCGAAATGCATGCCTGAAAAGGCTAGGCAGGCTGGCACTATCCGCTTCAACAGGTCGTCACATGTCGCCACGGTCCTACCACTGCCTTGAAGCTTTCCTTCGCACATCCAAAACTCTGTGGGACAAGTTCGATGAAGCAAGCTGGAACATGGTCCTTGGCATTTTGAGATCCGCAGAGCCGCTCTTGGATGCTAGACGGGCTTCAGTGCCCGATGAACAAGGCAAAGCGGGAGATATTCAGCTCTCATCAAAACTGCTCCAGCAGATTCGGGACTTCTTCGTAACAATCAGCGGAACGCCTGATTCGTCGTTTGTCGCGATGCTGCAAGCGCTTTTGATGATCGGCGAGGTGGATACAACGACACCGCTGGCAAGCCCTACCTTTTTGAGGCAAAGACTTTTATCTGTTGCCTCCATCACAAGTTCAGTTTCAACACCTGGACCTCCCTCTGATGTCACTGCTTTCAACCTCAACAAGCTTGCGCTTATTTGCAAAGCGTGCATAGACCGTTTCGCCGAAAATACAGATAATGCAAAGGTTGCCTGGGATCTCGTTCGCACATACCTGGCTGCCGAAATCGAGCAATCCGAATCACTGGCGGCAGCAGAAATACTAGGGACCGCCATTCGAGATTCTGTTGAAAGTCAAAGTGACCCTCAATGCTGTTTCATTGATGCTATCAAGGATCTGACCAGTCGCAGCCTGCTCATCAAGAACGTGCAGTTAGAGACAGTCGCACATGTTTTGCAATATGTCGGACACAACTTGACATCTTGGGAGTTGCTCTTGAACGTTGTTCATCGTGCAATCAAGTCGACCGAGCTGATGCCTGCGAGTGTACCATCGACCCCGAGAACGCCCCGTTCTTTCAGTGATCACTTTCCAGAACCACATGAGCGAAGTCGTGCTAGTAACGTCGCATCGCTTGTGCGCTCAGCTTTTGGCTCACTAGAGCTGATTTGTTCAGACTACTTAATTGGGTTACCTACAGAGCACTTTCCAGAGCTGGTTGACATCCTCCTGCTGTGCAGCACACAGACTGCAGATATCAATATCAGTCTGTCTTCAGTCAATCTGCTGTGGATGGTGGCTGATGCGCTGACTCTGCCTGCCGATTTGAAGCACGATAGACTTTGGCAGGCCATGATCTCAGCACTCATTCAGGTGGCTCATCATGATCAACGCGAAGTACGCAACTCTGCCCTTTACATCATTTTCCGCATACTCGATGGCAAACTTCTCAAGCTCGGTGATGAGACTTGGTCAGTCGGTGTCCAATTGCTGCTTGAGCCTGTTACAGGCATCCGTGACTCAGAAACACTGAACCTCATCGTCTCAAGTGCTACACGCATGTACATGAATGCGTTGGCAATTTGGGCTGATTCGAAATTACTGCATGAACGGTGGCACGAGCATGTCAACCTCTTGGGCAACGCGGCTATATGCGAGGGTTCTTCTGCTGTTGCCATTCACAATTTTACCTTGCTACATAACTGTGTCGAAGAAGCGAACATCTCACAGGACACGAGACAGAGTGTTGCAGCGATTGAGATTCCGACTTGGTTGCAGGTCGGTGATACGCTGACTTCTGCTAGTGGACATACGCAGGAAGTTTTGACAAAGTACATCGATTCGCTACGGTCACTTGTGGTTCGGCTGGATGACGAAGAGATGCTGTCCCGTACTGCAGCAATATTACGAGCTGCACTGGCATATCAGGGTAGTCCGTCCTACTTGCTCGATATTGACCATGTTACTGCACTTCAAAAGTCCATCTTGGCGACATGGGAGATTCTGCTAGAGAGGCTACCAGAGAAACGGCCCATGTTGCTTTCAAGCATGACTGAATCAATGGGATTTTCAGTCATGTCACCAGAAGCTCGAGCATCGTACACACTCCGTCGACCGTCGACCGCATCGTCATGGGACGGTGTCCCTACTTTCGTCGCCTTTTCCATTCAACTATTGCAACTCTTTGAGCGATACTATCATTCTTCGCAGGACGAGGAATGGGGTTGCATGATTGCATGTCTTGCGCAACTCAACAAATACATTGGCTGTCGATTTGAAGCAGCCTCCGTCAAGGACGCCGCCCGACACCACATTGTCTGGCAAAATGCACTTGAGTTGGCTTTCAAGCTTCTTGAAGCGCCACACACACAACCCATGACTCAAGCAGCCTGGGCAGAATCCACGACTCTGGCATGCCATCTGTTTGCGCCATCAGAAAATCAGTCTGAAGAATATGTTCTGACTGCTCTCAATCGGCTTCACGCCCGCTTGGTGCCAGCCATTGGCGAAATTGGCGAGCGTCCTCTCCAGCGTTACTGCAATGCCTTGTTTGAAGGATCGTTTTTTGAGCATTCAGTGGACGGTACTCTTGTGGCTCACAAAGATGGCCTTCTCAGAGAATGGTGCTTGCTTGAGCTCTTGCGGATGAGCACACTTGGTACTGCTGATGGAACGCATGCTGGTCTCGAAGTGTGTGGCGAAACTGCCATGGCATATACCGTGCAACGCAGCACAGGCTTACTAGAGTCCTTGATGGCTGCCTTTCCTACTTCAGGACATGCACCCATCAAGGAACCAGATATGCATGCACTGACAATTCTGCTGCAACATCTAGCAGACCCTGAAGTGGTCTCTCAAGCTCGACCGCGTGTGCGTGAGCTATGTCGAGCCAGTTGGCCCGGACTTGTCAAGTGCCTTTCACGCTGTGCTCGTAGCGAGGCACCCAAGGGACTTGCAGAGAGCATCGAGGCGGCCCTTCTGCAGATTGGACGGGAATGTATTTGAAATCATGATGACTATAAATGCTATGCAGATGCAACGCTATGCTGTGGTGAATCTAAATCTATGCTTTCTTGCCCGATGACCTTTTCAAAAGTCAATAAACGACGGCTCCATCGACTGAAAATCTGAACACTGTCAGACACCAGATGCATGCCAGTGTGGTTGAGCAAGGATGGCGGAAGTTTGTTCTTGTGCTTGGCGGCGAGTTGGCCCTCAGGCTGCAGTGCTTCTCGCTCAAGTTGTCGATTTCGTATGTGCAATGCTGCTTTGAGCGCCTTCTTTTGGAGGCCACGCTCAGTCTGGTCTGTGAAGACCTTGTCGAGTACTGGCAAGGTATCCTCTTCTGGCAGTATCGGCAGCCACACTGCTAATCGAGCACCTGGTTTGAGCAGCGTGAAGGACGTATTGAGCAAATCAGCCATCATCTCATCGAGCTCATACGGTTTCTTTGGGGGCAGGTAATCCTGTCGCTGATGAACAAAACCACCACCTTGAGTCTGTGGCACTCGTGACGGTAAGCTCCTGTCCTGATCCGCATAGTGTTTTTGCGTCTTTGGCTTGCTCAGATCTCTGCCGAGTGTTTTGGCACCTGCACGAATAGCGTAGGGGCAATCTGTAGCGATACCGTCGACTTGTAAATTCGTATGCCATGGTGGATGCTTGATGTCAAAGACAAGACAATCGAGCAGGAGATGTGGGAAATCATACTGATCATAATTGGTCTGGATATTAATTTGCAAGTCAGAGTCCTTCTTAGCAAGCGATGGATCAAGTACGACGTCTTTGTGAGAGTAGGAAATGTTGCGTTTTGCGTTCCAATCTGCGTCTTTGCGACGTTGCTGCCTGAGTCTCGTCGTACCACGAACTTGTCGGCCGTCAATGTCACTGCCGATGCAAGTAGCACCAAATGCACTGGCAGCGATGAGGAAGCTGCCTGTACCGACAAAGGGATCATATACAAGACCGCCGTCGGTGGCGAGGATTTGGTTCGCTGTGAGTAGAGATAATTCGGCATCCATCGATGTTGTCCCGAGATACTCGCGCTTCTTGAGATCATACTGCGAGATGAGCCCTCTTGACCGGGCTGTAGACGCATTCTTCACGGCTCTTGTGAAGAAGACACGTTGTAGCGTTGCTTCGACATCGAGTACGAAGGTATCGAACCAGTGCTCGAAAACGTAGAATACCTCGTCTGGCGCCTTCATATCAATTTTGCCCTGCCAGTTGAGATGTGCAAAGTCATTGATGACTGCCTGCTGGTCTGCAATGGATCGTTTCCGTTCAAAGGAGTCGACAATGAACTTGAAGGAGACGTTGCAATACGCAGGAAAGGGATACTCGATGTGTTGCTTGAGTGCATCATGCAGCGCTGCATGGTCTTTGCCTGTAGCGAGGAGCGCATAGATTCCCTTGATGCTGAGACTGCGCGCGATGAGGCGCCGTGCTTCGTCGTCATCTTTCAGGTCTAGTACGAGGAAGGGCTGCGATAGGTCGTGCTGGAGGGCAGCAGGGTCGAGTGCGATACCATTGAACTTGGCCAGGGAGAGTAGTTCTGGTATGCGAAACGTTGGATGTGTATTTGAGGCGTAGATGAGGTACGGGGCCATGGCCCGCCTGGGTGGATGGCCTTCTTGGGCGTGGATGTCGTCGGTAGATACTTTTGAGGATGAATAGATATGGATGAGACTACAGGGAACCCTTATGGGTCGCCATCTTCGTTCTGCTGCTGCTGCTGCTGCTGCTGCTGCTGCTGCTGCCTTCTCAGCTCCTCTGGGTCCAAGCCCATGTTGCGGCCAAAGGTCTCTGCCATGTTGCGTATCTCCGGGTCCTGCATCATGCTCTGAACATCCGGCATACCGCCTCCCTGCTGCATCTGCTCGGCCATCTGTGCCATGCGCGGGTTATTGAGGAGTCCCTCGAGCGCGCCAGACTGCATCAGGTTCTGTGCCATGCTCATGAAGGCCGGGTTGTTCATCATGGCTGACATGTCTGGCATACCACCACCTGCACCACCTGCACCACCAAACATGTTGGCCATGGCAGCGAGATCAGGCATACCACCTGCTGTGCCATTCGCAGGACCATTCCTCGTCGTTGCCTGCTGTGAATCCTGCAATTTGCGTGAACACGTCTCCAAACCACGCTTCATAATCTCACTTCCAGGATCAACGGTACAACCTTGCTCATACGCCTTCTTCGCAGCTTCCACATCACCACTGACATACAGCGCATGTCCCAATCGTGACCACGCTTTACCGTACGTCGGATCCACATCACATGCCTTGCGTGCATCCCGTACTGCAAGCTCATGCTCTCCCAAGCTAGAATACGCAGCTGCGCGATTACTGAGATAGACTTTTGCTCGTGGTACCAAGTCGAGCGCTTTTGAGTACTGCGCCACCGCTTCCTTGTAATCCTTCTTAGTCATGGCTGCATTTCCAAGAGACTTGAAACTCTCGGCGGCTTTGACATCTTCAGCTGATGGTTCTGTCGTTTCTGCTACTGCTGCTGCTGCTGCTGCTGCGGTCGTATCAGGTCGACTCCGTGACTTTTGAGTCTTTTCATAGACTGCATAGATTTGCTCAAGACCTGCACCGGTCGCTGGGACCCCGTCTGTTCCAAAAGCTGTTGAAATGGAGGTGATGGCTTGTTGGATGTCTGTTGCGCTGTTGCTAGGTACAGTGCCTTCGTCGATGGACTGTTGTAGATATGCGCATATACTCGCTGCGAGAGCCTTCTTGGACTCAGTCATAGGCATGTTTGTATCAGGCGGAGAAGAGTAGAGGGCGTGTATGAGGCCTCGAGTCGGTTGAGTCGTCGCAGAAGGCGAAAGAAGGAAAAGGAGCAGTCACAGACATAGAGCACAGCAGGGATACACGTAGACGACGGTGAGGAAGATGGCCAGAGACATGACATGCGGACATCCCTAAACATGGTCAGAAAGCAACTCAAGCGTCTCTCTCAGAATGTATATCCCAAAATCACCTGTAAGGCTGCGACGGCCCAGACGACGACGGCGGCATCCTTGGATCCAAGGACCAAGCTTGACCTTGAGGCAGCCCAGCGCCGCCTTCACCACCTTCATACCGTCTCGAGCCATTCGCCATAGCTTGTTCGCGCATCCTCTGTTGCACATACGCTGCTTCCTCACGCGTTTGTGGCGGCCTACCCGCTAATCCGGCCATCGCATTCACCGGCGACGTCGGTCCTCCTCCCACCTGGTGTTGCTGCTGCTGGTGAAAAGAATGATGCTGCTGTTGTTGTTGTTGTTGATGATGATGGTGAGGCGGCAATGGACCAGCTTGAGACAACAAGCTACTGAAGAAATCTTGATTTTGTGCATGATGTCCCAAAATCCCATCGACACCACCTGATCCATCGCGCATAGCAGGCATCGACATGGGCGGTGGTGGGACAAGTGGACCCATAGGACCATGCATACCCATGGGCGGCCCCTGTTGACGATGCGAGGGCGGTCCACCATACCCACCAACCATGTTGGGCGGTTGTGTTTGTTGAGCATAACGCAGGTGTTCGTGTTCTGGTGAAAAGGCAACGATACCACGACTGTTTCGATCTTTTTGAGGACTTGTTGGGTGCGTTCGTGGTGGCAACATGTTGACATCTCCAGGTTGCATGCCTAGCATTGCATTGCGATCAGGGTATTGCAAGTACGGAGCATGGGCTGCTGGACCAGGAAAGCCTTGTCCACGGAGTGGTTGTGAGGGGTTATTACCACGACTTGCATAGACATCGCCCGAACCACCAGTAGGTTCATGATGTTGCCGCTGTCCACCTTGATGCTGAGACGCAGGCGGGCCGGATTTCTGCTGTCCCTGAGACGATGAGAGCATTGCCAGGATACGTTCCAAGCCTTCCACATCATCCTTGTTCTTTGGCTTCCCACTGCTGGCTTCAGCGAACGCTGCAAGAGCATCAGGCTGCTGTTGCACAACTTGCTGCGGTCGTGCTTCTTGGCGTGCAGCTGGCGTTGGTCCAGCAGCTGAGAAGAATTTGCTAAACTTGCTGCTTCCACCAGCAGCGACAGAGCTGTGCCCGGGTGGTGAGGCCTTGTGCTGTTTTTCAGGCGATGGTTGGATGGATGATGCTCCACCTGCTGCAAACAGCTTATTCATGAGTGCTTCACCATCTTCAGTGGATGCCATGGCCGGTGTGAAGCCAGGCGGTGCTTTGACTTCCTTTGCAGGGGACGACGCTGCTTGCTGGAGTGGTGGCAGGACCGTCTCACTCGCCTGTGCACCTGCTTCGAGTCCTTCTGCTTTACGCATACTGGCCTTCCAGCGCTCAAAGTCATCAATTGTCTTGCCACTTGGATCGTTGTCTTCGTCTTTCCCTGCCTCTGCCGCTGCACTTGCATGAGCATTCGCCTTCTTTTCTTGCGCCCAAGCTGGTGCTTCTCGTGACTCCCTGGTTGATTGAGCAGCAGCCTTTTTGAGTCCTCGACGAGAAGCAAAGTTCTCCTCCCCAGCCTCCGGTCGTCTAGGTTCTCTCAGGGATTTGAAGACATCATTCTTATCAAAGCCACGGTCTTCCTTCGAGAGTGGATTGCGACGCTCAAACAATCGATCCGCTGAGCCGCGTGTATCCTTGTCGCGCGAGTCACGCTTGCTTCTTGGTTCTCTTAGGATGAATCCATCGTTATCCGCCGTCTCGCCTGATGATGGCTGTTAGTTTTCATCGTTCTTGATATAATCAGCTGAAGATAGGAAGAGAGCGCACCAGGTTTCGTTGTAACAGGTCCAGCGATGCGCGTAGCAACACGCGGTTCCTTCTGCGCCTTTTCAATGGCTTCACTTGAGATCCACGGTGGCAGCTCGGGATTAATGGCGGCTACGAGCGGTGATTCCCGCAGATGCAGGAGCTGGTCCCGCGTGAAGATGGACATCCGGTCCTGTGTGTTCTGTTGCTCTTGTCCGACGATATCCTCTGCCTTGTCTCTCTGTAGCTGGCCCTGTGATCCTGCTGGATATCTCGAATGTGCTGTGCTGCTTCTGTGTCGTTTCGGGCGATGGAAGGGAAAGAAGCGACATTCACCAGGCTATATATTGGATATATATTGGATATTGGATATATTCATGCAGAGAGTGCTTCCTACACGCCGGCCCGGTGATCAGACCAGGCAGAGGACTGGTACACGTAGTCCACATCCCATATCTTCCACTCCAACGACTCGCGAATCTTGAATATCCGCGCACTCCGCTCAGCATCCGTTTTGCAGCGATACGCAGGAAAGTGCTGCGACGAGAAGCGAACCACGGTCTGCCGGGTCACTCGCATCTCCTCGCCCTCATACGCATACACAAACTCGCCTTCCATCTCCACATCCACTGCAAAGCGAATTCCAGCTTCACCTGCATAGTCGAGTGGTGGAATGGAAGTCCCGTCTTCTGTGGGTTCCTGTACCAATGCAGTGAAGGGCAGCTGTACACAGACAGTCCGAGATTTGGGATCCCTGAGTGACTCGGAATCCTTGATACCACCCACTTTCCCATCGTCGAGGACAAAGGCCTCTTGCTTACCGAGCCAGAGCCAGCAATCACGCATGGCCAGTTGTAGGTCCACTTTCGGTTGGTTCAGCGTTGCAATCTGCATCTTACTCCCCTTCACCTGACTCGCTGCCAACTTGGCTTCCAGAAATGATGCAAAATCATCCGTACATAGTGCTTGCCAGGGTTCCTCCTTCTCCCCACTCAACCTTGCTAGAAACTCACCAAACGCATACCCAGAGCCCTTGATGAACTGAAGGCTCATTTCTCGCTGCGTAACAAGCATATTGATCAACCCCCAATTCATGCTCCGATTCAACCAGGAGTGATTGACTAGGACTGAGAGTAATTTGATGAATAGCCTATCTGTGAATGAGTTGGTATTCGCTGTGATGATGGCCGGGAAATGATGTGGTGAGGCCTTGGGAGGTTCTGGTAGAGATGGCCATAGAAAAGGGAAGGGCGCTGCCGCAGAGGGCGACGGATCGTCAGTGCTTGCTTCTGTCGCAGTACTATTGTGTCGTGCAAAGGGCCTGACGTCTATTCGACGATGAGAAAACTGCGGTACAATGCAGCGATGAGAGCGACAAGTGAGACTTGCTAGCCGTGATGAATGCAGCAAGGCACGCGACATGCCCGACGCGTATGGTCCGTGAGAGTCGCTGCTGCTCGACCTTCAGGCGGTTGACATCATCTCTTCACAGTCACAATCACGGCTACCTTTTGATCATACTTCATTATGCATATATCGTCGCTAGATAGACAGTGTCAAACGGACTCAGCCTGCTCCTTCGCCTCAAGCATCTTCTTCCTCGCCAAGTTACGTTTTGCAACCATACGTTTTGTAGCACAACGCTCAGGTTCTGTCATTTGATCCCAATTGCCAATCCTAGACAACGAACCATCTGTGTTCAAGACAATAGGACCAAGACTGTCAAGAACGACCTTATCGCCGCCGACTTGCAGGTTATGGCCATCGCCAGCTTCTTCTGATGATGGCAGAAGGAGTGGTTCTTTTGCTTGTGCAGCTCCCTGTGCGACAGAGGAAGCACCTGTCATTGAACCAGAAGGGCCTGACGCATCTTGAGCTTCTGCCAGCTTAGGTGATGTGTCAGTGGTCATCCTGGTATATGTTCTTAGCTGAGAGGTGGTTGTCAAGCGGATAAAAGCGCCTGTGAGAGCAAATGCAGCAGTTGTGTGAAGCAGTACACGTAGACTCATGCACAGTTCGGCAGTACAGGTTGTCTGCAGTTGTGCCCTGAGCCTCTGAAGCAGATGACGAGCCTTATGGAGTCTTATGGAGTTGGTTGCTGATGGCGAGCTTCTTCTCGAATTTCGTCGATGCGACCTACGCGTAAACACAACACAAAAAGCATCTCTATGTCTTGCTTAGATACGCTACTCTAGAGGCTAGCTACTACTGCATTCGTCTCTGCACTGCCTTTCGGCATACTTGCACGGTCTTGCCTTTTGGCTCAAACTAAGCTCATCTTGTTACTGTATGCTCATCTGCAAACACGCTCCTTCAGCCGCATTATAGATGGCTACAAGTACTACAGCCTGTGAAGGATCTGAGGATAGTATGATGCATGAGGTTTCTGCCAGCTCAGAACCAATCGTCTATCCATCGATCGGCATCGAGAGCGGTATACTGAGCCCGTCAAAAGATAAAGTTGCGCCGGCGACGCCCTCTCGTTCAAGGCTCGATCCTCGCACGACTGCAACGCCTGAATCAAAGTACATGAAGCCCTATGGCGTCGCCACTCCCAGTTCAGCGCAGCTCTCTGCTTTGGGCACGCCAACGTCGCCCGATAGCCCTCTGACACCTGAAGAACAAAAACGTCGCATGATTGAAGAGAAGAAACGCGCTGCGATTGAGCTACGCAACCAAAAGCGAAAACAACAAGGCATGTCGCTCCTAGCTCGATTCGGCCTTGCGGTGGCTGAACCCTCCGAATCACTCAGTTATACCATGTATGACCCGGATAGGATCGCACAACAGTATACCATGGATCCACAACTGTGTGCTGAACAGCGTGCCGTCATCGACGCTGTCAAAGCTGGCAGGAATGTTTTTTTCACAGGATCAGCTGGATGTGGCAAGAGTTTTACACTCAAGAATATTTGTCGGTATTTGCAGTGCGTCAAGCGGTCTTTTGCCGTGACTGCACCGAGTGGGATTGCTGCAATCAACGTGGGCGGTACCACATTGCACAGTCTTGCGCAAGTGGGTCTGGGGAATAAAGGCTGGGAGTCATACTGCGCAAGCCTCGACCGCAATAAACGGGCTAGATGGCAAGAATTGGACGTTCTCATCATTGACGAAGTCAGTATGCTTGCTGTGGATCTATTTGAGAAAGTCGATCAAATTGCTAGGCATGCACGAAAAAACTCGGCTCCCTTTGGTGGCATCCAAATTATACTGTGTGGTGACTTTTGCCAGCTGCCACCAGTCTCAGTGGAGAGGACTTGTCGCAAATGCGGGTACGTCAAAATGGTCCCATGTCACGAACCACCTCGCCACCTACAGCCACCATTGTATGACGATCCCGAATGGATTCGCTGTGGCAAGTATAGTTGCAAGCATGTCGTCAACAAGGATGCACTCTATATATTCGAATCGCTCACTTGGACCGAATTGTCACTTGTCCGCGTCATGCTCAAAAAGGTGTTTCGACAGGAAGATGAGGAGTTTGTGGGTTGTTTGAATCGTATTCGTTTTGGCAAACCCAACGAAGACGATATTGCGCTGCTCAGAAAGTGCGTACGGCCTCTAGAGCCAATTCCGACGCACTCTGCAGCAGATACAGCAGCAGGGAAACAAGGCGGTGGCTTGATTGACATTGTTCCTACAAATCTACATCCAACTCGGGTTGATGTTGATCGAACCAATCGCACGGAGTTTGCAAAGTTACAAGAATCACAGCAGGTCTATCGAGCTGGTGACTTGTTGGTGGATCCAAATGATCGCTATGGCGAGAGGGTTAGTGACAGCTTTCGCAGTATGCTCGACAAAGGACAAGCACCACGAGAATTGTGCCTTGCAGTCGGTGCACAAGTCATGCTTGTCAAGAATCTTGACTTTGCTGGACGGCTTGTGAATGGGTCGCGTGGCGTTGTTGTTGATTTTGTGGATGGTGCTGAATGTCTTGTTGAGCTCAAACAACGCGCAGCGGAAGACCCTACCGGCAACGCTGCAAAGGAATTGCTCTCATTTCGCAAAGCCAACAGCGACCGTCCCGTACGACTACCGATCGTCTTGTTTTGCACTGGTGCAACAAAAGTCATCCAACCCGTTTCTTGGGAGGTGCAAATCTCGCGAGACATTCACGCTGTGCGCGTGCAGATACCCTTGATTCATGCTTGGGCCATTACGATCCACAAATGCCAAGGCATGACGCTTGACCGTGCGTTTATTCGGATCGAAAAGGTCTTTTCACCGGGACAAGCGTATGTGGCGTTGTCAAGATGTCGCACACTTGAGGGACTACAGATTGCAGTGCTCAAGCCAGAGGTCATTCGAGCAGATCCAAAAGTAGTCAAGTTTTACGATCAGATCGACAGGCAACCTGATCTTGTTGCAGCAACACCACAAATGAGCATGGATCAAGGAGTGGCAGGTCAGCCGCGCAGAAGAACCGGGTGGAGGGAAACGCTGTTGCATGGCGTGCACCAGTATTTCGATGAGTATGCAGCGGATATGGCGTATGGTGATGAAGTACTCGACAAACTTCTCTTTCTCGAAACGATGGAGGATTACTTTGACACGGTACAGATGCGGCATCGTCAGCAAGCTATTCGAGATGCACACCAGCGCTCGACCACATTCAGTCGGCATGAAGAGATGAGTGCTCCATCAAGCAGGATTGCGCTTGTTCCTCAGAAGCGGCAACTTGAACCTATCGTGCTCAGTGACTAGGATGATGGAGGCTTAGTGATCGCTTGTATGAAGACGAGGAGATTAGACAAGCTTTGTCAACCAAGCAAAAGTGGAAGGCCTGCATGCTATGACAACTAAGGCTTAGTTGAACATGTGAAGAACATTTGCTCTCAAGAAATACAGCTTTTTTCGGGTGGCCACTTTGTGCCTGCAGTGTACATGCACTTACATGCGTTCCTCCGATGACCACAATAGACAGATTTTCCAGGCTTCATCGTCCGATACACCCATTTCAGGCCCTTTTCGCCGCCAGTACCAAGTTGTGTAGCCAGTTGTTTAGCAGCCTCTGCGGTGTTCGTGCCACACGAATCCTGCCCAACGGATTTCTTGTGCCATCGCATAATTTCCAGCCTTGCTTCGCATGTGCATTGGAGAATTTGACCTTTCACAGCTTTGCCAGTATCTGGCTCACCAAAAGTGACGCAGGCCCCGTCATCGCCGAAGCATTTGGGTGGGTCAATGCCAAACGCTTTGCTGTTCCAATTCATCACTGTATTGTACATTGCGTTTTCTGGGGTATAGCATAGATCTTTACAGGTTGTTTTTTCTTGGTGGGCCGTGTTGTTTGGATAGGCTCTGAATGTCAAGATGACCTGCTGACAGTTCTTTGTCTTTGACTGCACCTTCATCAGCAAGATGACAAGGGGCAAGACCAGCAAGTACATGTTGAGTTGTTGGGTAGAGTGAATGAAGAAGATGAACATGGGACAAGCCGATTAAAAGCACGCAAGCTAGCTCAGGAGCTTATCTCGACTCTCCATCTGTTCGCAATTCCCCCTGAGTAAACGATGGATACGACAGATTTGCGTGCTCAGCTTGTTGCTTGCCGCTGCCGTGAACTTATCAGAGCATGGCAAATCGGCACATGTCGAAGTCAGGTGATGTTTGGCACGAGCCCCTGAATTTGCGATGCATATGCGAGCTTTTGCTGCAGAATTGACATTATACATGGCTGCTGTCTGCTTGTTTCAGCAGCAGAACCTTTGATTCTGGCAAGCTTTCTCTTTTGGGCTTGGAAACTGGTTGGTATCGTTGAGAAGTGGGATATCAAATTTGCGAGCACCAAAAGAGTAACCACTCTCCAGTCAAAGGTGCTCTTGCAGCTGCTCAAGGCATCAAGAAGCGCCAGCAACCCTCTTGAGGCATGGCCAAGAACGTGTCAGATCTATTCGGAGTTCACATCGCATTCTTGTTGAGCCAGAAGTGACTAGTCCTCAGAGGACACCGCTGCAGCTCCTCTAAACCCTACTCCGAGGTTGATTCCAGGAGTCAGTGCTCGTCAGGAGACAACTCCTGGACCGAACTTCGAATCCCGCAGAATCTCGAAGCTCATTTATGTCTAACAGAACGATCAGCACTAATCTGTTTCTGGTGACTTATGGGTACACTCACCCTCAGACCACGACCCGCGCCCGCTCGGGCTGATGACGATCGAATCAATCGCACGGGAATCTCAAAATTGCAAGAATCACAGCAGGTCTATCGGGCTGGAAAATTGTTTCGAGTGGTCACTGTGGCGAGAGGGCTAGTGATAGCTACCGCAGTATGCTCGACAAAGGACAAGCATCACGATGATTGTGCCTTGCAGTCGGTGCACAAGTCATGCTTGTCAAGAATCTTGACTTTGCTGGACGGCTTGTGAGTGGGTCTCGTGGCGTGGACCGCGTGGTTGTTGATTTTGTGGATGGTGATGAATGTCTCGTTGAACTCCAGGCTGCAAAGCACCTGCTCTCACTTCGCAAAACGAACAGCGACCGTCCCTTACGACTACCGATCGTCTTTTGTTGCACTGACGCAACAAAGTCATCCAACCTGTTTCTTGAGAAGTGCAAATCTCGCGAGGCATTCACGCTGTGCACGTGTAGATACCCTTGATTCATGCTTGGGCTATTACGATCCACAAGTGCCAAAGCATGACGCTCGACCGTGCTTTTATTCGGCTCGAAAAGGTCTTTTCACCGGGACAAGCGTATGTGGCGTTGTCGAGATGTCGCACACTTGAGGGACTACAGATTGCAGTGCTCAAGCCAGAGTTCATTCGAGCAGATCCAAAAGTAGTCAAGTTGTACGACCAGATCGACAGGCAACCTAATCATGTTGCAGCGGCACCACAAATGAGCATGGATCAAGGAGTGGCAGGTCAGCCGCGCAGAAGAACTGCGTGGCGTGAAACGCTGTTCCTCAGAAGCGGCAACTGGAACTTATCGTGCTCAGTGATTGAGATGATGGAGTCTTAGTGATCGCTTGTATTAAAACGAGGATATTAGTCAAGCTTACTCAACCAAGCAAAAATGGAAGGCCTGCACATAATGAAGACTCAGGCTCAGTCCAACATGTGAAGAAGATTTGCTCTCAGTGGAGACAGTGTGACGACTGGGCTCGAAGGGACTCGACGGGGTGTACGTTGAAAGCTAAGACGTCAGCACGAGGTACGAGGCAGAGCTGTTCGAGTCTACTTCTGAAACACTGAAGAAGACTTTTAGGTAGTAGCAATTCTACCTGTGTACGAAGATGGTGAATGAAAAAGAAGATAGCTGTCCTTTTGTCTTCATTGGACTAGAGCTAGAAGCAAGAAAGACAAGAGGCAAGGTCCAAGCCCAAAGACTGCGAGTAGCGTCTAGCCAGACGACTCCAGACGCAAAGAGATGTATTGAGGTGAGTATTAGGAATAAGGGGCTGGAGCCAGAAGAGAGCAAGCAACTTGTTGAAGATGCTGAACGGGTAATTCCATGATAGCGAGCAGAGAAGATTGACTCGGTCGTTGTGGTTGTGCACAAGGAATAACGCAAGATGTAAAAAGTGCTGGTTGGACATCTGAAAGCGGTATCAGAGACAGCGCTGTGTGGGTGGGAAGTCGGTCTTGGCATAATCGCACTTACATGCGTGCGGCTGATGACCACAAGAGACAGTCTTGCCAGTTTTTTGCCCAAGCCCCTGAAGAAGACTCCAATCATGCTGGTCATCCTTGCCGCCCCATTCTGCAGCAAGGTCTTTGGGAACGCAATTTGTTTTTTTCCTGTACCGCATGACTGCCAGCGATGTGTAGCATAGGCAATTCTGATTGTCGCCACCTCCTCCATCATCTGCATTAAAGATGACGCAAACTCCGTCATCGGCGATGCAGTCAGGTCGCCCTGTCGCTTTCTTATCATTCCATGCCATCACTTTCTGGTACACTGCCTGTTGATATGGGACGCAGAGATCTGAACAAGGTGTTTTATCAGTAGCATTGGGCTGTGGATGAGCTGTGAACATCATAATTCGCTGCTCACAGTTTTTTGCCTTTGACTGCACCTTCATCAGCAAGATGACAAGAGGCAAGACCAGCCAGAACATATTGGATTGCTGGGCAGAGTGAACGATGTGTAAGGATGAAGACAATGGAATTGGGGACAAGCAGTATAAAAGTACACAAGTCAGCTTAGGAGCTTACCTCCAATGATCAATGTTGACATCTGTTCGCAATTTCCCCCTGAGTATACGATATGTACGACGAGATTACGTGCTCAACTGGCTGCTTGGCGCTGTAGAGCACCTATCAGAGCTTGACAAGTCGGCACATCTTGGAATCAGGTGATTATCTGCACAAACCCCTGAATTTGCGACGCATTTGCTGCAGATTTGGGCCAAGACGTGGCTGCTGCCTGCTTGTCCAAGGGTTAAGCAGCAGAACCTTTGATTTTGGCAAGTCTTTTCCATCCTGGTTCGAATCTTGGTTGAAATGGTTGTGAGACTTGCCAGCATCAAAGAATCCAACCACTCTGAAGTCAAAGGCGCTCTTGCAGCTGCTCAAGGCATCAATCAACAAGCGCCAGCGGGCATGGCCAAGAACGATCAGTACGAATCTGTCTTTGGCGACTCATCAGCACACTCGCCCTCAGACCACGACCCGCGCCCGAGAAAGCGACAAAGAACCGCGTGCGACAGATGTAAAACCCGCAAACAAAAAGTAATTCCCATGCGACCTTGATCTTGTACGTTGCTGGCGGCTGACATTTGACCTTTAGTGTGATCATGTGCTGCCTAGCTGTGGAAACTGTGCGAAAGCTGGATTAGAATGTACGAGGGCGCCGCCGCCTGACCCGAGTGGACCATCTTCTGCCTATACCCGCAGTCTCGAGGAACAAGTCGCGCGCCTCGAAGCGCAACTTGCCTTGAGTGGTGAGCCATTGCCAAGACGCTCGACAGATGGACAAACACATACTACCGGACAGGGCCAGGGACATGGCGACGAAGCGAGCAATAGTGTCGCTGAGATTGTAGGTGCGCTATCGGGTCGCAATGTCGCTGGTACAGAGTTCTACATTGGAACGACGTCTGGCTATTCGCTCGCTCGAGATCTTTCGGAGATGGCCAGTGCTGTGGTCTGGGATCGGACAGTCAACGTACAAGACTATGGCAATGTGGATGGCGACGACCGGTTGAGTCCCATCAATATCGCTGAACTACAACGGCAGACCCTGGAGATCCCGTCAGATGCACTCAGCGCGCGTCTCATCAATGCATACATTGGCAGAATACACGGACGCTTCCCGGTCGTCTTCAAAAGTGATTTATGGGATCTGCATGCACGGCGTCAGAGTCTCTTTTCGCAAAATGCAGTCGCCAACAATGAGCATGGGTTCAGTAAATTTATGCTCTTGATGGTTTATGCTATTGCAGGACTCAATCTACGACTGACGGAGGACTATACAGAGCCGTCGCCCGAACTGTTTTACATCCAAGCTCTCAAACATATTACAGCGGCGCGCGCTTCTTCTGCCATCAACAATATTCAGGCCATGGTGTTGCTTATGCTCTATCACATGCGATCTGATGCGAGAACGTGGTCGACTTGGCATATGGCTGGTTTGGCGATGCGCACCACCACTGAACTAGGGCTTCATAGGGAGGCCTCAACTGCAGGACTGAAATCGCGTCAAGTACAGCAAAGGCGCTGTCTCTTCTGGACGATGTACTATCTCGAAGGTGTGCTGGCGAGCACTTTGGGCCGACCGCCGAGTTTGATTGATACAGACATTGATCAGCCGATGCCGTACAGTATTGATGAATCAGAACTCGACACGGCAAAACTCGTTGTTCCTGAATCAGGGAGAGAAGCGTTCCCGTACTCAAGCATGACACAATCAATCTTGCTACAACAACTACGTCGGCTCGAATCACGCATGCAGCGAACGGTGCTGCGTGTGGATGTACCAATCGCCACACTCCTGCCAGAACTCTACCCAGTATATGAAAGTCTGCAGCATTGGCAACGTCACTCTATTCCACCGGAGATGCAAGGTCTCGAGCTAGATCGCCCATTGCTGTTCTACAACAAGCTCATTCGAATGCTCCTGCAGCCCTTTTTGACACTCACAGTCAACCCAAACATCAACACGGAAATCAACCTTGGACCTGACAAGGAGCTCTTGAAGCAGTGTCTTGAGAGCGCTGGAACAATTTGTCAAATTCACAAGCGCCTGCACCAGTCTCCCGAATATGGCCATACCTTTGTCACTGTGCATACTGTCTATGTGGCAGGATTGACGTTACTATATTGTCTTTGGCTTGGTGGAGAGCAAGTCTGGTCGTTTGGTGTGAGTAACAACATTCGCGCTTGCAGTTTTGTGTTGAGTATTATGGGTGAGCGTGCGCCTTATATTCGACGGTACAGGGATTCCTTTGAGGGACTCGTTGAAGCGACCATGACGAAATTGGAACGACCGAATGCATTGAGTGGGATGAGTGGAAAGGCTTCGTTTGCACAAATTCAACAAGCGCAGCAGACTGGACAGCCGCCACCAGTGTCACAACAGCAGCATCCACAGCAGCATACACAGCAGCAAGCACCACCCACACCACAGGAACCACATCTACCAGTGCCGCCTGTGCCCAACTTTTATGAGCCGCCGAATGGGTTATCGATGGATCCAGAGATGAATCCGTATTGGTTTGAAGGGTTGACGATGGCGGATGATGGAGCGTGGAACATGGCAAGAGAGCTGGCTGGGTGGATTGACTCTGTGGAGATTACTGGGACGGGTACGTCGTCTGTGCAGTAGCTGTTCTCTAGCCGTCTATGGTCGTCTATAGTCATCTATTACCAGCTATAATCACCGATTACCAGCTATAGTCCATCGATTTCGCTACCTGTTCCTGAGTGCACGTGAAGAAGTCAAATTCAAATTCAGAAAGCGACAAGACGGCGACCAGACAAGGTCAATCCTGCTAGCTGAAACCCAAGAGGCCTGGCTTCTACCTTCTCGTCATGCTGCAGCGTTATGCCGGTTGTATACGGCATATGAGTACACAGCTCAATCCGCCCCTCCGACAAAGCACATCGCCCACAGCAATCCTGGGCCATTCTTCAGCAGCGGCCCTCACGCGCCAACAGATCCCTGGGCGGCCAGGCTTGCTTGCCTCCAAGAAAGGCATGACGGGTCTCTGGGATGAGGCAGGGAAGAAAGTCGCCGTGACGATTTTGCAACTCGATCGAGTTCAAGTCTTGCAATGCAAAACAGAACAAATACATGGTTACAATGCCGTTCAAGTGGGTTGTGGCTTGAGACAACCTCGGAATGTCAATCGCGCACAGCTGGGAGAGTTTGCAAAGAGCAAAGTGTTTCCCAAGGAGAAGGTTGCTGAATTCAGAGTCTTGTCGCATGATGTACTCAAGGACAG
Source organism: Protomyces lactucae-debilis (assembly GCF_002105105.1). Taxonomy (NCBI): domain Eukaryota; kingdom Fungi; phylum Ascomycota; class Taphrinomycetes; order Taphrinales; family Protomycetaceae; genus Protomyces; species Protomyces lactucae-debilis. The sequence goes on from NW_024468010.1 coordinate 234,444, forward strand.
CGATGGCAATGAGCAATATACACCAGCGACGCAACTGTTGGCATCACACTTCTCAGAGGGTCAGTTTGTTGATGTACGTGCAGTCAGCAAAGGAAAAGGATTTGCTGGTGTCATGAAGCGACATGGTTTCAAAGGTCTACGTGCTTCACACGGTGTCAGTATCTCTCACAGATCAGCAGGATCCATGGGTCAGTCACAAGATCCAGGTCGTGTCCTACCGGGCAAGAAGATGGCCGGACGTATGGGCGGCGAGCGTGTTACGGTACAAAATGTCGAGGTGCTCAAAGTGGATGAGGAGGCTGGCTTGATCTACCTGCGTGGGCCAGTCCCTGGTCCCAATAAGGCCTTTGTGAGGCTGCAAGATGCCATCAAGAAGCCAATGCCGTAGTCTAGGTAAATATCTTCGCCTCTGTGACTGGCACTTTCCCTTCTACGCCAAAATGAGCACACGACCAAAAGACGCGACGAAACATTTCACCACGCCCACGCCCAACGGCGATCGGTGCACGGGGCCTTCATCGAGGCGTCGATGGACCATGAAGTCCAAGACTCGGCCGGCCTTCCATTATCCTTTCGCATCCCCATTATCGCCGTCTTTGGCTTATTTCTCTTTGCTGTAAACCTTTCCATCTTGCAGTACACCGGAATCCCCGTTGAGCGGCTTCTTGCGCCTGAGCAAGGGACCTCTGAAAGACATGGCGGCTTGCAACGGATCAGGGCGTGCTATACGTTTTCACTAGTCTTTGCCGGACTGCTTGTCGCTGGTCTTGCTGCAACACAAGTCTTGCACGCACAGCTCATCTCTATTGCTGTGATGGCTGCCATCTTGCTGATTCTACTTGCACCGTCGCGATTTAGAGTCGTACCATTTGCACAAGAACGGCGGCGATTCCTGTCACAACTAGGACGGATCTGTCTTGGTGGGATTAGCACAGACGAGGAAAATTCACGGTTCTTGGACATCTTGGTGGCTGATGTACTCACCTCCTATGCGCGTGTCTTTGGCGATGCATGTGGCTTACTCTTCTCACTGTTCTCCATGCAACAAGGCAGTGTGGTTGTCAATACAGGCATTGCTTTCGCTGTTTCTGCACCATACTGGATACGACTACGTCAATGTCTCATCTTACTCTCACAAACAGCTGAACGAGGTCATCTCCTCAATGCAATCAAGTATGCAACTGCTTTTCCTGTCATTTATCTCTCTGCCTTGTCAGCAACAGGAATTGGGTCGCATGAGGGTGATGTGATTGGTGGTGTGAGCGGGAGTTACATCTCACATGGAAGTCTTCGACGTGCATGGATCATGGCATGTCTCTTGAATAGTATTTATTCGCTCTACTGGGATATCTGCAGAGATTGGGACTTGTTTGTGCATGCTGGTGCACAACGACCATTTGGGAGACCGTTGCATTTCAACACGCTTGTGTATGGCTTTGCCATGGTGACTGACTTGATACTTCGATTCCTATGGGTCGCCAAATTTGCACCGCAAGCAACGGTTGCTGGGTGGGATTATCGATTTCAGTATGCAGAAGTCCTACGGCGCTGGATGTGGCTCTTTCTACGGGTTGAGTGTGAGCATGTTCGGTCGACGGGTGGCGTACGGTTACCACTCACAGAAGTTGAACTGGATGAACGAGGTGGTGTGGCCTTTACAGCACGAACACGACAAGAGAGTGAGCAGACGTCACGAGGGCTGTTGGCTGGGAAAGTGGACCAGGACTGATCAGATATATTGGTCCTTACAAATGTATAGATGCAGCGTGTTCTATCTAAACACATGCTTAGATTTCACCAGCACCTGGAACAGTCTTGGCTTCTTCAATGAGTGCATCAACATCAAATGCCTTGCCTGCCGTGAAATCCTGCAACATGGAACGACGACGCTGACTGCCTTGATCAGTACTGTCGACATCAACACAATAGAAGCGTTGCAGCAATGTCAACATCCATGTCGCTTGCAAGCCATTGAGTGCGCGTGAGTCTGTTAAATCGCCCTTCATCAGAACGAGACCTTTTTCCTCGAGGAGTTCAGCGTGGTGCTCAATGATGGTATGTGGACGCGCATACTCGCCACGCGTCTTGTACTCCAATAAACTGGTTAGGATGAGATGAGCCGTTTCACCGTCTGGAAAGGTCCATTGGCAGAACTGCATTTCCACGCCTTGTCCCGGTCTAAAGAGTGGCAAGACAAACATGGGATGATGCCGAGCATTGCGATACAACGTCTTGTAGGTATCGCCTTGAATCACTGCACACAGAGCTGTCTCTTGGTTGGCGAATCGTGCACGCCAAAGAAGTTCAATCTCCTTGGGTTCATGCAATCGCAACTTGTCCAACGCGATGTAATTATCAATCTTCTTATGGCCTCGATTCTTCGACGCTGCAGCCGCTTCTGCCTTTTGTTTGGCAGCGGCCGTACTCGCTGAAGTCTTGACTGGCTTCACCAAGTCTTGCTTGATGGCGGGAGATGGCTGGATGGCTTCTTGTGCCTTGACGCGGGCTTTATATTTAAGGCGTAGTTGTTCAATAGCATTGCCACCTTTGAGACCTTCTTGACCGGCGCGTTGTTGGAGTTTATGCTGATACTTGTCTGCGATGGATGCATAGCTTCTATGTGCTAGCCTGCAGCATGCCTCCCTATGTCCTCTAGCCAGCATGCCGTGTATTTACTGTCGTCTGTCAAAGTTGAGTCGCATGTCGAATAAAATAAAGACACAACGACCAGTAACTGCGACGCTCCTACCGTCCTACCACCTCATCCACTAGCCAAAGATGAAGCTCGTACGGTTCTTGATGAAGCTCACGAACGAGACGGTTACACTCAGTCTCAAGAATGGCTCAACCGTCACCGGCACCATCACTTCTGTCGACATGCAAATGAATACCCACTTGAAACACGTCAAACTGCAACAAGCACGCGACTCAACGGGTGCGCAACCGGATTTAATGAGCTTGGATACGATGAGTGTGCGTGGGAATAATATCAGGTATTTTGAACTACCTGATTCTTTGCCGTTGGATACGTTGTTGATTGATGATGCACCGAAGGGGAGGAAGAAGGCGGAAGTGGGTGTGCGCGGTGGTGGTGTGCGTGGTGGACGTGGGGGTGGTGCCGGTGGTAGAGGCATGATGCGTGGTGGTGCAGGTGGACGAGGAGGACCAGGACGCGGTGGATCAAGAGGGAGGGGCGCGACGAGGGGAGTCTGATGCTCAACGACCAAGCACGACGAGACAGGATGATCTGGCAGGGACATGACATGGACAGGGACAACTGAGATGAGGATGGACTACTTCCCTACTGCTCCATCCTGTCTCCCTCTTCCTCCTCCTCTTCCTGCTCCTCTCCAATGATCGCATTCACCCTCGCAACAACATCGTCGTCCTTGCTCCCGTCCCCAGACTGCATCCAGTAGAAGCTCACCTGGTCGCTGCTCTTGAAGCGCAATGCATAGATTCTTGTATTCTTCTCCCTATCCGCCTCACCCACCTCCTCGCCATCCTCCCGCACAAGCGTCATCTTATCCACGGGGACACGCTCGAGCGTCGCATCTTCAGGAAAGATGATGAGATCTTCTTCCGCCTCCTCCGTCTCTGCCTGTCCACGCTCCCTCCAGCAGAAATGGAGCAAGTCGTCGCGCTGCTCAAGGGAGAGTGTCCCTTTTCGGGGGTCTGGCACAACGCGTTTTGTAGTGCCTTGACGCGTACACTTGCCTGCATTGCAGATGATTTGTCCAGGCATGTCTCGATGAGATCTCTGTGTAGCTTGCGTGTCTTTGATGCGCTTTAGAGAGACTGAACGAGGTACAAGGGATGGGCGCCTGTTGGTGTCTGACACTGTCTGTTCTTTGCAACTTGTCCCTCGACACGTCATCCACCCCCAGGACCGATGCATGGACAGGTACCTGCTACAGCTTCAGAGACGTGATGCTCAGTCACGCACAGCAAATGACACCGTCGCTGAACTCTCACAAGTAGCTCTACTCAAACGCCAACTTGAAGAACAGCGTGAAGTCAGTCGTAAGCTTCAGCAAGCGTATGCTTCACTCTATGGCTCATGTAAGACAAGAAAGCTGATACTCGTGTTAGGACTACTCGACTGAGTAGCTTGCTCAAGGCAGAGACGCGCAAGACGGAAGAGTACAAGCAGACTGCACAGGACAAGAATACCTCGATTCAGACGCTGCAGGATGAGCTCTTTACTAGCCAGGTACGATGACCTCTAGTCGTGTCATATCTCAAAATTGACGTCCCTCTAGCTAGAATTGACACAAGCAGAAGCACAAGTCACGGCGTTACGTGCAGAGAACGATGCTCTGGTAGCACGCTGGATTGAACGCGTCAACATCGAAGCACAGTCGTCATGAAGAGTACAAAACGACACTTATTGACTAATTGACGTGAACATTGATCTTCCCCTCCTCACCGGCCTCCCTACGTGCACCTGCCTCCAACTGCTGTGCTTTTGCAGCAGCACCCGGTGCAGCGGCATCGAATTTGCCATCGCCAAAAGTACCGTCACCCGACGCATTCGCCTCCTCAATGCTCATCCCTTTGCCTTCCTTGGCAGATGGGTTATCCCGTGGATCCTCAGCATTGGGTTTCGCATGACCTGCAGAAGCGGCAGCGGCGGGTGTTGCGCCCGAGCCAGGGTGTGTTGTATCAGCACCGGACATGGAGGTTGCACCACCACCACCGAGACCAGCGTTGCCTGGTGCCGGGACATCACCGTCCATATGGGAGGACTTGCCCGCTGACTTGCCACTTGTCAGACCGCCTGTTTCATGACGACCGCTAGGTAGTTGTTAGTCTTATTGCTTGATATATACTCCGTTTTTGTGGGGAAAGGGGGTAGGTGCTTACCCTTCAAGTGCAGCATTACCGCGAGATGTGTTTGCCGGGGAAGCATTGATGTGATTATCGTTCTTGTTGACTGCTGCCATGTTTCTGATTCAGTGATGGTAGAGATGAGAAGGTAGGCAGAGGTGGTGGGTGAGGTGGTGCTTTATATGCTTGCTGCCTTGGCGGTTGGAGCTCGAGGATGACGTCGGGAAAGAGGAGCTGGGGACGTCACAGGGACAGCGCGGGCAGAGATCAGGCATGGAATAGTCACGTAGATAGCTAGAGACTGCTTAGCTGCTTGGCTGCTTACTGCTGCAGATGAAGAGCAAGGGAAGTGGCTCCGTCTCTTTCCCTGTCCCTGTCTCTTGGATGGTCTGTAGCTCTTTCTCCCCACAGCAGTAACAGAGACAGTCCTGTAGCTACACTTTATACTTTACACTCTGCACTCTGCACTCCCTCTATCCTCCATCAACTATACCTACAACCATGCTCACCCTACTCCATCACACTGTTCAGATCACAGTGACCCTCTCCTGCCGCCTTGCCCTGCCATCCCATCTGATTCCACCATACCTGACAGCACACCGACTACCACTGCTACCTACTCCATGTCCTCGCTCTAAGCAGTCCTAGACTTCAGCGCATCCATAGACATCCAAGCTCCTCATCATGGCCAGTGCAGGCGCATACAAGCGCTTGAACAAGGAATACCTCCAGCTCCAGAAGGATCCACCAGAGTTCGCCATCGCCAAGCCGTATGCTCTCTTCCTATGTCTATAGAAACCAGGTCTGACAGCTGCAGGTCTGAGCGAAACATCCTGGAGTGGCACTACATCATCACAGGACCACCCGACACACCTTATCACAATGGACAGTATTACGGCACCCTCCACTTCCCAGCCGATTACCCCTTCAAACCACCATCCATCAAAATGTGTACACCCTCCGGTCGCTTCCAGTGCAACACACGACTCTGCCTCTCCATCTCTGACTTCCACCCAAAATCATGGAACCCCTCCTGGCAAGTCTCAACAATCTTGACGGGTCTTGTGAGTTTCATGACGAGTGAGGAGATGACGACCGGTGGACTCTCAACCAGTCATGCAGCGCGTGTCATGTATGCGCGGGACTCACGAGCGAGTAATCTGAAAAACTCGACATTTGTACGGGAATTCCCAGAGATTTGTGAGGAGAATCGTGTGCATGTCGCTGCTCAGGATGCTGCTACTCAAAAATTACGAGAGACAAGTGGAACAAAAGAGATGGAGGGATCTGCTGTGCAGAATCTAGAGCATGCGCAGGCGCAACTACAAGGGACGGGTGGTGGTGTCACCAAGCTGCTTGTCGGTGCAGGCGTCCTCATTGTGATCCTTGTGCTAGGCCGCCTTCTTGGCGAGTCTTGAAGCTGCTGTCCGCAGAACGACGACGACGCGCTACAACTTTGATGACAAAAGATATAGAACGAACTTAAGAAATTGCTTGCCCGGCATCTTTCGCAGGCACCTGCTTCATCAGATTTCCTTGCTTCTCCTTCTCTGCTCTCGCCTGTGCAAGTGGCTGTAAGGAGCGTAGCTCATGACAAATCTGCTTCGTCTTGCCAAAATACACTTCCTGCAGGAGATTCCGCATCTTGATCTCCATCTCCTCCACCAAGCGACCCAAGTTGCCAACATGCGATGCTGCATCCGAAAAACTACACGTCTGTTGATGCTGACGCGTCATGTTACCACCCAAATTCATTGAATCGAGTGCATCATTCGTCATGGTCATATCGAGCATCACCGTTGATGTCAATTCATACCGCATACTACCATGCTTCCCACCACCACCTTGTTCAAATGCCGCAAAGACATGGATCGCATCCCAACTGCCTTTACTGTATTGTCCCGGTGCTTGCTTCTTGAGTAAGATGGCACCGGCAAGGGCACCTTCTTCAGGTTGCCAGAGGTAAACGGAAGACAAACCACCTTCATAGTAAAGATCTCTGTACACGTCAAATGCCTCATTCAGCGCAACTTCCAATTGTCGTAATCCGGCAGCCGGCACAGACGCGTCTTGAATGGGTGGATCAAGCTGGTTACTCCACGGTGAACGATAACTGTCTTCTTCCCTGTTGAAGTCACAAGCAAGGAAATCCTTGGCTGTTTGCTTGCAGGTCTTGATGAGAAGTGGTTGATCAACAGTGCCTAGCAAGTCTTCGGCAATCTCGGGACACGTCTCACAGAGCGTTTTGAGGTTGCTTGCAATGTCTTGTGGTTTCAAGCGACGTAGAAGGTCAAGTGCTGCATCCAGTGGGTCGGCCTCCTTGTTAGCAATGTTTCACTGCTCATAAATGAAGAACGCACCATGGTTGGCTTGCTGGATGACGCTTCTGTGTCGTTGCGTTTGAGTCCAGAGCGCGAATTTCACTGCAGCGAAAGGAGACGCGAGCGCGACAAGCTACATACACAAGCAGAGATGCGCATCCGCTCATCGAGAAAGCTATAGAAGAAGGGCTCTGGCTAAGAAGCAGATGCACAGATGGATGAAGTGCCAGACAGCGAGGATGAGCTATGGCAGCCACCGAGAACAGCTATTATTGCTACAAAGAGAACGACAGCCTCGAATGATTTGATAATTGATGAAGCTCCAGCTCTTTCCCTTGCTTCTGCCGTTTATGACCATGAGAGAAGTCTAAGTCCTGATGAACTGGCAAGTGCTTCATCTGTTCCCTGCATGACTGACCAGCAGGCCCAGCCAGTCGAGACACAACCGCCACCAGCTGGCCAACAAATACCATTTCCGCTTTCCTTACTGGCAGACTCGGATGATAGTCTCAGCGATGTGCCTACTGCTGATGTTGGTGACGGAGCCATGGACGATCTCGTTGTGAAGCCTTCTGTGACAAGAACGCCCACACAAACACTCGTCTTCTCCTCACAAGCAAACTCACCCATCCCAGAGCCAGCCGTTCACTCAACAGTCATGATTCAAAGTTCGCAGACTCGCGAATCGCCACAGCAACCATCCAGCCCGTCAGCAATCGAACCTGCAATGACACCGTCACGCATCGCCAATGAACGTCGTTTCCGTCCTAGAAAAGCAGCACAACTCAAGCCCTTCTCATACGATATGGCTCAACATGCTCGTGAATTTCAAGCAGCTGGGTTTAAACCTATGCGATTCAGAGGATTGCCTGAACCGTTATTGTTGCCTGGTAATGTACTAGGACCTGAAGCAGATGCAGAGTTTTTGCCACCTGTCCGACTTGCTCGGAAACCTTCACGTTCTCGTTCACCGCCGTCAGGTATCCTTTCTCGGCCCAATGCAGTGGACAATGTCCCTGCAAAACAACTAAAGCGCAGAATCAAACGATGGCGCGAGATCAACCGTTTCGATAATCTCTTGCAGCCAGACAAGCCCCTACGATCCACTGAACCGCTCCTCGCCCTCGAAAATTGGAATGCTGCGAGTCCGGAGGCGAGTGATTTGGAAGAGGCTGATGCACAAGAAGAAGCCGAATTCGCATTGAATGTCACGCCAGGTTTGTCGCCGCTACATATGCCCTCGCAGCGTCGGTCACCCACACCTCTCTCCTCGTCAGAGGAAGACACTACTGCCGCCACTGCACATCTCGTCAAGCAAATCAGGAAGAAGACACGAGGCGTCTTGCCTGCTTCCTTCAAGTTCTTTGCCGAAACACCAGCAGCGGCACTCAACCGTCTCGCACGACCAAACAACATTGACGCATCTGGCATCAAAGTTCGTGGCAAGGCAGTTCGAAAGGATAAGACGGGACAAGTCCTACCACATCGCAGTGCTTGGCAGATTGAAGCGTTTAGTTCTGCTTCAGAGGAGGAGGCGACGATGCCGACAGTGCCGAGGGGTAGCGTACGCAGTTCTGTGGGCGGCGTGCATGCACTGTCAACACCTCAGCTACAAAGTACTGCCAGTGGGCCCATCTTTATTGATGATGATAGTGATATGGAGCAAGAGGAGCAAATTGATCGAATGGTGGATAGAGCTACCCCTCGACCAAGAGTTTCTAGGATAGGCCCTGGTCAAGCAAAACGCAAACGACAGCAGAAATTACCAGATGGGTTTGCGAAACCGCGTCAATCATCTTCTGCAAAGCCGCCGAGTCGACATGATCGCGCGAAACAAACAAGACGTCGCAGGGCTGCACCACCTTTATTCATTGGTGACTTGCTGGACCAATTCGAAAACCGTTCACAAGCACCCCGCGATGTCAGGCTCGCATCGCGCGCGGTACGGCAACGTGGTGGTGATGCAGGAACGCAACTCTCTCGCAAACAATTCAGCTTTTATGATCCTACAGTCAGATCAGAGCCAGATGCTACCGATGCTGAAGAAGGCATACAGCGTGTATTCAGGCGTTGGGCAAAAGGTGTGCTTCCTGTTGAAGGCCAGCGGGCCAAGCAACACCAGCAACGGCAGGTTTTGAAGCAGCAACGACTTGCATTACAACCTAGCGAGCCGAAACAAGTGCGGAAGCGGAAAAAGGCGTCTACCGTGCGTTCAGGTGGCTTCTATCTTGACGAAGCAGAAGAAGCTACGGATGAAGAAGGACTCCCGCTCAGTCTGCACCAGCAAAGACCACCGGCAGTACCCAAGCAACAAAAAAAGGCAAAGCAAGTCCGCTTCTTTGCTTCGCGAACGTTTCAAACGACTCTTGAAAAAGAAACTGGTCAAATTGCGATAGCACCACATACAACAGCGCCACAAAGAACTGCCAAGCGTCCAGCATATCTTCGCAACCTCGTGGAGATTACCAATCTTTTCGAGGAAGACGATTTCGCAGCAAAGGTGTCGCTTTGGCAGGCACAAGCTCCAACTCAGCAACATGACGAATCGATTCGTCCGGACGATGCCAACTTGGCTGCACCGCACCGTAAGCAAAAACTACAGCGGAAAAACGCAGCTCAACGTAAAGTACCTTTACAACAATCGCTCGTTCCATTCTTGATTGAAGCAGACGAAGGTCGCACTGAAGCAAATGTTAGTACAATGTTTGTCTCTGATGCCATCCTTACAGATGTCTCCCTTGGTTGCGAACCACTCTCTCCCGGTTGCTTCTTTGCGCAAGATACGGTCGCCGGTGCTGAACTTGCTGCGGTTCTTGCTGACGGTACCTTCTTGTCAATTTGCTTCTACGAGCATGCGAGATATGATGTTGGACACCTGCCTCAGCTCATCAATCGCTTCTTTCCTGCTTTGGAGTATGCTATTCGCGCAGGAAAGCCCGTGCAGCGCGACGAATATGATGTCTTTCGCTTTTTGATCAACGATACGGACCTTCAGACCAAAGCCGACATCTTTGGCAAGACAAACGAGCTGCGGCAACTTGCACTACTCAGCGAGCATATTTTATCACGAAGCTGGCTCTGTACGTTTTGCCTCATTTTTTCCTTTCAGATGGCGCAACAGCAAAACCAGTGGAATCAATTCTCGCAGGTTGTTGAGTCAGTTCTTGGATTTCTCCTTTCCTCAACGCTCGAGTCTGTGGAAAGTATGCTTCGACGCCAAAGAGACCAAATGGCACGATCACAGGGTATATCCGCCTCGGATGGGAGCATGCTCGAGTGCTGGACAGTCTTATTTCATGTCACCCAAGCCAGTGCGAGTGCGGATGCCACCCTGCCTAGCTTTTGGACACGCATCAATAAGTGGCTCGACTTGCCTCGTTGCGGAAATCACGCCTTGTCTGAACGTGCCTGGAAGACAATCATGCTGCTCAGTAGCATCACATCCTTTGACCTGTTTGGTCATGCTGCATTGCCAGTAGAGAATTGGGATTGTGTCCTGGCACTTCTCGGCAAGGTATTGACTGGCTATGATCAGCAAAGTGCATTGCCCTCTAGTGGTAGTCATGACGCTTACATCTATCTTAGCTTACGTCGCTGCCATCGTCTTGCAACCATCTTTCAGTGGCAAAACTGTGGAAAGCTGCTTCAGGGCAAAGTTGGCGGTGTGTTGCACGACTTTTTCTGGCGTCAACTCAGTCTTGCCAATCTGCAACACGAACAATCTCTTTATGGCGCATTTCCTCCGTTTCTCCATCATTTGGGAGATGAGCTGGCTTGTCTTGAGTATGAGCCGGGCGACATGGCAGGCACGTTCAGTACTTTTCTCAAGTTGCTCTGTCTCTGCCTTCACCAGCTACAGGATGACTTGGAATCCGATGATCGCCGTGGCATCAATCAGATGAGAACAATCGTTGACAAATTCCAGACATTCGGACCAATGAATGCACAAGCAGATGCGGATCTATCGATCACACAGCTAGGGCAGATGCGGAATCGCTTTGCTGTCGAGATTGCCATCTATTGGGCCGCTGGCCAGTACAAACACCAGGACATATCTCGATTGCTCGAGACAAGTGCTGCACACATAGCTGGTTCGCATCTGGAATTACGACGGGTCAATATTGAAGCCTGGGGAATCGTTGTTCGTCTGCAGCTCTCTAGAGGCGAGGAAGTCCGCTTACCAGCAACCATTGCGTGGTTTAGACGCATCTTTTCAACGACGGTGGATGATATCAAACGCTTCACTGTCGAGATGAGCCAACAGCAATCTTCGGGCCGGTTCAAAGCACTCCAAGAGAATGTTGGACGTTGTCACCGCATTGTCTTGGAATGCATCTCTGCATACAGTGCTGTTCTCGCCCTCCCTGGCGTCAAGGCTTCTCCATCCCGTGTTCATCAATTTTGGTTTATGGACATATTCACGGCAATCTTGCACAATCAAGCAATCTTCCAATGCCAATCAGCCAGCTCAGCAAATGGCCGTCTGGCGGTACTGCAGCAAGCGCTTGATTTGACTGCGCCCTTAGTGGAGGCTGCAGCGGCTTTTGGTAGCGAGGAAGAATCGCAAGACTTTGGATTTGATTTTTCCCAAGATGAAGACGGGAATGCTTTGGTCGATATGAAGACATTTGTCAAGCAAGATCTGCTCGAGACTGCACAGCTTGTCCATCGCTTCTTGTCGGATGTATTTAGCAGCTGCTGGCGGTATGAGCGAGACTCTTCTGGCGAATACGTGCCTAAGGAAGTTCCCATCACGGCTCTGCTCATTCAGCAATGCAAAATGGGCATCGAAGCGCTGTACCGGTGTGTGCGCGCCTTGCGCAAGATTGAGAAAGCCCCGTGGTCTTCACTCTTTGATCGTCAAGGGTTGCTGACATGGTGGAAACTACCCGAGGCAGCTATAAGCGCTCGTGTACTCCCATTCTATCTCGCTCTTCTCTTGCGACGCGAGGCCACATTTTATGACGAAATGAGCCACTATGTGATTGCTGTCTGGCTCGGAAACATGGCAAATCCTGATGTCCGTGCAAGTCAAGCGACACTCACAAATGAGCTGGTCAAGCACAACACCGACCTTGTCAATGTCGGCGAGATGACTGCTGACTTGTTGGATCAATACAGGTTGAGTTATATCGACATCTCGCTGCGAGTCTTGATCAGGGACAGCAATCTTGAATTGGCCAGAAATTGTGTGGCAAGCTTGGCGGATGTGATCAAAGCATATTTCCAGGGTATCACAGACGAAGCAGACAAGGCATTCTACACTTCTTTTGCACAGGCAATCATTCGTGTCATCCACGAATATTGCGGCACAGCGCTTGCCCTCGATGACATCCCAGCGCTTGCTTGGCTCCTGGACGAAAGCAATCTCCAACAGCCTGCTCGCATGTACGCTGTTGCACAACTACGCTCATTCGCACATGTCGATATTGCCAGCATTTGGGGATCTTTTGCTGTGACTATTGCCGAGTATTGTGAGGAGCAAATCACAGATCCTCCGTCTGCTGCTCTGTCTATCCTTTGCCAAGCATTCGGTACGCTCGAAGGCAGATCCTGGAATCACGAAGTTGCTTCACTGCGCCGTTTCATTGTCGTCGGCATCTACACGGCTTTGTCGCAGCTTTCAAACACATTGCCGCAAGCGGTTCTTTATGCTGCGGTGCTGTCTCAAGAGCTGCAAAAGACCTATGAGCAATTGACTGCTGAATGCCTTCAAGCCGACGAAGCAACTCAACTACATCTTGCTCATGAAATCTGCCAACTAGCCTTTGACTTGCAACGCTCATCAAGTCTGACGACACTATTTATGCGTCTGCTTGGGCATTCTCTTCGGACGCAATGCAAGGAAGTCGTGGTTGAATTCCGTGAAGCTATCCGAAAACCCCAGGTAGCAGTGCAACCCCCAGCAGCCGTGTGCCGGGCTTTGGAGCAGCACTTGCAGGACACATGGCGTGCTCAGGATCAGGAAGCTGTCCACTGCATGCTAGACTTGCATGTTGTTGTGGAGCAACAAGCGTCCCTCTTTACCCAGCCCGAGAGTGCGTTCCTGGAAGCGGTCTCCCATCTCGATGTGGCGTGAGACTGTCGGCAAATTCCGCCTTGGAAACCTCCGCATTTCATGAATGACGATCTGTACAATCAATAACCAAACAATCATGTCTGTGCAACCAGGATCTCTCGTGCTCGTGACTGGTGCTACCGGCTACATTGCCGCTCATGTCTGTCAACAGCTGCTCGAAAAGGGCTACAAGGTCCGGGGAACTGCTCGTGATTTGACCTCGGAAAAGTCAACGCACCTCAAGGACCTCTTCAAGCAGCATGGCGACAAGTTTGAGCTTGTCCAGGCAGAGGATCTCGAGATTGACGGAGTCTTTGATGATGCAGTGCAGGATGTCGATGCTGTGCTGCACATTGCTAGTCCATTTCACTTCAAGGTCGAGGATCCATACAAGGACCTCATCAATCCTGCCGTTAGCGGCACCAAGTCTCTCTTGTTTTCTGCAAAGAACAAGGGAAAGAAAGTCAAAAGTGTAGTCATCACCTCTTCGGTGGCTGCAATCTACGGTCCACAGGACAAGGGACACGTCTACACAGAGGCCGACTGGAATGATGCCTCCGTCAAGGAGATTGAAAAGACAAAGGGCAGCGATGACTTCAACAAACAAACCGCTTACCGCGCATCCAAGACGGCAGCTGAGCGTTTTGGACAGCAATTTGTCAACGAGGAGAAGCCCACCTTCGCCGTGAGCTGGGTTAATCCGGCCTTTGTCTTTGGTCCTGCTATCCACTTCATCAAGGACACGGATAGCATCAACACCTCTGTGGCTATACTCATGAACTACTACTTGTCGCCCGGGGAGATCTCCGCCAACGGCCCGACCCAGTCGTTCGTGGACGTCCGTGATGTGGCCACGATGCACCTCGATGCCATGGAAGCAGGCGACAAGGTGAACAATCAGCGTTTCATTTGTGTCTCTGACTGGTTCACCTGGCAGCAAGTTGTCGACATTCTTGCAAAGAATTACCCAGACAGGAAGCAAGCTTCAGGTGGACCTGGTGCAGGGGTCAAGGAGGTGCAATTCACGAGCGACAATTCCAAATCGAAGAAGATTCTCGGCACCAAGTACATTGGCCTTGAGAAGTCTGTCATTGACACCGTGGACTCGCTGAAGCAGTTTCACTGAGTGGACAGGGACTAGTTGATCACTATATAGCTGGTAAAATGTCAATTTGCCTCGAGCATTGCGCTAGGATGCTATCAAACTGCTTATGGCAGTGGCACGACTATCATCAAATTTGAAGGCAATCACGAGGTGACTATTCCCTGCTCAGCGCATACTCATGTTCGAAGCTCAGCGTGCCTTGCTCTGCACAGACCGACGTGTCCTTGACTCCTTGACTCCTTGGTTTGTGAAGCAACTCGCGAGCCCGTCCAGCATGCACCCATGTGTCCCAAATGGCACCACTCAGATTCAGTGACTGAGCCAGACACCGGGTCACAATGGCATACATCGACCCTGACAGGGCCTGACTCGAGACCAGTGCGTCAGGTCACGACATACAAGACTGAACTGACTCGCGGCTCTCATGTCTCGGGCGTCCACGAGCGATTCTCTTCTGAATACGCCTACCTCGGATGGAGGTAAGCCAGATCAGGAGGAAGCAGACACTCGGAGGACTGCCAACCTCGACTATGCCCGCTTCTTCGGCTTGAAACCCCATGAAGGCATGATTGCATTGAGAGGACAGGCTCGAAAACGACATCAAAGGTGGATTTGCAAACTGTGTCCCGAGAAGCTCCCAATTCAAACGCGTTCGTGTCATTATGATGCTGGGAGCACTAGCTCGCGTTTGCGCCATTTGCGCAAGCACCACCCTAGAACGCCGGGACTCACTCCGGCTCCGGGCACGAAACCCAAGTTCCCCGATGGTCAAAGGGGTATTGTCGAATCACTTGGAATTCGAGCTCCTCGTGGACAACGCGTCTATTCAGGTTTTGATATTTCCAAGATGCACGACCTGCTGCTAGACATGATTGTCGAACGTAAGCTGCCCTTTGAAATTGTCGAATCACATGCTCTTGAGGCTTTGGTTTCCCGCCTCGCACAACGTGATGTACGGCTTCTAACCGCGGACGCCATGCGAAGGAGATTAGAGAAGCGTTCCTTGTCTGCGCGCGAGGAGCTGAAAGACGAGACCGCGGCCGCAACGGGCAACATCCCTTTGACTCTCGATGCCTGGACTTTGTCATAAAAGCACATGTGGCTACCCTCATTTGTCACATGTAGGCTCTCGTCTGAGGTTCCAGCAACCCACGTTGTCTGCTGAAAATCTGGTCGTCCATCCGCAGCGGAAAGAGCTGCCAAAGCTCCAGGTCTAAAAATGTAAGCCATCTTGAGTCGATACTGTCAACAGGACTGACCATAGCTCCCAAGGTGACACGCTCGAATGAATATGGAACAGCATCTGCAGCTCTGCATGATGCCATGATACCTACAAGAGATGGCAATGCAACTCTGACCAACGTCGAATTTGCGATGCCATCAACCATGACTGGAGCAAATCACGCAGCGTATCGTTGAGAATTATTCAAAGCATTTTTTGCCATCAATAGCGAAGACAAGAAGCTTTCTTGTCGAAGGAAGACAGCACTTGGCAAGACGCTCGCCATTACGACCCTAGATATCAGAGGACATGTGAGAGGGTTGTGCCTAAGCCGAACGAGCCCTACATACGAGTAAAGGCCCTGCTTGACTATGTCGCTGGTATCGAATGTGCTGCTGTCAAGAAGCCCTTCATCACCTCTCACATGCACAAAGACTCGGTCAAATTCCTGGAATCTATCAAAGCAGGACATCTCTGGAAACGACCTGGTGGCTGTTTCCATGTTGAATCGTGTCAAGGTCCTCCCATATGGATATCGGCATGAGAACCTCGAGGATTGGATTCTTCCATCAGTATCCAAAGCAAAGAAATTCTATGATAAACGGGATCTACCAATATGAGATCTCTTGGATGACGCTGCAATGTTCTCGATGCAAATTGGGTGTTGGTTTGCACTGGTGTCATGACATCCTTTGGAAGAGGAAATACAACTTTGATCTCTAAGATCAGCTCAAAATGCTCCACATTGAACTTAATACATCTATACCATGCGTGTTGCATCTCTGGTTTGTGGTGATGAATTCACAGAACGCGAATTTCGATACCTCGACCAACGATTCGGAGTACCACGCCTCCCTCCTGAGCTTTGTAGAGCTCACGGTCCCAGACCATATGCAAAAGACGAACAGGTCCACGACTATCTCGCCAGCCAATTTGGAACGAAGTTCGCAGTTCCTCCCGTGACGACCAAAGCAGAAAGGGATTTATGCAGATCCGCTCTGGACGAATGGCAAAGGTCAAGTGGACGTCAAAACACATTGCCCTCGGCTGAGGGCTATATGCAAACCACCAGAACAGTCAACGAAAAGGCTGATCGGCAGATCATTCATTATAAGCACATCGACCGTGTCAGAAGATTCTTCGAGAATGACGAGAAGAAACGAACGAACGACACGCTGACCAATCTACCGCCTTCGTCCGCGATGCGGCGAATGGCTGCTGGTCACTGGGCCAGGTCATCTATCGAGGTGCCTTTCACCAGCTCAGGCGATCCTGTTGTGCGCAACCTTGGGCCACCTAGACCGCCTGAACAGCCTGTCAAGCTCATGAATATCGCCGCTTCTACACAAGCAACACGGCCTGCTGCTTCCTGTGCGCTCACACTTTTTATTGGAAAGGAAAGGCACTCAAGTGATGTGCACTGAGTCGGCAAAATGTGCAGTCTCTACACATCAGGTGCATATCAAGAAGCACATTGTGTGATTCATGCCCCACATTTGAGTCGTGCTGAGCGCTCCTGGTCAGGGAAAAGGCCAGATGTTTTGAGCTTATGGAATTGCTGGCATGTTTTGCAGTACGAATGCAAGAGGAGTGCAGGATCATTATGGCCTACAGCTTGCACTACGAGTCGCATGACACTTTCAGACAAGCTCCAATCTGATGTGGAGAGCAGATCAAGCAAGCTGCTCGGCTTCTTTCAATCTGACGCATTCTGTGCATCCTGATCGAGGACGAAGGCAGGAAGTTTGTCAGCGTGTCGTTCATTTTTTTCTTCTCGTCACTCTCCAAGAATTTCCTGACATGGTCGACGAGCTTGTATTGCATGGTCTGCCCATCAGCCTTTTCGTTGACAGCTCTGGTGATGTGCATATAGCCCTCAGCCGAAGGCAATATGTTTTGACGCCCACTTGACCTTTGCTATTCGTCCAGAGCGGATCTGCACAAGTTCCTTTCTGCTTTGGTCGTCACGGGAGCAACCGCGAACTTTGTTCCGAACTGGCTGGCTAGATAGCCGTGGACCTGTTCGTCTTTTGCATACGGTTCAAAACCGTGAGATGTGCAGAGCTCCAGGGAGAGGCGTGCTATTCCAAAACGTTGGTCGAGATATCGGACCTCGCGATCAGCATATTCATCCACCACAACCCAGTGATGCAGTGCCTCTGGAACAGGTATACCGAGTTCGATATGGAGCATTTTGAGCTGATCTAAAAGATCAAGATTGTATCCACCTTTCCAAATTATGCCGTGGCGCCAGCGCATACCGACACGCAAATTGTAGCGAGAACGTTGCAGCGTCAACCAAGAGACCCCATATTGGTAGCTCATACGAAAGATTGAACTTCTTGGCTTTATATTTCAATTGAGCATTTCAATTGAGCATTCCCCTTACCGATCATCATATGGGAGATCTTAACTCACTCCACATTGGTGACGCAAACAGACGCCAGGATAATCCGAGTGATGTCCTGCTTTGATAGATTTCAGGAGCTTTGCTATGTCTTTGTGCAGCCAAGAATTTTGAGGAAAGCCTTATTTCATCTTAATGACAAGCATGTGGCAATTGAAGCTCTTCTCTGGCTACATTTCGAGTCTCAATCATGAATTGAGGTTCTGCCGACAGCGATTTCAAGGCTTGAGTCATGCTTTCAATTGGTGTCAATATTGCAAGCAATAAGGCTCTGCCAAAGGTGTGCGCGTCTCCTTTTGTGTCACCCCAGGGCGTTTTGCCGCAGAGAGCGTATTTGCAGGAGCGTTCATCATGGCTCATACTCATTGCTGACAACAAGCCCCAAATCGAGAGAGTACACAAAGGACTCGCAGGTCCAATCAGGCCCTCAGGCAAGCACACACTGGTGGTTGCAGGAGCTATCCGTGATTCGAGTTAGGGCAATGACGTTCATCATGGCTCATACTCATTGCTGACAACAAGCCCCAAATCGAGAGAGTACACAAAGGACTCGCAGGTCCAATCAGGCCCTCAGGCAAGCACACACTGGTGGTTGCAGGAGCTATCCGTGATTCGAGTCAGGGCAATGACCCCAAAGAACAGAAAAAATAAACCCCCTGCGGGGATTGAACCCGCGATCTCGTCCTTAGGAAAGACACGCCTTACCGCTGGGCCAAAGGGGCCTTACATAATCGCAACTAACTCGGGAAGAGTGCAGGACGTATATAAATAGTCAAAACCTGAAATATCGCGCTTTTGCCTTCAAAAACCCCTTAGGCAGTCTCGCAAATGATACGATAGATGTCTCTAGTAGTCTCGGATCCTATCCATCTCTCCAAAGCCTTCTATTGCTGTTTTTGTGCGCAAGAAGCTTATCTAATCCGGCATCTACCAAAATTTTATCAGCCAGCGCTAGCACGACGACATCTACAATACAGAACATCATGAAGTTGCTGCCGATTGTTGACCTTGAGGCTGATCAGGGCTTGCCAAGAGCGACATTACAGCATCTTGGACAGATTCTGATCGTAGTGACACCGAGCAATTTCGGAAGAGTTCTTGGCTTCATCAAAGCACACTTCACGCTGGTCTCTGTGCTTGCAGATGTCAAGGCCCTTGACGCCGAGCAAGTTGCTTCAGTTCTCAATGGTGGAGCGAGCGCTGTCTTCTGTTCTGATGAGCAAGCGGAAGCTGCTGCTGTTCCCAAACCCAGACGCATCACATCTATTGTGCAAAAGGCTGACCTGACGTCGCTGAAGGAGGAGCAAGAGGCGTACTATTTTGAGGAGACACCGACACTCGAAGCCTTACAGGAACTTCCAGCATCTGCGACACTCGTTACGTCCGCGGCCAACCTTAAATTACCTGAACAAGAAAACGAGAATGCACCTGCGTCGCTCGGCCAGTCATCAGGCTCACTCGACATTGCCCAAGTCTTTTGCATAGGCACACAATCAGATCGCGCAGACAACCTGATTCCCACAGTTGTCTGCAACAATCGCAATCAAACACTTGGCCTAGTCTACTCGTCAAAGCGCTCGATTGCCGAAACATTACGCACCGGTACAGGCGTCTACGAGTCTCGAAAGCGTGGACTATGGTATAAAGGAGCTACCTCTGGAGACACACAACGCCTTCTCAGACTCAGCTACGATTGCGATGCCGACTGCATCCTGTTTCAAGTCGAGCAAACTGGACGTGGCTTTTGTCACCTGCCTCAATCCTCCTGCTTTGGTCAGCTCAAGGGGCTCTCTGCACTTGAAAAGACGCTCGTTGAACGCAAGGCATCTGCACCAGAAGGTAGCTACACCAAGCGGCTATTTGAAGACTCGAAACTATTGAGAGCCAAGATTCTGGAAGAGGCAGAAGAGCTTTGTGATGCAACGACCAAGGAAGAGGTTGCATTTGAGGCTGCCGACCTCATCTATTTTGCAATGACTCAATGTATTGCAAAGGGAGTATCTCTGAATGACGTCGAAGGTGCACTGGATGCCAAAGCACTCAAGCTGCCATCCGCTCGCCGGCCTGGCAATGCGAAGAAGCCATACGCAGACAAGATTACGGAGAAGGAGGCGAAAACAGTGGCCAAGGTCAAGGAATTGGGCGATGATCCACCAGTCGACGATCAAGAATCTCTCAACCTCAAAGTGCACCAAGCTGCAGACGTCTCTCCAGATGAGCACAAAGCTCTCCTTCGACGGCCGATCAAAAGCAATGACGAAATTAATAAGCTGGTGAAGCCTATTCTTGAAGCAGTCAAGGAACGTGGCGATGCAGCCGTACTTGAATTCACCAAACGCTTTGATGGAGCTGCGCTGAATAGTCCGGTCTTGCGCGCGCCGTTCGATTCATCCCTCATGAAGCTCAGCGGCAATGTCAAGACCAGCATTGACCAGGCCTTCTCCAATATTCGCAAATTTCACCAGGCTCAGCTCGACAATGACCAGCCCATCTCAGTGGAGACTATGCCTGGCGTCGTATGTTCTCGCTTCAACCGGCCAATTGAGAGTGTTGCTTGTTATGTTCCAGGCGGTACTGCAGTACTGCCATCCACGGCCATGATGCTTGGTGTCCCAGCCATGGTGGCAGGCTGTCCTCACATTCTCTTCGCTAGTCCACCTCGCAAAGACGGCTCGCTTAGCCCAGAGATTGTGTATATTGCTCACAAAGTGGGTGCTGAAGCAATCTTACTTGCTGGCGGTGCTCAAGCTGTTGCAGCGCTGGCCTACGGGACAGATACGGTTCGCAAGTGCGACAAGATTTTGGGTCCAGGCAACCAATTCGTTACGGCGGCCAAGTCCATTGTCGCCGGAGATGCAGAGGCACTCGTCAGTATCGATATGCCTGCCGGTCCCTCTGAAGTGCTCATTATTTGCGATGGTAGCGCGAATCCAGCATTCATTGCAAGCGACATGCTCAGTCAAGCAGAGCACGGCGCCGACTCCCAATCTGTCCTGGTAGGTGCAAATCTCACCACGGAAGAGATTGATGCCATCAAGAAGGAAGTGGTCCGTCAAGCGAACCTGCTTCCACGTGTCGACATTCTAAAAAAGTCGATCGCTCACTCCTTCATCTACAATGCGCCGTCTGTGGATGAGGCCATCCAATTTTCGAATGCCTACGCACCAGAGCATCTCATTGTCTATACATCAAACTCGGCAGCCGATGCGAAAAAGATTTTCAATGCTGGCAGTATCTTTGTTGGCCCGTATTCGCCTGTTGCTTGCGGAGACTATGCATCAGGTACGAACCACACACTTCCGACATATGGATACGCACGGCAATACTCTGGTGTCAACACGGGATCTTTCCTCAAGGCCATCACGTCCCAGGAAATTACGCGTGCCGGACTCGTTGATCTTGGCAAAGTCGTCATGCAATTGGCTGAAGTGGAAGGCTTGGACGCTCACAGAAATAGTGTACAAGTCAGACTTGACTAAACCATTCTATATAATCGTAGATATCAGCAGTCCTTGCTCCAATAATTCTTGGCCATGCGTGGCAACAAGTCAAGTGTCGTGAGGCCTTCATCTGCTTGGACCCAGTCCGTCAGGTTGCCCGTCAAGTAGGCGCTAGCAGCATCAGTGAAGAAAGACGCAGCATATACATCGACGATAGTCTCATCGCTGATATCCTCTGGCAACGAACTGTTGCTCTGAACATAACGAGGTGACGAAGCAAATGGTAGAGGAATGTGCTGCGGATTATCACCATCACGTCCAAAGTCGTCATTCGTAGCGTAGCCAAGCGACAAGTCAATCTGCTCTTGACGTTTGTAAACACGGTCTGTCTGCATGTTCTTGAGAAGATTCTTAGCCACACCCCACGGTACCTCCTTGCGAAGGATGGTATTCGTAAAGGGGATAATCTGGTAGGCGTTGTCAAGGCCAAATTTGCCCTTGTACAGATCGTATCGAACAGCTCCAGTATTGATGAGTGCAATGCGCGGTTGATCTTCACGCCCAGGGGCGACCATAACGCGTGGAAAAACTTCGTTGGTGAGGTAGTTGAAGATGCTCATGTTGCTCGAAACAGGATATCTCGACTGGTAGTAGTCCCCAGGAGAACAACCAAACACAGCAGTCAAATTCAGGGCCAGACGAGCATCAGTGATGTTGCGAGTAATCTCAAGACCAAGCGACGTATTGAAGGGTGACGAGCCATTAGTTGTCAACTTGATGAATGTGTTGCGGTTAAAGTCCAGGTACGAACGAGCAAATGTCAAGCTCGAGTTGACGTTACGTTTAGCACCAGTGACGTTCCGACCTTGGCCGGGCTTGATGCTTCGTCCAAGTCCAGTCGGGGTATTTGCTCTGGTCTTGTTGCCAAAGCCACTGATGGACATGAACCCGATAGTTTCGCAGTAGCGGCCTGATGCTAAGCCCACAGCGCTCGAATCATACACAACAAAATCTCTAATGTGACGATGTCCACCAAAGAAGGCAATCGGCGTTGCTGGGTGGTGCGCCCGGATGGCTTTATAGACAGAGTCCCATTCGGGTGAGTCCCGCATGGTGACGTGGCCGACCACGACGAACAAGTCAATGTCTGAGCGTCGTGCTTGCGCTTGAAACCAAGTTTGGTTGACAGCTGTACCAACGGGTGTAACGACGCTAGCATTGCTATTGCCTGTGAAGTTGAAAAGAAAACCAAAAGACAAAATTCGTAAGCCGAACTTGGTTGTGAAGTATGCATATCGGTCGGAGAAAGGTCGACGCGTGCCATTGATGTAAATATCGACATTTGAAGTGAGATAGCGTCCTCCCCACTTTGGTGCGAAGGTGTTGTATGTGTTGGTAGCAATCTCGGTCGTGTACAATTCATGGTTGCCTATACTCAGGACATCGTACGGTAAATTGGCAAATAATGGCAGGGTCAACGCGCCATTGGGCGAACTGTTGTCCCCAAGCGCTGTGCCATCGTGCAAGTCGCCGCTGTCCAGAAGCAAAAGGTCGACTCCGAGCCTATCTGCAATTGCTTTGCTCCTACTCACAAAAGCGCTCATGTCGCCAAAGTCTGCCGAATAAGACTTTGCACTCTCCGCTAGAGAGCCGGCAAGGTAGCCATGGGTGTCTGTAGTGTGCAAGAAGTTGATTTGGCCCCAGGGGAGCGGGGCAACAGGCTCGTCCCTTGCCGCAAAAGCGTCTGGCTGAATTCGTTTGAATAAGTGGTGTTGCACAGATTGCTCGAACGTAAGCTCATGTGGTGTTGCCCAGTCATGGTCTTCGCATGCAAACGTAGCGGACGTGAGCAAAAGTGCAAGAAGAAAGAGCATGTCAGAAAGCAGTACTGCACTCGTTGATGTTTGAAGAGGGATACCAGGAAGCGCTCTTCACACACCTGCACCAGAAGACAAAGACAGATGAAAGAGATTGGCAAGAAGCAGTTTTGCAAGAGGTGAAAGAACGACTGCCCTCTTTATATACAGTACAAGAGCCTCTTCAACGGTTGAGTTGCTGCAGATCTCGGAAGCAGGCCCGGTCAGATTAGATTGGCGAAGTGTGACGAAATGATTGGCTGAGACTGCACAGCACCGCAACGGTCGTCGACAGTGCTCGAGTGTAACAAGGTTGTCAACAACACCACAAGATTTTGTCAATCTGTACAGAGCGATGCGTGCTGAGCTGTAGACAGTGAGCTTGAGCCGTGCGCGAATATGAGCTCGAGGCAAGATAGCTTCACACTATGATAAGATGAAAATGAGTCATACCGGCTCAAACACAGCCCGCTGTCTCCTGTATGCAAATGACTCACCAACACCGGCCATTCTGGTGACACAGAAAACATATAAGGAACCCAGAGTCTGCCCTTTTGTCATTTTCTTCTTCCCTATCACCACACCTTCAAAAGGTCTTGATCTTCTACTTTGCCTATTCCCACAAGATGAACGCACTGTATGAGATTGCTGTTAACCACGGCCTGGCTCGCGAGGACTCACCCTCCTCTCGTCGCCAGAAGCTCTTTGATACCGAAGGTGCGACTGCTGAAAGCTCGGGAGGAGCTCCCCAAGACATGGATCCACGCCTGCAAAGCAAGGCTATTCCTACCTTTCCCCTCTACCGACTGGCATGCCCATCTACCTTCTCTATCTCCTCCATCGCCTCTCTTCTATCTGGTCAAGAGGATGTCCTACCTTTCAGTTCCACTATCACCTCTAGTTCCGCTTCCACCCAGTTCCCCGTGACGCCATACAGCTCCATTTTGCTCGGCGACAGCATGCTCTCGTTTTATTCCTTGGCAAGTGGCAACGATGCTACACCATTCCAGTCTGCTATCACGCGGGTTGAAGAGCCGTCTCGCCGTCGTTCGTGGGCTGAGCGTTTCCTTTCCTTGTTCCATATTAACGAGAAGCTGCCGATCGAGCCTGAAGCGATCGTAAATCCATACAACGGTCTCTGGCGCTCAGCGTCCACCATCGCCGTTGTAAACGCCTCAGAGGAAGCTGAAGATGATGAGGACGACGACCTATCTGTCTACAATGACGACTCCCTACTCTATAG
Organism: Protomyces lactucae-debilis; assembly: GCF_002105105.1. Taxonomy (NCBI): domain Eukaryota; kingdom Fungi; phylum Ascomycota; class Taphrinomycetes; order Taphrinales; family Protomycetaceae; genus Protomyces; species Protomyces lactucae-debilis. The sequence continues at coordinate 258,926 of NW_024468010.1, forward strand.
CGATTTGGATGATCTCACCACGATGACTAGCATCTCGGCACTTCCTGCCCCTGCTCTACGCACTCGGCCTTGGGTGGACAGCTACCTATCGCTTCTCCAACCATACGAGCCCAGCGTAAGATCCAACCATAGCACTACCGATACCGCATCCACCCAACAGCCTAGTGGCCCTGCATTCCGCCACCCCGTGCCAGTCTGGCTTGGCCAGTATATTGCAGTAGCCCGCATAGCCCAGCCAGATGTTGCACTGGATGATTTGATTGAGCTGTATGAGGCATCCAAGTTTATGCTCGATGAAAACGGGGATCCACTCAAGATGCTTCCAGCAGAAGCGTTGCCCGAGCCCATTTCAAGAAAGCGTGTCTGGAGGAGGGCACTGAAGAAGGCGGCCAGTAAGGTCTGCGCCAAGTTCAATCATAAAAAGACGGACGCCAATGGTTGCGCAGTAGACGGAGCATATCACACAAATTGCTCGATGAACAAGGCTCCCATAGCTGTGCCTGAGATTGAGCAGCAGAATGGGAACGATTCTAGCCAGCCCAAGAGGCGAACAGAGCTGACACGCAAAGTCGTGTCGCTCTTTAAAAGCAAATTAAGGCGGTCGGCAGACGCTTGAGCCTGGTACGCTTGAAAGGTAAACAGAATGGCCATGCAGAGTCGTATCGCCCTCCAGACGCAGCGCAGAGTGGTGAGTCGGATTTTTCAGGTCCTCATTGTTGGCAGCTGCATAAGAGAGACGATTCGGCGGGAGACACATTTGTTGTGCATCGGTTATTGCTTGGTGCTTGTGCTTTCTGTTGCATTGGTTGCTGTTTTGTTCTGGCGTTTGATTTAGTGTGTTTGTGCGTAGACAGTGCGTAGAGTGCAAGAATATTGAGTTCACCTGCCAGTCCTTGATGTACTTCCCCGGTCTGTGGCGATTGTGGCGTGTTGTTAGCATTGAGTATGAGCAGCATGAGCAGTGCGAATCAGATTGCATCATTGTCAAGAGCGTATCGATTCCCAAGATGACGAATGAGCTATGATGGACGCTGCTGCGGAGTAAGCTCTCTGCGGCAAAACGCCCTGGGGCGACAGAAAAGGAGACGCGCACACTTTCTGCAGAGCCTTGATGCTTGCAACATTGACACCAATCGAGAGCATGAATCAAGCCTTAAAATCACTGTCGGCAGAACCTCAATCCATGGTTGAGCTTTGACCTGTAGCCAGAAAAGAGCTTCAGCCACATGCTTGTCAGTCAGTTGAAGCGAGGCTTTGCTTAAGAATGCATGTAAGGGCCCTGATCTGAGCTTTGAACATACAGCTATTCGAGCAAGACACATTGACAGATGTTCAAGCCGTTTCCTACTCGAGCTCGTAGCCTGTTGCGCTGTACCGCAGATGCACGCGGCGCCAGCAGCTGTGTAGACGCAAGGTCGTTATCATCAGCGCAGCGCTCTAATTCGACGGCGATGCAAGATTTAACATCCCTTCAGGATCTTGAGCCTTTTAAATAATTTCAATAGTTGCGCACTTAATCATGCGCATCTTTCTGCAGCTGAAGTGATGTCGGGTAAGATCGCAGCTCACCCTGCAGCCAAGTTGAGCCATCTTGATGTGCACGTGTACTCCAATTCTTGGTCTTTTGACCATCTGAATTAATCAGGCGGCTGGACACGGGCTAAGTTGGGCATCCGGCTTCATAGAGTACAGGTGCAGCATCCTGGGAGGTGAGGAGATGATGCGGCTAGCTCTCAAGCTACATATCATTCATTGTAGCAATAGATTCCGTCTACCTAGATTCTTGAATATATAAAGATTGAATAAAAGCAGATCCACAGTCTAGTAGCTGTAACGGAAGTAAGGCGACCTGTCGCCCATCTCGGAAAGCTCCTTGTCACTGAGCTCAGCAGCACGGCCAGAGCTGATCATTTCATCCTTGCGCTTGTTGGCAATCGTCAAGAGGAACCAGTTAATGGACGTGGAGACGATACCAATAATGGCAAAGACCATGGAGATCTTGCAGCCGAATGGGTAGTTGGGTGCCTCGCTGGCACGGAAGAGCCAAGGAGGAACACCACCAGCAAGACCACCGACACCGACTTGGATACCGATGGCCGTGGCACGCTTGGTCTTGCCACCAACGTTGGAGGTCAATGTGACGAGTTGAGGAACGAACGATCCGTAGGAACCAATGCAAGCAAAGAACATGGACGTGTAACGAGCAGCGTTGTTGCGAGCTGGCAAGCCGAGGGCAAGGCCCCATCCGAGGACTGCGATACAGAGCATGATGATGACAACGGGCGATCGCTTCCACCTGTCAGAAACCCAAGCAGCAAGAACAACGAAAACGCAGCCAACAATGTAGACAGGGACAGTGTGTAGTTGTGCTGAGTCGATCGATGTGTAACCCATACCGCGGACGATGGAGGGAAGTGTCAAAGCAACAGAGTAAAGTGGCACTGCAGCACCCCAGTATGTAATCAAGTTGAGCCACAACTTCCAGTCGGTGAGGGCATCACCAACGTAAGCCCACCTGAATGAGTCGTCCATAGGTACGCGAAGGTCACCATCGTGAGCGATACGCCAAGACATAACATCTCGTTCCTCTTGGTTGAGCCATTTGACCTTGCTCGGTGACTCGGGGATGAGGAAATACCCAAGGATCGCAACAGCGAAGGTGATCAGGCCTTCCATGATACTGTCATTAGCGTTGTTCAACGTAGATATACTTGCTGAGTAGTCGATGTGAAGTTGCGTGGGATATCCCCGACAATTCATACCGGTTTACCCCTCAAAGAAGTTGAAACTTACAAGATCCACTCCCATCCGGTCTTGCCACCAAGGCCGTTCATGTTCTGGAAGCCATAAGCCAATAGACCACCGAAGCCTCCTGCAATGGTCGCTGCGCTGAAGAAAATGGCAATGCGGAAAGCAATCATGGAGCGCGGGTACCATGTAGTGAGGTAGTAAGCAACACCGGGGAAGAGACCTCCCTCGGCAAGACCAAGAGCCAAACGAGTGATGAGCAAGGTTGTGTAATTGGTGACGAAACCGAGGCCAAGACAGCAAGCTGCCCACAGAACCATGATGAAAGGCAGCCAGATCTTGGCACCGAATTTCTTCAACATCAAGTTAGATGGTGCTTCAATAATGAAGTATGTGAAGAAGAAGGACGTCACTGCCCAGTTGTACTGCGCAGGACGCAGCTTGAGGTCTGTAACCATGCCCGCAATGCGGGCATTACCAATGTTGGTTCTGTCAAGGAAGGACATGAGGTAGAGAGCCGACATCACTGGCAAGATGCGCAAGTCCATCTTGCGGATGATCTTGCTGATATTGTAGCTCTTGTAGTAGTCCTCATTGCCGGAGTGGAGGTCTGGGTTGGACAATTTGCCATCGGAGATGTTTTCAACAAACTCCTCGCGGTCCTGCTTACCAGTGTCGACTTGCTGAAGGGGCTGCATGTCGAGCGATCCCAATTGACTTGTGGAGTAGCAGGACTGGGGCGAACAGCTACCTTTTATAAAGAACACGTCTGTTCCTCAACTTTTCTCCCCGGAGTTGGGCGGGTATGGGCCCAGAGCAGCAGCGCTGCGCGTGCTGACTGAGCGTCGTGTCGCCCAAGTGTAGCATAAGCGAGTACGGTCTGGGGTAAAGGCGACAAAGGTGTCACAAAAGGAGGCTGTGCTCGTTGGGCAAGGCTGTGTGCATTGTCTTTGACAGCTAATGGGGCCGTCGAATACCGACACAGCTGCTTGAGATGACCTGGCACAAAACACCGGGCACGGTCAACACTGAGATGCTTCCGCGCCTCCGTACCGGAAGACTAGAACCGTCAGTCTATGGTAGATTCGTAGAAAGACGTGCTCACATATTTTGCTGGCACGAGATATCCGCGTCGGCCCCGCGTTTACAAATTAAGCGCGATCGTGGGATGCCGTCGATGGGAACAGATCCGGCTTGCATGCACAATCAGACTGGCGGCATTCGATAAAGAGTGCAACATCTTCGATTCTTCGGCCTCTAATTCCGTGGTAGTACAGTGGAAGTCATCATCCGTGCGCCTGAACACGGTCTGCCTTTGCTATGTGTACTTGTTGACTGCCAGAGTAATGCATCACAGCACAAAGCAAATCTTCAGCCTTCTCGAGCTTGTTTGCATACTGCTTGACGGATCCATTTAATAATGTCTTGTAGAATAGTGTAATTGAAGCTCAAGGGTATAGCGCTACTGATTTGTCGTGGCTCGGCTTTTGGGTCTGTAAGACTGTAATCAACTCACTGTTCACTGGGAGTTTGGGACAGACTGACAGTGACACTGGCATGTCGACCCGGCTGCACAAGGCTCGACTGGCCGATACCAGACAGTCCAGACATAAGTTCACAGCCACAATCTTGTCAGAAATTTTGCCCAGGGATAACTTGGGCAATTACAGTGACATGCTGACAACAGCGCACGCAAGGGAAACTGACTCCACGAAACATGACCCAGGAGCCAGGAGTCCAGGACTCGAAGCATCCCGATTCCCGAGCCTGCATAGCACAGGCAAGTCGCAGGATCACAGCGCAAGAGTGCATTTCTAGGTGCCGCTGCGGGCACAGTTCAGATGACCGACCACCAGACGTCTTCAGATGGCTTATTTTACCACGCCCTCGAGTGCGTCGGCCATGGCCTGATATGCATGGAACTATGAACAGGTGCGCTTGTTGTCAGCTTGTGAAGTTGTGAAGGCAGCTGAGACTTTGACCACGTCACACCTCGCAACTTCGCAAGCCTCTTGATGTGACTGCAAAGTGCGGCCCGGAATCCGGGGTAAAAGTGTCGGCGTTGTCTGCGCGCTTCGGACAAAAGGCCGACCGGCGACCACTGACATCTAGCACTGAAACGATGCGCAGTCGCAATTTCAAGTACGTCTCGACTCAGAGGCTAGACCCGCGGTTTGTTCGCTTCGCGATTCGGCGGGTTTGCAACAGTCACTGCCAGACTGACAGACTGTGCAGTCAGTGCAGAGTCAGCAGACTCCTAATTTCCAGGCTGCCTCCCAACCCCCTAGGCCTCATGTTCAGAATCAGAACCCTGGAAATTGCGGAGTAGATAGCAGATTACGGCTGAGCAGCGAGAACACGATGCTGTCTGTGCACGGCGGATCTAGATCTAGGTAAAAAATGCGGCGAGCAATCAGATGCAGGTGTCTGACAAGTTACAACTTACAACACTAAGTCTTTCAAGTATTTGCAAAAACACCATTGACTGAGGGCTCGCACATCACAATGCCAGCTCCCGGGCTGCAAACGAGATTGTCATGTCTTCAAAGTCAACGACTGTCACAGCAGACACCATGAAGGAATGCCCGAGAATCAGCGTCGTCGAACTGGTGGCCATAACGGCTGAATGGCAAGAAGGCAGGCCCGCATCATCAAAGCCACCCTTCAGCAACAACTCCTTGTGGTCTACCGCTAGTCGCACACCATCAATGACGACAGTGAAGGCAGGCGCAGTCGCATTACAATCCGGAGTCCAAAGGCTGTTGTACGCTTGCGCAATGTGCCTTGGGACAAGGATGCCGTTGGTACCAGTGTCGGCGATTGCACGGTAGCGTGTACCGTCTGTCTTTCGTGGCGCCTTTGATTCGAGCTGGTCCGCGCCTTCAAAGACAAATTCGTCGACTGCAAAGAGGTATTCTCTGTGAACGAAGACACCTTCTTCATTGCGTTCTTGCAGCAGACGCTTCCTTGCCCATTGGGCCTTCTTGTGATCGAATCGCTGGGGGTAACCGTTGAAAATGAGAGACCCTGGCAGCTTCTCATTGCCAAGCACTACCGAGATCATACGTCTTGTAAAGTTGCCAGCATCCAAAACAGTCTGTACAAAAGGTGAGTAGAGTTCTGTGAATTGTGTACTCGATTCGTTGCTGCCTCGATACTGACTTGTCAAGGCTGAGAAGCCAAGCCCAGCCAAGCCACTCGTGATGCCATCCCCATTGAAGGCAACTTTGTCTGGCAAACCAACACGCTGGTTGACGGCGATGCGCTGATTGCCTACTTTGAGCGGATTGAGGTCCAGAGTCGTGTTGGCCATGGCGCCCATCAAAAATTCGCCGTCTGCATAGGACATCTTGATGTGACTTTGCTTGACAGGAACGGTAGCAAAGCTGCCCTCCTTGATTGGCTGACCCATGTGACAGTCTTCTTGTCGCCTTACTTGACCCCTCAGCAGATGCTCGCGATCCGTACACTCAAAGTCATCCGCAACAGCCCAGGTATCGGAGGATCCAGTATCCATGACAAGATTGATTTGCTGACCGTTTTGAGCCAGGGTGAAGGTAGAGTAAAAAATGGGAGGCCCATGCAGGTAGCCTGACGTTGACTTGATTGGTATAGAGAGGCCATCAAGCGAAGCAGCGACGACACCAGATAGTAGAAGGAAACGCATGTTCTTCAAAAAGCAGGTCCGTGCAAGACATACCTTGTGGAAACACGATTGTTTCAGACTGGTGTATCATCAACAACTATTTTCTTACCAGCGACAAAGCCGCGTCGATCACCACGATTCTTGACTCGACGAATCAAGACTGCCTTGCCAAGCTCGTCCATGCATTCTTGGCTCTTGTCGCCGCTTTGTACGCGCCGGAGGATGGAGATGCACTGCAGCATTCTGCTAAATGTCTCGCTCGCATCATCTGCAGAGCCCGATACGTTGACTAGAAACGGCAATTGTTGCAAAAGTCCTGCCAGGCGTGTTTTAAGTGGAAGGACGATCACATCGCGGTACGCCTGTAGTGCGAGTAGATGAATCGAGAGAGAGTCGACGTTGCCTGAGTCTGCCAAGTACGGGGACGCGTTGCTGCTGAATTCGACCGTCAGTGGTAGAAAGGTGGCCTCGAGATATGGCAAGACTGAAGAAAAGTAAAAGACCCAAATTTCGACCAGTCGGTGAATGAGCTTTTCGTCATTCATGGCTGCCAGGTTGTTGTCCAAGCTTGCAGTACCAGTCTCGAATAGCTCAACCAAGTCTTCCACCAAATGACTTTGCTCCTTGTTGTCAATACAGTAACGTAGATAGGTGCTGACTAGACGATTGAGGTCTTCGACTGGTTGGCGTAAGCCTTCGCCGCAAAACAATGGCAGGACGCGCGCACACAAGAGAGACCACGTATCGTCTGTTGTCTCTGATAAGCGCTCTGCTTGACTTACTTGGCGAGCTGCAGAGAAGAACGAAGGCGAGTTTTGGCCTTGATCGCCACGCAGCAGGTCTAGGGAGCGTCCACGAACGCCATTTGCGCCAGGCGTTGGCTGTCTTGAGCCGTGCAAAGGATGCGATACGTGATTGCCCGCGCTCTTGAGAAAGCTAGAGAATGTGGACGGCGCACTCGAGTCTTGAAAATAAGATGGTGTCACGGGCTCCTCCTCAGATGGCATATTCTCCCTGGTCTTCTCCTTGAGATTGAGCTTTGGACGGCTGAATAGAGTCTTTTTGGGAGACGGCAAAACTGCCACTCGAGCCTCTTGTTTGATGGGCGATGTCAGGGGTGAGGCATTTGGAGATTGAATGCGCAACGCACCGCTCAGGGCCTGCTTTTTGGCATTGGCAGAGGTGGGCGGCACGAGCAGACGATCTTTACGTGGAGTTGGCGGCAGAGCATTATCACTGCTGTCGGACTCGTCGTCCCTCATAACAGCAAACTATGCGATAGTCGTTCGGTACATATGTAGCAGATGTTGATAGCCGGGCCTCCTGCACAGACTGCTCCTGGGCTGTCAGATTGCGTCAATGTTGGCAAGCCCAAGCTCGTCGCGTCTCGAGCTGTCATCTTGAGCGTGAGATATTTGCGCCGCATTTCTTTTTTTTTCTGGTGTGGCTTGGCTGGGCGCGTCTACTTAAGCAGCTCGCCCGCGCTTCTTCCTTTCCCCTAACGACCACACTTCACAGAATCTGTTGATAGTATGTGTCCAGTTTTGTTTTCACAAACAAGCTACAATCGCAAACAGAGGAAGATGATCTGAACCATCACTGTCCATCAGAGTGAGACTTTTTTGAGCTCCCGTCTGGCGTTTATTCGTCGGATAGGGCTCTATCACCGCGGCTCTCGAGCTGCTACGATGATCTCTTGCTCAGTTCTTGACTCTTCGGACGATGTCTGAGTAGGACAGTGATGCATTCTGACTCTGTTGCGCCCGTCCCTTCTTTCTAAATAGCGTGTGCTTACAGTGCGCTCTATGTAGTAAATCGAGATGTGCATTTCAATCTAGTCTTGTATTTGGAGCTACCACTGTCTGTTTGCCTGCCTGCCGGCCGACTTTTACTTGCCATGAGCTGCCTGTCTGCCACCATTTCTCTGTGATCCCAATCTGCGGTCTCGTCTCAACATGGCTGCCGAAGAATGAATAGTAGGATTAAGATATAGAGGACTAGAAAGTAGAACAAGGCATGGCCAGTGGCCACAGACTACAAAGAGCATGACATGAGTAAATGCTGAAAGGGCAGCGTGGTGAAAGACCCTTGGAAGACAAAGGACCCGATTCAGATGGGTATCGTCAACGTCAGGGGCTGGGCCTACTGAAGGAACTCTGCGATCAAGTTGATGGCATTGCAGTTGGCGTTGTTGCTCGCTGGGACCTGAGAGCCAGTGTAGATGCGGTAGCTGGTGCCCTGAGGGTTGGCCTTGCAAATGTAGATGGTGTTGATGCCGTTGACCGTGAGCTGGTTCATTTGTGCGCTCGGTGCCTGGCAGAGACCAAAGGTGAAGTAGCTACCACCACCGTAGTTGGCCTGCAGCTGACCATTGGCAACCTCAAAGATGCGGCCATTGCTGTCGCGGAGGAGACCGTTGCAGGTCAAGTAGAAGAAAGGCTTGGCGTCCGACTCGCACGTAGGACCAAGGCCGTTGTCGGGACCGCAGAAGGCCTGACCATCTTCAACCTGCTGAACGTAGCCACCAGTAGGTCCACACTTGAGGTAGAAAGGACCCCTCTTGGCCGTGCTGGTAGTGGTACACACAGGGTAAGAGCCGTTAGGATCAGTGTCGCGCCTTTCGAGAGGGTTGGCAGAGATGATGCTGGCAAGCGTGGCGATGAGTGCGAATGAGAATTGCATACTGAAGTATCTGATGATTGACAACATGTACAAGTGCGATCCAAGCTCTTCTTGTACTTTCGCAAGCTAGCTCCCAGAGATTCCATACACAAAGCCAAAGCCCCACTCAGAGTGCGATTGTATTCAAATTGCGACGCGTACATGTGTGTTCACGCACGGTACGAGCTTGCCGACTCCCATTGAGCAATGACCTTCGTGGCCCGGAGTAGCTGTGCTATGTTCAGTGCTTTGTGGACAGTAGGCTCAAGCTTTGAGTAGATTTTAAGGGTGGCGCAAAATCCCAGGCGCCAAAAGGACTGTTACCACTGGGCACTTCTCTGTGCACACGCTGCCGCGCCCTGTAGACGCGCGGTAGACGCGCGTTCCGTCAACTACACATGTGACTGAAAGGAGATGAGGCGGGGCTTTGCTTGGACAGCTTGAATGGTCGTACACATCCGAAGCGACATTTATGGTCGCAGGTCGGTACCTGACTGTGATCACTCAATATTTTGCCGCAGAGCTCACGGCAACGCATCGATACACTGTTACAGGTAGCGCTCGCGTGAGAGTCTGTGAACCGTTCGCCTATGCCATGGCCACAAAGCTCACGGATGTCGTTTAGCGCAACATCCGCAATGTTACAAGCGACACGCCCGTGCCAGGCTACAGTCTTGGCTCTGAGTGAGCTGTTCCCCGCTCTGCAACTGAATCTACGACTAGGTCTTGTTGCTTGGTGAGGACTCCGTGAGGAGCTTGGCGTCAAACGGGTGAAAGGCTTGGCGACTATCCCATTGAGGAGATGATTCTGTTGAAAAGCTGTGGGTAGCACGAAAGCCATCAGCCTGCTTGTGAGCTACGGTATAGACGTCGTGCCGGCACACAGTGCCAACGAGCAATTGATCAGCGATAGTGGCAACGGATATGTGCAGGACGGGAAGGGTGAGACCTTTGGCGAGCAGAATAAGGTTTCGTCCAGCGTGAAGGGTCAAGCTGGGGCACGGGCACTGTTGGGCAGCACCACCTGACAACCTTAGCCTGACCCTTACAACTTACAACTTACAAGGACGATAAGCTGCTGAAGTATGAAACGAGATTCGGGTAGCAGATTTTGCCAAGTCTGAGCGAGCGTTACGACCAATACTAGTTGGCACTGACCGTGCGTTCGCAGCAAACTCAGTATGCGCCTCAGCCGTGGCATCTGCTGTGCTGCCAGTGCATGGTGCGTGCACAGCTCGTGTGCAGGAAATCTCCTCATTGCAATCAAGGCTGCTTGTTGTTGGCGGAACATTCACCGCGCAAGCGTGGTGGGCAACCATCCTGACGACCATTTTGAGTGTTTGACTCTTAAAATTGTGCCAACCACGATGAGGGGCCGCATCGGCTCGTCTTGCCGATTTTGCTGGGTTTGAGACAATCTTGGAAGCATAAGCTGCAGGTCATCGGTCCTTGCGATATTGATATCATGGACATCGTGTTCGTGTAGCTTGAGCATCACCGTAGGTTTATACTCATTGATCAGGTACAGCGCCGTTGGAGCACAGTTGTTACTGCAGCAATGGAGACCCATCCGCACCGTATTTTGTTGATTGATACTAGAGTAGTAAGTGCCGAGCTTTGACCTTTCATCTGATAGAGGACAGCCCGTGCATGCGCCGGACAGATGTAGACGTGTACATGAGGGCAACTCAAGCGTATGCCGCGATCATCAATGCAGCTGCAGTTCATCATGAGCAGAGAAGCGATGATTGCCGACCATGTAGCATAGTTTGCGTTGAGCTATAAGTCATGGGAGTCAGAGCAAGCTAGACAGGTCAGCAGCAGTACACAGACCATGACGTCCATGGGAGTTGAAACTCTGAATGTGTCGGCCAAAATGCAAATTTCAAATTTCGAGTCTGACAGCTGCAGCAACCGTCCCGCGGCCGACGACATGTTCAGGACTATGAGCATTCGGCGACAGAGCAGCTGATGCACAGCTTGTATGTTGTAAGACAATAGACGGAAATGTTTGCATTAAGATCTCTATACCATGGCAATCCTCGAAAAGTCCAAAAAGGTGCCACAACCAAGACAATTTTCTCGCTCAACTCGCTGACGGTGTAGACTATTGGCTCGCCCTTTGCCTTGTCCTCCCAATCATCAGTATCACACCGCTAGCAGTGCTCTATGTATTCTACATCTGCATCAGTGCTGCGAAACGCTGGTCGCATCGCCATTTACCGTGGTGGGCGCATGCATTGCTTGGCTTTTACGCTGCGTGCGAGACCTTCACATTTTTGATTTTATGGTGTGCATGGCTGCGTAGCCGGCGCGTTCTAGCAAGTCCAGAGGAGCAGCAGCACAGTCAGCAGCTCTGTGAGACAATCATGAAAGTCATGTCCTTTCGCATGGAAGAAGATGGGGGTCTGTCGTCCGGCTGTGAGGAAGACGATGCAGACGAGGAAGCGGCGCGTTTTAGACGGAAGTTCACCGGATGGTTCTTTAAGCGGCCCTTTGAGCGGATTCCTCGGGGAAACGTTGCAGATTGGCTAGCGTGGTCGGCCTTCAACAAGCATGCTCGTCAGTTGAGTGAAGAACAAAAGCAGGTGGTGGAATCTTTGTTGGTGTACCTTGAAGAGCGTGCACGATGTCCATTGACCCCTGGATACAGCAAAAAAGTGAAGAGCATTCGATTGACGCTGGATCCGATACCCTTTGTACCACGGCCGTTGCTGTTTTACTTGGTGGTTGGTATGCTCAACCTGCATGCTCGATACAAGCTCAGCAGGCTTGGTTTCACGCTCATCAAGCGACCTGTGCAAGACTACCGTTTCGAGTACTTTCATCGACCAGGCAGCAAGGATTCCACACAAACGCCGCTGTTATTTCTGCATGGACTCGGCATGGGCGTTGCGCAGTACCTGCGCTTCATTCTTGCCTTGGAACGACGATTTCCTGGTCGTGAATTGTTCCTACTTGCTCAGGGACAGATTAGTATGTTGCCCACACACCGACACTGGCTGCGTCCACCGTCGAGTCAAGCGACTGTACGTTTATTTGAGGAAATGGCCGATGTGCATAGCATCAATGGGAAGGGCGGATGGACCGTATTGAGTCATTCATTTGGATCGATTCCACATGCTTGGTTATTGAAGCAGAGTCCGTGCCTTGCTCAACAGGCAAAAGCACACGTCATGGTGGATCCCATCTGTTTTCGACTTTGGGAATCAGACGTCTGCTATAATTTTCTTTATCGACGACCACGCAATGCCATGCAGCTCATCATGTCTTACTTTGTTGGGAAGGAGCTCGGTATTAGTTATACCTTGCACCGTGCCTTTTTTTGGTATGACAATCTACTCTTGCCGGAGGAGTTGCGGAGTACTGGACGGGCAGGAGGCATGATGAATGACTTGGTGGTGTACCTCGGTGGTCGGGATGAGATTATTGATGCGCGTGCGATTCGAGGGTACTTGGAGCAAGCAGAGGGTGTCAAGGTACGGTATTATCATGATCATGCGCACGGCAAGTTGTTGAATGCTGGGCACCTCGGAGGTCAAGGGCTGAGGGATGTGTTGCGAGCGATTGACCAACCCGCAAAGACATAGACGCAAGATAGATAGGTGCCTCGCATAGACATAAACGCAAGATAGGTTTAAACAATTGTAGTAAGGTTCTATATCTATACGGTGTAATCGCGACGTCTGTACTGCTAAAACTGCGTGAAGAGAGATGAAAAAGAGGGTCAACAAGCAATCACTGCTTGGCTTGGTCGGCAGCATGCTTGACTTGATCAGCAGACTGACTGACTTGCTCCTCAGCGTGCTCCTTGGCCTTGTGTCCTTGCTTCTTTGCTGGCTTGCCGACCTGTTCGTGTGCCTGCTCGCCGACCTCCTTTGCCTTGTCCTTTGCCGTGTCCACATGCTCTCCTGCCTTGTCTGCAGCGTGTTCTGTCTTCTTTGCAGCTTTGTCCAGGACATCACTCTGTTTGCGTGCTTCGTCTGCTTGTTCCTTGATGACTTGTGCAGCATAGGAGATGGCTTCATTCATGAGGGTGAGCGAAGTACTGATGGTGGTCCAGACGAGTCGTTTCGGTTGTCCTTCAGGTGCATGCTTCTGTGTGTCTTGGTACACACGCACCGTCTCTTGCTTGGCTTGCTGAACGAGTTCCGAGACGTGGTGGACGCGCGATCGCGTGACATCCAAGGTTCCATCCACACGTTCACGCAAGTCATGGACACGCGCACTAGCAGTCTCGTAGGCAGCGCCTGGGACTTGCGTTGGGTGTTGCACACTCCAGCGTGCATAGTCAGCGGCTGTGTGGACGGTGTGTCCAGCAGCATGGGCAGTCTGTTTTGCCTTGTTGAGGGATCGGTCCATCAAGCTGGTGGACAAGTCATACACGCGAAGCACGGTGGATTTGGCTTGTTCTTGTGCCTCGCTTACTTTTCCCTCAGTCTTCTCGGCTGCTTCTTTTGCCTGGCGCTTTTGTTTTGGGAGGTAGGTATCGAGGAGGTCTTCGACGAGATCGAGGACTGGCTTGCACACTGCATCGACGCGCGCATTGAGGGCAGGAATGGCTGCGTCTTTGCCTTCCTTGGCTTGCTGCTTGAGGTGGTGTCCATTGACGCCTGAGAACTTGTCTGTGACTGCACCGACGTAGGTATCGACGGTTGTCTTTGCGGCGCCACTTGTCTTGTCCCTGATTTCTTGGGTGGGTGCCTTGACGAGTGGGTATTTCTGCTCGAGGTTGCTGAGCTGTTGGTCTGCGTAGTGGTCTGCGCGCTCTAGGTAGGGTTCGATGGGTTTAGCGTAGGCGAGAGCGGTCTTTGAGACGTTGCTGACGAGTTTGCCTGCGCCTTTTGCCATGGGGATGCGTTTTGCCTGGTCGAGCGTGTCGTGGACGAGGGGGAGGGAGGTGACATGGTGGACGAAGTTGTACTTTGCATGAGGCTGCTGGTCTTGGTGAGGCTGTTGGACCTGTGCCATGGTCGTATGGTGTATGGGTGATTGGGTGTGTTGGTTGAGGGGAGGGAGGGAGTTGGGTGTGGTTGGTCTTGTATGGGATTAGCATGTGACAGAGGCATTAGTAGTAGACAGAGCAGAGTAGAGTAGAGTACTGGATAGCAGCTGGATGGAAGAGAATGGAGTATCAAAGTCAAGACTATACTCTGTACTGTCTATCCCTTCTATACCACTCTACTCTGTCTACTGCCTTCTATTGCATCGTATTCCCGGCAATCACATGTCAATTTCGTCATGGGCAGCATACAGAACAGAAGCAGAGGGAGAGCAGAGTACAGAAGAGAGTAAAGAGAGGTGAGAGGAAAGAAGAGTAGAGAGGGAGAGAAGGACAGTGAGAGAGAGGGAAGGAGAGGACAGTAGAGAGAATACATTGGAGAGAAAAAGAGAGAGACAGTCATCAGGGGAAAGCATCAGAGTATCATCAGAACAAGAGCTCAGTCGCTGCTCCCACACCCACGGCACCCACACTGATGGCACTCAATCAACTCGCCCTCACCCAGCTTCACCTTAGGCACACGGCAGATGCACGTCGTGTTGAAGTTCGTCTCCTTCGTCTGGATACACCGCAGGCAGCACAGCTTCTCATACCCAGGCTTCTTCCACTTCGCAATCAAATTCCCATCCCCGTACCCTTGCTTCAGCAGGTACTCATACAGCTCCTTCGAAATCGTCTCTCGCTTGTAGTACAAGTCATAGATATACCGGGACCGCTGATGGTGTATTTGGAAGATCGGAGCCAGTGTCCCAGTCTTCGACTTGTTCTCATGCGGCGCATTCTCCACTGCAACAATGCGTTAGCTCCATTTGCTCATGCGCTGCCACCTACCGTCCTTCATCTTTTGTGCAAAGTCCTCCAGCATGGGCTCCACATCCTCAAACCCTGCTGGCGGGCGCTTCGCTCTGTTCGTTCTTATTCTCGGCATCTCACCTCACTCAGGCTCACTGTGAGTCTGTGTCTCTGTGGTGTGTTTGTCGTCGTGTTTTCAATTGTAGAACTACAAGTACACCTGACAAGAACTGACACCGATGCTTCATGTCAAAGCGCATAGCAGCCACGAGCAAACGCAGCAGCTATCTCCATGAAGCAGACGCCTGTGTTGTGCTAGAAATCACAGACGACACCCTCCTCGCCGGCTTCTCTGGCGAACATGCACCCCGCTGCCGTATACCACTGCCATCTCTAAGCACTGCAGACTTAGGTCTCTGCGAGGATATGCTTGAACGTGCACTCAGACAAGCACTCAACCGCTTCCTCTACATCGAGCTCAAAAATAAACGCGTTATGCTCGTGGAACAGCATTTCCTCTGCATCAAGCTCAAGCAAGTGATTGCCCGCGTCCTCTTCACCTACCAGCAAGCACGCGAGCTTCAATTCATGAGTGGAAGCGTCTGCAGCTGCTTGGCACTCGGACTGCAACAAGCACTTGTTGTATCGCTGGATGCACGAGAAGTCACCGTCGTCCCGGTCTTTGACAGTCGTCCTCTCAACAAGTACGTGCGTACCACCATCCTGGCAGGGGATGCGCTGGCCCAACGCGCGCGCTACCTCTTACAAACCTACAGCGACTGCAGTGACCCAACAGCTGCAGACATCGCCGACTTTCTTGCCCGTGCGGCAGTGTGTCTGGCTGCGTCGCCCATCACTGCAGACCTCCCAGACATCATCGCACACAACGACCTCGAACGTCTCTACA
This sequence comes from Protomyces lactucae-debilis, assembly GCF_002105105.1. NCBI lineage: Eukaryota > Fungi > Ascomycota > Taphrinomycetes > Taphrinales > Protomycetaceae > Protomyces > Protomyces lactucae-debilis. The sequence goes on from NW_024468010.1 coordinate 274,682, forward strand.
AACAGCATGCGCCACCCACCTCACTCGCCTGGACACAACCTTCCTCCCAACATCGCTGCACGATCCCTCAATGGATCCGCTTTGCGTGCGTTGAGGTCCTCTTTGAGGGACGTAGCAGGTATGCCGATTTTGACGAGACCGCCCTCCCCCAACTCATCCAGCAAGCCTATCGCGCATGTCCCATTGATGTGCGTGCACAACTCACCACCCTCGTTCTGACAGGTTCAGCAAGTCAAATACGAGGTCTCCCACAACGCCTTGCAAAAGAAACACAATACAATGTGGCTGATTCAGTGTATGGCAATGAAGTCGCGTGGGCGGGTGCGAGTCTTGCGGCAAGCATACAGGTGGAAGGTCCAGCACTCCTCATGACGGCCTTTAATGCAGATCGTCGAGTGCCAGACTGGAGTCGATGAGCTGATTTTGTGACTGTGAACCGATCAACGACGTCACCTGCAGGCTGCACCAAGCCATCCCACGAGGGTCAAAAGCTCAAAGAGACTGTGCCCGGCACTGTCCATCCTACCACACATCACAATGGAAGCCATCAAGAACAAAGTCGCATCCGTCACCGGCAAGAAGGTTCTATTCGTGTTGACCTCGCACGACCAACTGCTCTCCGGCAAACCCACCGGTTGGTACTTGCCGGAATTCTGCCACCCCTATGCCGTCTTCAAAAAGGCCGGGTATGCCATCGACATTGCTAGCCCCAAAGGAGGCAAAGCACCCTTGGACCCAAGCTCCATCGATGGATTCAAGGACGATGCCGCGTGCAAGGAATACTACCTCGAAAACGACGACGTCAAAAAACTGATTGACAATACAACGCCACTCTTTGAGATCCAGCATACCGCGTACGCTGCCATCTTCACCGTCGGTGGTCATGGTCCTTGCTTTGACCTGTACAAGGATGTCAATTTCATTGAACTCACGGAGAAATTCATCGCTGCCGGTAAACCCGTTTCTGCAGTCTGCCATGGACCCGTTGTCTTTGTCAATGTCAAGAACCCCGATGGCACACCCTTCGTGCAGGGTAAGAAAATCACCTGCTTCACAGACGAGGAAGAGCGTCAAGCACAAAAGGTGGAGGAGATTCCATTCTTGGTAGAGACGAAACTCAAGGAGCTCGGTGCCAAGTTTGAGAACACAGAAGCTTGGGGTGTGCATACCGTGCGTGATGGTCAGCTCATTACGGGACAGAACCCAGCTTCTGCTGAAAAGACGGCAGAGCTGCTTCTTGCCGCCATCAAGGAGAACTAGTAGTCTAGTACGAGCAAGATGCAAACGTTTACGACAACTAGCAAGATGCACGTTTAAACAGATCGAAAATTAGCTATCCCATATTTACAAGTAATCTGGCAGCTTCCAATGTTGCAGTACATGTGTTGCACAAACTCCAGATGCGGATGCACTAGTGTTACAGGGGTAGTCAGGTACAAGGTCAACCAGACATAGCGGTCGTCCAATTACACTCGCAACAAGACAACCAACAACAGACTCGCTGATGCAAGCAACAAGTCTGGACGTACAAGACTTCCAGCAGACCTCGCAGTGGCTGACGCACTCGCACTCGCAACAGGTGCCGAGGAAGCTTGCAGGTTATCCATCCCAGCACCACCACGCAGAAAAGTCGTGATTTGTGGAGCAACAGCAATAACAGGCTGGACCTTGACGACACTGCTAATGTTGAAAAAGGCAGTAGGCAAAGGGAACAGAGCAGAGGTGGTCGAGTTGGCACGTGTAGACGTGGCCATGCGAGAGCTTGGCTTGACAAAGATAGGCAAGATACTCGCCGTCACGACCACAGAAGACGATGATGTGGTGGGTGCGACAGACGTGGTGGAGGTCGTGCTTGGCGTGGTGGGCTGTTGCGTCGTTGTAGGAGGTGGTGGAGGCGGTGTCGTCGATGTCGTTGTCGGTGCGGGTGGTGGAGCAGCTGTGGTAGGCGCAACGAGAGGAGCAGCCTCAAAGGCCTTGATGGCATTGCCCTTGGCTGGTGCTGCACTCTGACCCAACGACGGATCATACACGACGATATTGGCCTTGTAACCAGGTGCCACTGTGACAACACAAAACTGAGCACCACCAGCGCCCGAGACACCGCCCGTGCAAGAGTTGGCGCCGTCTGAAAAGTCGCATCGACAGGGTAGACCATTGCAGCCACCATCGGGGCATTCAATGGCCACAGCAATGTTGGGAGCAGCGTTGGTCCACTTGTCAGTCTCGAGGGCAATAGGGTTGCGACCAACCTTGACAAAAGTCTCGCCGTTGGCGACCGTGTTGGCACCAGCAACGTACGGAGCCCAATTACCAACATCCTTGGACACATCACCCCAGATGCACCCTTCAATACCAACACCAGCTGGGTTGATGTAGTAGTGTGCAGCAGAGGAGGCGTAGTAGGACGGATCCGGCACGGCAACAATGACGGATGAGCCAGGGTTGACGGCAGTTGGAATCAGCATGGCTTCGTTTCCTGGCAAGACTGTTTGGCAGAAGGAGACCATGCTGCCCATGTTGTTCTTGGCGCGGATGCTGCCTGTGCCGGGTATGCAGTAGGCTCGGTCAGGGAAGGGCTTTGAGAGACTGCCATCGCCATTGCAAAAGAGGCCGCCGTTCATGGAAGACGGGTAGGCGTATGTTGTTGCTGAGGGATCCCACTGGTTCATGACATACCCTGGCTTGCATGCATACGGGCAGTACTTGCCGAATGTGCATGGCTGATCCGGACTCATGGCCCATCCTGCGTTCTGAAAGTTTGGCGTTACGGCGACCATGCCGTCTGCATAGGGGAAGGCGCAAGTACCGTCGCGTTTGTCGAGTGGACTGCTTGTGTCATTGAAGAGTGCTTCGATTGGGTCGGAGGGTGACTGGAGCTGCACCTGCTGTCGCTTCTGGTGATGGTGGGAATGCCTGAGAGCATGTCCTGCATGGCCTGGATTGGCGTGTGCTTGCAAAATGAGTGTAGAGGAAAAGAGAATGGCAGCTGCATAGGCCTGCAGCGGGGACGTGGTGACAAACATGGCGGAAGATGCTGTCGGTGGTTGTTTGTTGTCAGTACCTTGTTGTCCTCCTGGTCACACAAGGCCTGTTGCTGGTGGAGACACTGGTCGAGAGAGTGTGGTTGTACAATTGATGTCGTGGTATAGTGATTGAAAGGTGACAGACGGGGATGCAGGCAAGGTGAAGAAGGAAAAGGCCCGGTGCTGTGATGCTGCTGCTGCGGTGTGTCGGCTGTTGCCTGTGCTTGTTTATGTTTATCTTCCCCTGTGCCATCTGAATCCAGCCCGCCGCAGTTTAAGGTCAACAAGAATGCGCCACCAGCCAGCGCCCACCACAAAGGCGCCCAAAGCTGGATCATGCTCATTTATGCTGATGACAGAAGAGATGCATTCCAAAGAACCGTCGTCATCAGCTGATATCGACGGCCATTGTTCAATCTTCACTCTTCAGCATGGGCCGGAATACATGAGCGGATGATGAGCCAGCACAAAAGACCACCAGCATGTAGACTCTTGCGTGACAGTCACACCCATTCCAAGACATCCCTCTGGGGCCTCTACCACTTTGGAAGCATGCCACTGGCCGTCAGCTGCCAAAGCGCATGTTTAAGCCCTAAACGACAGTCACTCCCGAGATGGCAATCTCCGAGTTGGGCAACCGAAATCGCGCTCAGCAATTCGCGCTCAACTGGGCCATCAAATACCACACACAGCCAATGAGCGGCCTCAATTCCAGAGACTTAAAAGGCTTTAGGCAGCAAAGCCGTTGAACCAATTTGCTTCGGACCGGCCTGTCCGGACGATCATTCCAGTGATGAATCTGATGATGCTCATTGCTCAGTCATTCTATTAATCTCGGAAACAAGAAGAAGTTTCAAGAAGAATGTAGACAGTGCAAGACGGCTGCATCGAAGGTAGTTGATATGCATGAGTCATTGACCTTTAGTGACGCAGATATGTCTTCATTGACTCTTCAATATATATAGCGGTAGGGCTGCGAGTATGCGACGGCCTTGTCTTGTCAAAGTTGACAAGACCATGTATCAACTTTCAAGAGCACCCTAGAAGTAGAGATGACATAGTCTATGACAAGCACAGAGCCTCAAGATTCTGCGGCCGTCTATTATGGGCAGTCGTGAAAATGCATAGTTACGGCTACTGCTCTTCAATAGCTTGATGCCTTAGCTTGACCTTGACGAGGCTCGCTAGAAGGCCTGACAGCTAATGGCAAAGGCGAATATAGTTGCTCTAATCAGTGCTGTAAAATGAGCTCCGACACAGTGCACAAGTAGCTTGGGCACTAGATTTGAACCACTTGTACAGGCATGAGCCGTGAAAGAGATGCTTGCAAGTAGCACACCGCTTCGTCGGTAGAGACCTGTCCTCCACCGCCAACACACTGAAACAAATCGAACAGTCCTCGATGCCCTCAAAGTGTAGCGAGACATTCTTCTGAAACTGGACAATGGCGTCCAAGATGGTGCCGTTGTGAGCAGTCAAGACTGCTTGTGATGACAGCAGCCAGCCGCGCCACTGTGCATCCTTGACTCCAATCTTTTGCAGGCCCTCCACCGTCACCTTCCTGAGTGGAAAATTGGCAGGTAGTTTAATGGCCATCTGCATAGTCTGATCGTCCACAGTGTACTCAACAATGACATCTCGGCCGAGATTGCTGAGGCGTACTTCCAAATTGTCGTCTTGGATTGCTTTTCGTATATTGTCACTGTGCACTGAAGCCAGCTCTGACTGAATCAGAAGATTCGAGTAGTACTTTTCAGTGAATGTTTCAATATTCGCAGTCAACACCCTATCCTTGCATGCGATCCACCAGGACCGCACCAGATTCGGTGTATGTATCAGACAGAGGCAGTACAGATGTGCTGCGTATGCCTGCAATTCGCCTTGCCCGTTGTTAAAACCGTGGTCCAGCGTCAGTTTCTCAATCTTGGAGATGTCCTTAGGCTTCGGCGTATCGACGCCAAGAGCAACAAAGATGAGTGCAAGCAGAGGTTCGAGAACATCGGCATCCTCCAAGTCCTTGACGAGTTTGACCTTCATTCGCAGTGGGACGTTTTCGAAGTAGCCATAGAGACACTTCCATGCCAAGAGGTAGCCTCGTAAGTTTGTAGGTAGGGGATCGGGGATCACATCTACACCCTCCTCATCCATGACCGGCGAGTCAAGGACAATGGACAAAAGAGCGGGAGACACGCCTACGTCGAGCTGTTCGTATTCTTTCGTCAGGGTAGTTGCCAAAATCATGCTGTCGCGTTCACTGACGAGGGCAGCAGCTTGTATGTGAGCAGCCGTAAGCTGTATGTGCACAAAGGGCGAGAGCAAAGCGACCGGCATTCGGGAAGAGACGTCTTCAGACTGCAATACCGCATTTGACACACCTCTAGCAAGCCGCGCAACTAGCAGCGTAACAAGTGTACTTGCCTGGCCTTGTAGATGTGTTTCTAATATCGCCACGAAGAGCTTGGCTACACAGAATTCCAAGTCTTTCTTCGCATACTGGTAGGCCTCACTCAGATCGTCGTTGGATTCGGAGTTACTTTTCAGCCAGCTGTAGGCTTTGCTGGCCGCGTATTGTAACGGAACACTTCCATCTTGTGCTTTTTGCAGAGAATGTTGAACTAGCTCAACAGCTAACACCCAGAACGAACCATATTCAGTCTTGAGCTCCTCGAAAAATCGCAAGAGAAGCGTTAGTCGAGCATACGTATGCAGGGCGTCGTCCACGTTGGCTTTCAGCAAGGCTTGCAGCAAGAATACTGCACGCTGTCGGGGCAATAGCGGGCCACTCACTTCAGATGGTTCGGGCAGAAGCGCATATAGCAGCCACATTTGACGTAGGGCCTCTGGTGATTGTGCGTCGCGCGTCAAATCACTCGCAAGCTTGTTGCGCGCGTACGATGCCTTTTGTGACTTGAACAATACTTCGTTGAGGGCAACAGAGCATGCGAAGACTGGCAAGAAGGAGTCGTCACCTTCAGAACATTCGATGTAGACTCTTTCAGCGTCTTCTGTCGATATTCCCTGTTCTCTCAAGCGACAGAGTTCCTTGTAGAGTAGGTTTGCCTTGTAAAAGTTCATCGGTCTAGATCCTCTTGACGCTTGGATGCGATTTGATATGTTGTCTGGTGAGCGAAGAGCATCATGATCTTGCAAAAGCGTCAGCTGTGCATGATCATTGTACATATGATTTGCTTGTGGGTGAAGGGCGCCATCTTCAACCATTTCGGTCCAGGTCGCTAAAAGTTCTGACTGAGTGGCATCAAGGTTTTGATTGCTTTTGTCAAGCAGAAGACCTAATCGGTATGCTGCATTGAAGCCCTCGACTAGATTCAATTGACTCGTCTGGTCTGACCCTCTTGTGAATTGCCGGGCAGGACTAGTAGGGCCCAAGATCAGCATCTCATCCGGGAAAGCAGAGGGAGCGGCCTCCTCCAGCGCATGTTCGAGTTCATTGTCGAGATCCAGATCTGTCCAAGTCAGTGACAACGTGGAGAATGCTTGCAGAAGAGCCCTGATCGGTATTGTACTATGCGCATCAAGGAAACAGTCTCTAAAGGTTTGTGCCAGCTGTTCCTTTTCAACGACTTGAGATATGCAACTCAGAATGCGTTTTGAAGTGCCGTCATGTTCCTCTTCTTGCAGGAAAAGAGAAGACAAAAAGTCTTTACTTGACCAAGCAAGTTGCAACGGTTGCACAAGTCCGTGTGCAGCAAAGTGCTCCATAGCCTCGGCAACAAGCATCAGGTCGCTCTTGATTGCGTGGAGCCACACTTGCATCACCACTTCACACAACTCAGCTGAAACGACAAACTTATGCTCAACAAGTAGTCTTGTAGCTTCCATGAATCGCTGCAGATTGGTGCCGTTAACTGACGGTCGAGTCTGCTGCAAGGTTTCTGCGAGTACTGGTCCCACCGCGGCCTGATTGGTGTCAAATAAAGGCATAAGCCAAGCAATCTTTCGGTCTTGATCAGAACCCATTTTGGTCAACGTGAGTTGTACACTTTGTATGTACGCTGTGTCGTCAGAGTGGGCGACGCGCAGAAGCTGGGAGCCATTGATGCTTCCACTTAAGTTCAACACCCGCAGCAGTTCATCAAGGTCATCGGCAATAGGGCCTTGTTTCAATGCAGGTAAAACAGTGAAAAGCTCAGTCAAAACAAGCAATCTCGAATCAGGGGCATCATCGAATTTCTGAATAGCGGATGCAGCGGGTGTCGCTAATTCCTGGGCCAAGCGCGTTGTATCGAGCCACTCTGTGGAAGCGTGAATGACGTGAAACCAACTCTTGACAGAGCGCTGCTGTGCCGCGCTCAGTTTTGCGGTAGATTTGAGAATGCTTGTGGTAATAGCGATGAATGCATCACATCGCGCAGGCTCAGCTATCTTCTTCAGATGCCTCGCCCAAGCATCGTCTGACTTGAGTTGACCTTGATCTACCAGACGTGTGATGATTGAGATTATCTCTTCGTCAACTTGGTCTTCCTGGAATTCGACAATCATAAAAGCATACGCCAGCGCAGCTTGCTCTGCTTGCATCCTCGTAGCGCCACTCGCGGCTTTTGACAGCGCTATCCGTAGAGATTGCCGGAGGGCTGTATTTTCTTCTAGTGAGGCGTGTTCTGCTTCGAGAAGCACTTGTAACTTGGCCCAATAGGAATCTGGAACGCCAGAACCTGTGATGCGTTCGATAAAAAGTGGCAGGCGCTGAGCCAGAGTGCCCTTGCTGATACCTGCCATGAATAAACTTTGTGCCGAAGCTTCGATTAGCAGAGCACGGAGGAATGATCAACTTACAACTTCTGAGGCACTCGAGCAAAGCGAGAGCAGCGATACTGTTGCCAACTTCTACTTTTGGGAGCATCTTTGATATCTGCTTGGAACACGCTTCAGATTCTGCATCACTCCTCTTCGTCGCATCCAGAGCAGCCTTGATCAGAGTGAGCGCCGACCTTTGCACGGCAGAAGACTTGAGACTGACCGTCCAAATCGAGGCGTCGGCCAACAACGTGTGCAATACATCAGTTTCCACTGCAGACGCCGATATCAATCGGGTCATGACAGCCATGGCAGATGCTGCAGTATTGTCGTACTTGGCGTCTGCCTCTGCTGGCTTGGTAAAACGCGCATCACTCAAGCTGTCGGCAGTCTCCTCAAAGGCAAGCTCATATGCCTTGTGCCAGATACTGGAAGCAAACACTTTGGTGAAATTTGTTCGCTTCTCTGCAGAGGCAAAAGCTGCCTCGAATGCATCAGTCGCCGCTCTCGCCACAGGCCGGTCACCGTCATACTGTCCCAGCATCCACAAGCCAGAGATATCGGATTTCATGAAGCGCGCAGTCTTTCTACCGTACTTCAGTACTAGCTTGCCCGTGACAGTATGCGCAGATGAGCGCACGCGGCGGTCAATATCGAGGGCGAGAGACTGATAGACCGATACCCAATTTGCAATCAATGCTTCGCTCTCATCTTCGTTATAATCTGCAGAACCCAAGTATTCGATCAATTCATCTGCGGCTTTTGCTCTTGTCGTTGAGTCCCGTTTGTTGAGACCCTTGAAGATGACAGCAGCACGCGGGGAAAGGTCAGCGCCAATAGTCGGGGAGCTGGTCAACTGTGCTCCAAATTGGAAGCCGCCAAAGGGACGTTGCGGTGTACTTGATCCACTGCTGACCATGTGTAGACAAAGTTTATATAAGTCCAGAGCCTTGATAGATGTATCTCTGCCGGCGTGTCGCGAAGTACATGTACACAGAAAATACAGATGACGTCTGTCAACGACGCTAAACTTTGCGATCATCTCACGAACGACCACACTCAATCTACTTGCACCATTTGCGAGTCTACCAGCTGCTTGATATAGGCTGATTGAACGTACTATGCTATTTAAGTTGGCAGTATAGCTTGAATATCTGATATTGTGTGCTGCACCACTCAAACCAAGTGGCAAATATGAAGTTCGAGATCGATGGACTGCCCATCCTGTGGCCCTATCCACGAATTTACCCTGAGCAGCTGCAGTATATGACAGACTTGAAGCGCACTCTCGATGCTGGAGGACACTGTGTGCTAGAAATGCCGTCAGGTACAGGCAAAACAGTGTCTCTCCTCTCTCTCATTGTGGCCTACCAGCAATTCTATCCCGAGCACCGGAAGCTCATCTACTGCTCGCGTACAATGTCTGAAATAGAAAAGGCGTTGCTCGAGCTCAAAGCACTGATGAAATTTCGCGCTGTTGAGCTTGGATATGAAGAAGAGTTCCGCGGCCTTGGCTTGACCAGTCGAAAGAATCTCTGCTTGCATCCTTCAGTAAAGCGTGAAAAGAAGGGCAACGTTGTCGATGCGCGCTGTCGCTCTTTGACTGCTGGTTTTGTCAAGGAAAAGAAGCGTGCTGGAGAGGATGTCGACTTGTGCATCTACCATGAGAACCTCGACTTGCTCGAAGCGCACAATCTCATCCCCAACGGTGTTTGGACGTTTGATGATATTCTCCGGTATGGAGAGACGCACAAGCAATGTCCTTACTTTACAGCGCGACGAATGATGCCCTTGTGCAATATCATCATCTACTCCTATCACTATTTGCTCGATCCTAAGATTGCTGATCGAGTCTCGAAAGAGCTGTCAAAGGACTGCATCGTTGTGTTTGACGAGGCTCACAACATTGACAATGTCTGCATCGAATCGCTCAGTATTGACTTGACGGACGATTCTCTGCGCAAAGCAACGCGGAGTGTCAACAGCCTAGACCAAAAGATCACCGAGTACGAATTTGTCTTCCAGTCTTCCAGTATGTGGGCTAACATCAGCATGAAAGAAACTGACGCCGACAAGCTACAAAACGAGTATCAGCGCCTGGTCGAAGGTTTACGGGATGCGGATGCAGCACGAGAGGAAGATGCATTCATGGCAAACCCCGCATTGCCAGATGATCTTCTCAAAGAGGCCGTGCCTGGTAACATCCGCCGTGCAGAACACTTTGTCGCTTTTTTGAAGCGCTTCATTGAGTATCTCAAAACGCGCATGAAGGTACTGCATGTCATCGCGGAAACTCCGGCCTCCTTCCTGCAGCACCTCAAAGACCTGACATTTATTGAACGCAAGCCGCTCAAGTTCTGTGCAGAGCGACTCACATCACTCATTCGCACACTGGAACTCACAAACATTGAGGAAGTGCAGTCCTTGCAAGAAGTAGCGAGTTTTGCTACACTAGTTGCCACGTACGAAAAAGGCTTCCTGCTCATTCTCGAGCCTTTCGAATCAGAGGCTGCCACTGTGCCGAATCCAGTCTTTCATTTCACCTGCTTAGATGCCTCTATTGCAATAAAGCCGGTCTTTGAGCGATTTAGCTCGGTCGTCATCACTTCAGGAACGCTGTCTCCACTCGACATGTATCCAAAGATGCTGGCCTTCAACACCGTTGTCCAAGAGTCGTACTCCATGACTCTGGCGCGCAATTGTTTCCTGCCAATGGTCATTACACGAGGTGGGGATCAGGTCGCCATCAGCTCCAAGTTCGAGGTACGAAACGATCCGAGTGTTGTACGCAATTATGGCAACATTCTGATTGAGTTTTCGCGCATCACACCTGATGGAGTGGTCGCCTTCTTCCCAAGTTATCTCTACATGGAATCCATCATTGCCATGTGGCAAAGTATGGGCATCTTGGATGAGGTTTGGAAGTACAAGCTCATCTTGGTCGAGACGCCCGATGCACAGGAAACCAGTCTTGCGCTGGAAACCTACCGCACAGCGTGCGAGAATGGGCGAGGAGCCATCTTCCTGTGTGTTGCTCGAGGCAAGGTGTCTGAGGGTATTGATTTTGATCATCATTATGGCCGCACCGTGCTCATGTTTGGCATCCCTTATCAGTACACTGAATCACGTATCCTCAAGGCTCGTCTTGAGTTCCTTCGCGACAACTATCAGATCAGGGAGAATGACTTTTTGACGTTTGATGCCATGCGTCATGCAGCACAGTGTCTGGGGCGCGTTTTGCGTGGCAAGGATGACTACGGCATCATGGTTTTGGCTGACAAGCGATTTGGTCGTACAGATAAACGAGCAAAGCTGCCAAAGTGGATTCAGCAGTATGTCACTGAACCAAACAGTAACCTCAGCACAGATATGGCTGTGGTCAATGCCAAGAAGTTTCTGCGCACCATGGCTCAGCCATTCGGCGCAAAGGACCAGGAGGGTATTTCTTGGTGGGACAAGGACCAAGTCAGGGCGTTCCAGGAGAAGAACAAGCCACAGCCATTCAGTAAGCCACAGCATGATGCCGGGGTTGGAGAGTCGGACATACGTGAGTGCAACTGCTCACCTCTTGACCAAGCTAACTATCAGCCGAGGACTTTTTCGATGACGATGAGATGGATATCTAGATTGAGCTCAAGAGCCTGCTGGTCGAACGTGCAGATATTCTATCGGCGGTGTTGAACTGAACAAGCTTAGCAACAATGTCGACGACTGTGTCTGATACATCAGGAAGAAGATCTAACCAAGGTTTGGCTGGAAATTCGACAAATTGGAATCGCGTGAAACTTGGACACCGCTTTGCATCCTTCCATGTACTGACACTTGGCGTTCCAAGGGTCTTGAAGATGGAGGCAATCAGCTGCAAATCGCTCGCGGACGGATCTGGATTGAAGAGCGTCCCTTGGTTTGGGTGGAAGGCCTGTGCGATAGTAGTACCGAGGGCCCAAAGATCGATGGATTGGTCGTAGTCTTGCATACCAAAGAGCAGCTCTGGCGCTCGAAAGGGGCTGTCATGAATATATTTTCCCATAGATAGTGATCTTACCCTGTACCCACTTCGCAAAGCAATTGACCTTTGCTTTCACAACCAGGCTGAGAAGGCTGCCATGACACGCCAAAGTCGCAGATGACTGCTTGCGGGCGCTCTCCATTCTGAATCAAGATGTTGCTTGGGTTGATGTCGCTGTCGTAAGCAGTGTTACGTCGTCAATTCTCTTACCGATGAAGGATGCCAGAGTCGTGCAGGAAGGCAAGACCATCAGCCACGCCTGCAAGCAGCTGGGCTGTAGAACGGATTGACTGAGGCGAAGCCTTGAGGAAGGGCAGCAAAGTATCATCATATAGAGGAAGCTCCATACGAATAGCACCATCTTTTCTGTCGTGAGATAGCAAGTGTAAGATATTAGGATGGGCATTCTTCAGTGAAGCCAGGATCGCAAGCTCTCTGCTGCCACTGTGCGGTGGGACATCATGGTGACAGACTTTGACGCAGACCCGCGCCTTCTCGTCTTTTAGAATAGTTGACCACGGGCTGCTAGATACAGTGAGCAGATTGAGCTTGTCCATTGTCCATTTGAGGGCCAGGCCTCCGTGTTGAGCAGCAGCTTGATGGTTGTTGCTCTCCTGAATCGGATGACGTGCGGCCCAAAACTCCGAAGCGACGACGACACGCAGCAGCAGCGTACCAGCCGGGATCTTGACCATCTTCTGAGGGGCCCTCCACTATTCAACGCATCGGCTTGTATACCTATTGATTTCTCACAATGGATTCAGCCTATGGATCAACCTTTTTGGCAGGCTTCCTCTCAGAGATGGAAACACTGCTAATAGCTAGACCGCACTCTCCCCAGCGCAAGCCGCCGTTGTGCTCAGGGAACGCGTGACATGCAACAAGTCCGTCAATGAGGACCTGATTGAGTTCTTCAAGGAGATTCAAAACATAGAGCAGGTCTATTACCGAGCGCTGGCCAAAGTCGCCGCCAAGTCGCCATCTGTTGATGTCAGCAATATGGGGTAACGTCGCATCAAGCATCCTGGAAGCAGACTGACCTGACAGCATCATGGAACAACCTTGGCGCAGGTTCCTAGATAATCTAAACGCCGCGGCAACGCAGCACTCGCGATACGCAGCCAAGATTGGCGAGGATCTCGTTACCCCGTTGATCAACTATGAGCGCACTTCCGAGTCGAGCCAGATGGGAATAGTAGAGCGCAATCTCTCTGCCATTGCCAAAACACTTGAGAATGCGGAAGCTCAAGTACACAAGGCGGAGTCGAGCAAGTCTAAAAACAAATCTGCCAAGATGGCAGAAGCGCAAAAGGAACACACTAGTGCGCGGGCCACATGGGACGCAGAAGCGCCATTTGGATTCGAAAAGCTGCAGCAAGTGGACGAAGCGCGCGTCACGTTCTTTAAGGATGCACTCGTTCGCTTCGAATCCAATACAATCGATCTCTGCCAAGCTCGCGTCAAGTCGTCTGAGGCGTCAATGGCCTCCATACTGGACATCAACCCAGCAGACGAGGCGATGCACTTTGTCACCCAGAAACTTGCACAAGGATCTATGGTCCCTGCTGCTGCTACATCAACACCTGTCCGACCCATGGCATCCTCGAGTCGTCGCATCAGCCATGATGATGGAGGCAGTATGCGCTCATCAGGCGGCGCGGCAAGTTCTCTCAAGTCAAAGTTCGGCACCCTTCTTGGCAGAAATAAAAGGGCCTCATCGCCTACGAAGCGACAGACACTCCAGCCTACTTCTTCTTATAGTAGTGGCCAGGGCTATCAGCGTGGCTCTACGAGCTACGAGTCTGCTCCAGTGACGGCCAATGACAGGCCTGTTACGACAAGTACGACTAGTGACCCAGTAGTGGTCCCATCGGCCTCTCAAGCGCCGGCTTTGCCTGCTTTGCAGACCCAGGAAACCTTCTTGCCAAGTACGGACTTTGAACTTTCCCCGCAGGCTGTCACTGTCCAATCTCCACAAAGTGCAGCTATGCAGACGACAGATGCTTCGCTGCGCAATGTCAGCATAACGAATGATGCCATTGTGGAAGGAGGTCCTGAAGCTGACGCCGCGCTAGACAAGGTATCCTCAGACCTGCGCGCTCAAAGTACAATCTCTCGGAAAGCTCGTGGGCGACGTGATTTGCGCAACACCATCTATGGTCAAGTGGGTGGAGGCGATCAAGCAGTGGTGCGAGATGTCCTTGGATCACCAATACACCGTGAAGATCCGTTTCTTGGCAGCGCCCCAGTCTCTGCCGGATCAGCCCTTTCACGAACCGTTCAAGGGAACGGTCTGCAGACCCAAGCTGGAGACACCGATTCTATCCGTTCCGGGCGATCTGGGATGTCTGGCATGGGCAATGTCACGAGGCACACTGAACCTTTGGAGGATGGTGTACATCTTTCTGTCGTTGAAACAGTGAGCGTGGTCCTGGATGTGGAAGGCTCTGGAGCCACAGACGTGCGTGTCACTGGTGAAGCAGCTCTTGCAATGAAGGGAATGCTTGATCCAAGTCCTGTTTTGCTCAAGGTGCAATCACCGGATGCCATCAGTCGTCTTGTTGCCAACACAAATATTCTGCAAAGTCAAGATGAAAGCACGTACCAGATCTCCGGTCAGTCAGCCAACTCCATGACGACTTTGTTCAAATATCAAGTCCAGCCCGATCAAGCACGAGCCAACCGCTTCTTGCCCATCCTTCTTTCGCAGAAATGGTCCCCCGAAGATGCCCAAACAAGTGTCAAGCTGACGTATCGGCTAAACCCGGCTTTTGGTGCTCGCAACCTGACACTACAGGATGTCGAAATCAGTCTTGGTATCAACGGCGTTGCAAACTCCTGCGTCGCAAAGCCAGCTGGCTCATTTGTCAAAAAGTCCAACAAGCTGGTTTGGAAGTTGAATGAGTTCACTCTAGAGGCTGGCCAGGAACAGAGCCTGCTTGCACGTTTCAAGACGGATGGTCTCGCCTCACCTGGCTCACTCGAGCTTCGCTGGAAGACCGCACCATCGAACTTATCTCGAGGCTCCGGCTTCGGTGTCACTGCCACCCGGTCTCGAGCCAATCCATTTAGCGACGAATCAGTCGTTGAGAATGTCATGGTCAGTCATGCCTACACCCTCTCTGCCGCGCGTTACTCTGTGACCGTGCCGTCTGCTTCTGTATCTTAGATTTGTCTAGTACATGTATACTGATTTATGTAATCCAGCATTTGTGACAGCTGGGAATTGTTTACAGCGCGACTGAACCTATATGAACGGATGCGACCAGTAGACCACACGAGGCTGCTACAGCCCGCAGTTTGTAGAGGCCCGGGCTAGGGATGGTGGTGACGCACTCGCCCGGCAATCCATTTGCTCGAATAAAGCAGACGAGGCCCTTCTTGTCCGTGGACGAAAACTACACCCCGGCGACACCAGCTACAACCGTCCCAGCACGCATCGCAACACCAAGCAAGACACCACAGCAGGAAGTCTTCAAGCTCGAGTATCAGCTCAAAGCCTTCAAAGATGCTGCAGAGCGGGAGAAGGTCGTCACAGCTGCTCGCATCAATGAACTAGAGCAAAAACTGCTGAGTGAAGGCAAAAAGAACGACAAAGCTGAAGCTGATAAACGATTTCTTTTTGATTTACAAGCAAAGCAAGCTGCAGAATTATCTTCAGTTCGGGAAGAGCTTGCGGAATCTAAGTCTACTACAGAAGCGACCATCAGTGAGCTTCGAAAGTCATTCAGCGTTCTGCAAGATGCGAAACTCGATATGGAAGAGACTCATAGGACAGAGACGCGTGAACAGGCTAGGGAGATTGAACGCATCGAGTCGGCCCTCAACAATCAACGCCGAGCTATGGACACGCTGAAGGCTGACTTGACGAGCAAAAATGATGTTCTTGCTTTGCGTAACGCAAAGATCCAGGAACTTGAGGACGAACTCGCCAGCAAGGCTGCGATTTCTACAGGACCATCGTCGGAGGAGCTGTCCTTCCTGACTGAACAGCTGCGCGACAGTAATGAGCGCGTAAGGAAGCTTGAAATCACCTGTGGTGAACAGACGGCGGACCTCAACCACTTGAAAGAGGTCAACCGCTCATTAACTATCGTTGCTGAGGAAAACACAACTCTTCAGACAAAGTTGGCACACATGGACGCTTTACAAGAGTCCTTGGCCAAAGCTCAAGTTGACCTGGAGGCGCTTGCAACTGAGCGGGAGACGTACGCGCAATTTCTGCATGATGGGGAGACTGTTGCAGATGTTGGCAAGGCCTTGGAGCGGCAGAAACTGGTTGCGGATACTCTCACAAGCCAACTGACCCTGCTAGAAAATCAGCTCGAAGAGACCAATACCCTTGTCAGCTCACTACAAGCAGAGCTGAATACCAACAAAGCTGGCTACGAGGCTGCCAAGGCTGAGCTCACGCTCGAAAAGCGAAACGCATTGCGGTTGGAACGTGCAAGGTCCATGGTTGCACGCGAAGTGTCTTTCTTACGTGCACAGCTTGCTTCATACGACCTCGAGGAACGCATGGATCAGCCAAACTATGATGCGTTGAAATCGAAACGTCTGACAGAATTGGAGGCGATGCTCGATTCTTGCCGAGCCGAACTTCTGCAAGTCAAGGAAGAGACTAAAGAGGAGGAGAAGATCAAGCTTGGGACCAAGCGGCCGCGCGAAGATGAGACCGATTTCAACCACATCGAACGAGGCGAATATTTGCGTAAGATTCGCAGCTTGAATGCAGAACTCGAGATTACACGGAAGCAAGATGAATTGCTTCGCAAAGACCTCGATGCACTACGACAAAGCACCGCTTCTCAACGGCCCGAGAGGGTACTCGAATTCAAGGGAAATCCCACCACGCGATTCCAAGCTATCAAGGCACAGACTCTCAAGGACCTGGAGACAGAGAACGCTGCATTGCGACGGCAGCTTGAGGGCAAAGGTGAGGTGACTGTGCCTGTCCAGTCTCTTCGAAATGCAGAAACGACGGCACAAAGACTCGAACAGGCCATTGCTCAAAAGGAAAAAATGATTAAGCGTCTCAAAGAAGTCTTTCAAGCAAAGTCGAGCGAGTTTCGTGAGGCAGTCTACGCCTTGTTGGGGTACAAGCTGGACTTCCTGCCCAATGGTCGCGTCCGACTGACTTCCATGTATGCTGAGCACAATGACCACGCTTTCATCTTTGACGGCGAAGAAGACACGATGAAAATAGCAGGGGAGGTGCAGGGCAACGAAGCGTTCATGCAGATGGTCGACAACCTTATTAAATACTGGTCTGGAGAAAGGAAGAGCATTCCGGGTATGCTTGCAGCCTTGACATTGGAGCTGCTTGAGAAGGAGGCAGAGCTGCAGCAACAACAGCAGCAGCAGCAACAATAGCAGCAGTAGTAGGAATTTGCCGTGGAGGTTATTGGTAAAAACGATAAATGTACAAAAGGAATACCACACTGCAAGATAGCAGAACAAAACACACATATAAACCATTGCCAAGCGCTTCAAGAAACACACGCCCTTCGCCACTGAAAGACCACCTCAGAACAAGCTCGATTGCGAACGCTCCATAAGTGATGGTCGCGGTCCATTGATCTTGACGCGATCAACCTCTCGTTTCATGATACCCATGATATCAACACCTGGCATGTTGGAGGACTCAAAGCCAACTTCATAGAGTTCCTGTGCATGTAGACCACAAACGAGACTTCTGCGTGATTCTCTTCGTCTTGACTCGCGCTTGTCTGGAGAGCCAAACGCAGCACGCTCGGCCACCTCATCCCAATGACTGTCAATCATGGAATCCACCTTCTCCTTTGCTTTGGGCGTGTTGGTGAGCCAGGGGTCATCAAGGTCGTGTTGGAAGGCGTCGGTGTCTGGGCTTGCCAACAACCTCAGCATGGTCTGACGATGCTCTCGTAAGCTAGTACCTGGACTCGCGAGTAATGACTTTTTCGCGACAGCTGGCGTGAGGAGCGTGTTGTTGATACTTGATGGTCTCTGCAGCCTGCGCTGCGGCGAGGATGGTGGGGGCGACAGCACCAAATCAAGTGCGTTGGCAGAGTATGAAAGAGCGCGCGAATACACATCCTTGGCATGTGCACCGTCAAAAAGATCCTTATCGGAATCCTTTGATGTCTCACCAGAGGGGGAGAAGTAGCCACTGTCTTCATAATCCCAGATGGAGTTCTTCTTGCGTTGTGCTCCTGTTGGCGGTGGCGAGACGGGGGCACCATTCGCGGCAGCTTGACGTATACGCTCATTGGCCTTGGCGGCCTTCTTTGAAGAGGGCGCATCTCCTTCAAATTCGACATGGCGCTTCTTGCTTTCCTTCTTGAGGGCGCTCGAGGAGAGGACCTTTTGCGTGATGGCCGGATTGCTCCTGGGAATAGGGATGAGCACCTTCTTGCCACCGCGCGTCTTCTTGAATTGGTCCTCACAGCCAGGTTCAATGGTCCAGTAATGGCCCTTGCCAGGTTCGTCTTTTGGCCTCTCCACCTTGACGAAGGCCTTGTTGAGACTGAGATTGTGGCGAATAGAGTTTTGCCAGCCGGCTTCTGAGGTAGAGTAGTAGCTGAAAGTGTGCGAAATCCATGCATAGATGGCACTGAGGGTCAATCGCTGCTCTGGTGCGCGCAAGATGCTCATGCCAATGAGTGTCGCATAGGAATAGGCTGGCTTTGTGCCATCATCCATTGCCATCTCTGGTTCGGCATCTTCGTCCGCACTCTCAAGTGTTGGCAGCAGTGGAGATGTCTCGAGGCGCGTCGCGGGCGTCTTGGGTGTTGAAGCAGGCTTACTATTGCGCATGGCAAGGAACTGCTCACTCAGTTCATCTGAGGTGAACTTGGGCGGCTGTAACTTGCTGCTCTTGACGGGCGAGCCGCCTCCTGCGTCAGGCAGAAGCTTTGCGCTCGTCCTATTCGGCGGCGCAAGCAGTGTCGTTGCTGTCTGAGGCAGACGTCTCGCTGCGCCTTGCATTGGCGCGCGAAAACTCTTTGCCGGGGAGTTGACGGCGAGTGGTTGGGCTGGATCGCGCATCAGTTGAACAGAGGGAGAGAGCATTGTCGCGTCAGTCGCTCTTTGTGCAGCGATTTTATTGATTGTACAAGGTCACGACGGCGTTGGCCTGCTGCCTGGTGCAGAGACAAGAGTCGAATGGGCGTGCGCTTGGGTTTTGCAGGATAAGGGTCGCTGGGAAGGGGATGAGTTGTGAGAAGGAAGTGAAGCCTGTCGCGGGCTGGCGGGGGGTTTTGGCTCCTTTTTGCAGGGAAGAGGATAGCGCGCGTTGAGCAGCAGCAGCGGGCAGGACAGCGGCAACAGCAGCAGGAGCAGACTGGAGCAGGAGTCAGCGACAGGGATAAGCAGTATTAAGCAGCTGAGTCTGGTGAGATGGGAAGCAGCGTAGAGACAAGCGGAGGACGAGGAAGAGAGGAGGAATGAGCAAAATGAGCAGCGACGTGACCCCTCGAACGCGTCCTCCCTTCTCCTGTCTCGCGTTTTTCGCGTCACATCAACACGCCGGACTCAGATGGCGCCCATGCTTCGAAACTGCTGAGAGCCTTGTGAAGTTGTGTCATGCACTAGCCCTGTCTATGCTTTTGCTTGCTGTCTCTATACTCACACACATTCTGTGGTTGATCTGACCTATAGACGTGACTGCTATCATGATCCCATGACGACATGGCTTCACCGTGCATCTCCCCCTGCATTCCTGGGCGCCACTATATGCAGCGCGTGACGCGAATGAACTTCAATGAATGGAACGCGTCTTGACTCTTGACTCTTGAGTCTTGACTTGACGCCAGTGTTCCTCCCTATCACTGGCTATCAGTGTATCGCTGATTCACTCCTTCACGAATCACGAGCCAGGGACATTGGGCATATCCTGAGTTCAACCTCATCATGCTTGGACGTGCTGGGTCTGCTAACAACGACCGTGCACTGATTGTGATATGCTCAAGCCTCAACAGGATTATCCAAGCCGCGGATCACATGTTACTCCCTGACAGTGACAAATCCTTCGTGACTGTAAGCCCATCAGACAGTCCTGGGCAAAATTAGTGGTGGGATTTAGCTAAAAAAAAGCTACGTCGTATTCAGCTCAACTACTGTCCTCCATTATGAGAAGGAAGCAAAACAGAGAACCTTCCGCACAAGGTGCCTCCAGCTCTCCACGCAGAACAACGCTTTAGTGCCGTAAGGCAAATTGGCTGGTCATAAAAGACACAGCATATCTCGTCACTCCCAGTGCTAGTCTCAATAGTGATGCTGTTCCCCAGCGTATTTGTAGTAAGGATTGCCGTAGCAAGCCTACCACAAGACCAGACAGGCTGGCCAGCGCAATGCTTTTTCGAAAAAACCCCGAAAAAAGCTTCGAAGCAAGCCGTTTCGACTAGTATGGTGAGATCCACTCATAGTGAGAGCGAGAAGGGGACACTCCCAAAGTGGGCATGCTAGACTACGCGGTCGAGAAACAGCGTATCGGGACCGGCACAAGAAGAACGAGGGCTCCAATCGGGGACCAGGCAGAACCCCGACCGATTTGATAATCAATGCCGCAAGGGCCGGCAATGATGCAGTAGGTGGTCATTATATGCCATAAAGTAAACTGGAGGGAGCTGTACGCTTTGACCGCATGCGGCAAAGGTACAATAAGCTCAGATGAGACCTCCGGGGCCCCAGGTTGCCTTTGGTGTTGACCTAGTTGCTGCCATTTGTTGTTTGGAGACGACAGACGCTCCAAGAGAGTGGAAGGGAACTCTCTTACCTGTTTGATTGATGTTTGGACCCGAGCAGGAGTGACCAGGCTCTTCAAGACGACAAGTCGGTCTCAAAAACAGGGCGAAAAAAAATTTTCACCCGCCAATTTTGCACGAATACAGCGGACAGGTGCCTGTTCTACCGTGCTTGCAAGGAGGCGCTGCCGTCCAGCGCGAGTCTCCTTGTCTTAACGCTGACTGACCGAACCCCCTGCTCTGTAGCGTCATCCTCAGAGCACGTTTCCACCAAAAAGTGACTTTATGATGTGTTGGTTCGGTGTCAGTGGCTTCCCGGCTGCGACCAACAGACAGGTCTGCTCAGTTCATCACTGCGAGTGTCACAGGCTCACAGACAGAGTTGACCGAAGGGCTCGCTCCGTCGCGCCCTAGTGTCGACCTAACCTGACCTCAAATTGTACCAAATCGACTCATAGAATGTGCTCAAGCATGACCCTCAACTCAGAAATGGGAATATCGCTTGCCTCTAGAAGCGTCTTCAAGCTCTGCACAGTCGATGCACAATGCTGAAGCACGGCGACCTGGGCTGCACTCATAGCATTTCTGGTACTGTCTTGCGGCGCACCATCTGACGAGGACTGGTCTTTCTCTGGTATCATCGTCTCAACTTGCTCGTACCGACTGTAGTAGTCCTCTTCCGACTCGCCTTGAGCTGTCTTGGTAGCTGGAGTTGGCTCGCCCGTACTTCCATCCGAATCCTGGTCGTACTGCGCCCAGTAGTCGTCATCCTCAGCGACTGGCCCTTCTTTGGATGCGAGAGGCTTGGATGGTACCTGGGCACTGTTGAGCAAATCACCAAGGGTGTCACAGAGAACTAGCCCACGATCTGGCGGGGACTGACAAGAAAGTTCTCGTATGCGCCATTCGAGTGCAAACGTATTGCTGTCGACACACAGCGCCAGGGTTACCCACAAGGGACATTCTGAACCATGTACAGTGATCTGCTTGACTGCAAGGATAGTCTCTTCATCGAGGCGGGCAAACCCTTCGAGAGTCTCGGAAGCAAGAGACCCATTCGCCACCTCTTTGATGCACACCGCAAAAGCTCGCATAGCCGACTTGTCCCAAGTGAGGTAAGAAGGCCAGTCTTCATCATCACCCAGTAGATTGATTCGTTGCTTGAGCAGCGGCGTGGCCGCAGCACAAAGTCTTCCGCGATTGAGTGGAAGCAGGCCAAGAGTTGACAAGATGTTGTGCGAGGGTGCCTCAATCACTCGACTCATGTTTTCACTAAATCGGTCGCGAGATAGTATATTTCTTCTGCAACGTATCCCAGCAGTGTGTCACAGTCGGCGCAGCACAGATAGACTTGTCCCTCGTGAGCACGGGAGACGCCAATATTATCAAAATCAACTGATGTTAGCGGTTGTTGGAGGGAACGCTGTTATATACATTTGTCCTTGACGACGAAGAACTGTTTCGAAGCAAGACCGGGGAGTGCTTGATTACGTTCGAGAACCTGTAGCTCTGCAGCACGTATGACAACTGATGGACAAGCGTGACAGCGATATTTTGTCACACTCATTGGCTGAGGATTGGGAGCAGTCGCGCTGGCCATGGATGTCGTCCACTGAAGTCTTGGACGCGACGAACAGACAAAGTTGCTGCACCGCTACATCGTAGAAGCAGACATGAGCGACATTGCAAAGATCGTGTCCATCAAGACTGGCACAGTCAAGCGTCTCACCAAAGGTCTGTATATTTTGAGAAGCCGCAACGCTCATGCCAGACTATGAATATAGCAAGAAGGAGGTCACGACAGAGCAAGAACGTTACGAGAAGCTCAAAGCCAATGGCGGCGACGAGTACGAGCTCAGAGCACAACAGAAGGTTGTCGCAGATGCTGAGCAGATGATTCCTGACTACAAGAAGCGCCTCGCCAAGGCATTGGAAGAGCTGGAGGAGTTCACGGTACACACTCTCAAGGCATTCAGTCATATCACTAACAGCAAGGACTCGTCAGACCCCGCCGTCACAAGTCTCAAAGAGCTCTCTGCAGCCAAAGACGTCGCAGCAGCAGCTAAAGCCATCGTAGGAAACGCATGATATACGAACACAAGCATGTATTGATTTTTGGAGATGTGCTCTAGGAGACGATGCAGCTCTTGCCCTGTCCACCGGGCGGCGTCGGGTTCTCCTGCTTCTCGACTTCTGCAATGATGAGCTCAAATGCTCTTGCGACGTTCTCGTTGTGGCGCGCTGATGCTTCAGTCCAGGAACACTTCCATTCGGCCGCAAGCGCCTTGCCGTCCTCCACGCTGACCTGACGCTGTATGTGGAGGTCGCTCTTGTTGCCAACGACGACAATGGGAACCCAGTCTGTGCCCTGCTCGTTAGTTCATGCAACCATCAAAGCGCACGCCTTACAGTATGGTCAAGGATTTTGTCGCGAATGATCTTGACCATCTCAAACGAGCTCTTGCTCGCGACCGAGTACACCAAGACATAACCGTGAATGCCCACAGAGTGCTTCGAGTTGAGGATACTGTATTCATCCTGAAGTTAGCCTTGCCCGAAGGGACCTCGATCGCGAACCTGTCCTGCCGTATCAATAATCTCAGTCGCAAACTCGGCGCCTTTGTACTTGATGATCTTGGAGAAGGTGTTTTCGATCGTCGGATAGTACGACTCGACAAAGTGGTTCTCAACAAACTGGACAGTCAAGCTAAAAGGAGGCGCATCAGCAGTGTGTTTCAAGACAAGTGGGAGCACCGCGTACGATGATTTACCAACTGATCTGCTCCCGAGGACGGCCACTCGGCGTGATTTCATTGGCGCTGGGTTGACCATGATTGAGCGACTAGACTAGCGATCGAAGAGCTTGCAACACAAACTAGGCCTAGACACAGCGAGCGCTTGTATGTTTGTCGCTTCGCTTTGTGCTCGAGTCTTGCGATCACACGTGAGGCTTCAGATGGAGTCAAGCTACTTGCGGTGGATCCTATTTGCCAGGCTATAGAGTACTAGAGGCAATGTCACAGAGCGTTCACATATGCTCTGATTGTTTCAGAGAGCAGTGTGTTGATTTCTGGAGCATCGACCAGAATTCGGAGTCCCTGGCGGATACTTTGCACATCGGCTCCAGGCTCCAGGTGAAGGCCAAGGTGGTACGCGAGCAGTGCCATGTAGCCACTGATTGCATCCATGCGCTACTGTTAGTTTAAATGAAAACACGAGATGTCCTTACCTGATTGTTCAGCCTGGTCGACAGCTGCGACAACAACGACGACATGCCAGTCTTGCTGTTGTCACGGATTAACTTCTTGCCCTGCTCAGAGCCATCTGCAAGCGCAATGAGTACTCCGAGACATAAAATTATCTCGTCATCCGTCTCTGCAGCCTCTGGCACCTTTTCTGATAAGACGAGCATTGTCTTACCAACAAATTGCGAGGTGAACAAATGGGCACAAGGTGTACTGCCTTGTAACGCATGAATCAGAGCTCGCAGCGTGCTGCCAAGAGGCACATGAGTTGTGGGATCGCTTGCACACTCTAGCAGATGAGAACCAAGCGACATGAGTGGCCCAATAGAGTCTGAAGGAATGTCTTCATTCACATCGAGGGGCGACTGTTCCACAGCGGCGAAAAGTAATTGCGCCTCAAGAAGAATTGATGAGGAGCACAAATCGAGCGAAGCAAACAATGGCCACAAATTGGTCCGAGAAAATTGGGAAGGGAACGAAGAGACATTGCAGACCATTAGCGCAAGAATTCTTGGCGAGATTGCTAGCTCTGCTGCAGCTCCGGAGAATGCTTCGGTTTTCGAGAGCTTCTGCCTGAGGTCTTCGACAGCACCTTGATTAAGCTTGCTCACCTTCAGCTTGCGATCCTTGCAGAGAACGGCAATATCACGATCGTCGGCCAATGCGCGGCGCACAAGCTCTGTGTCGCAGGCTTTGCGACTTCGGTCGCGTCCATTGTCTTGCGCACGACAAGCAACCAAGAGCAACATACAACAAGCCAGCAGTAAGGGGTGGGTCACATCCTTGCAGACCTCCAAAACTCTGGCGTCGTAATGCATGGCCCGAAACGTGCGACTGAAGTCTTTGGAAATGAGTTTGTCACTCAGCTCCAGTAGAGTGGCAAGCATTGTCTTTTCCTTCTCGAGACCTTCCAAGAGATATTCAATGTCGTCAATCAGTCGTTTTGTCTCGCCACTTTGGCGTAAATCATGCAAATTCCTGATATTAGACTGGGCCTCAGCGTCATTGTCGCTCTCGCTCGACTCTGGCGCTCTTGCTTGTGAGCCATTGATGTAATTGTCGATTTGGTTGTCTTCTGCAAGATATGTCCTTTGCTTTGAGTAGGTCGCACGTGCGGAAGGAGCCGGCTGTTCCAGAGGACTCTCAGCTGCAGAGGCCATAGCTTCTGGGGCCTCTTGACTCTGTGTTTCCGACTCAATGGCGATGAGAGGTTGCTGTTCGAGATTTGATTCTGCCATCTCAACCATGTTCTTGTGAGGTGACTCATGGCTTCTTTGATCCTCTTGCGAAGCCTGACGCCGTTCGACTTTTGAGTGTGCCAGTGCCTCCATCAAGCGGCGTGGGCGAGCATCGAGTTTTGCACCGCTAGCCGATTTCCCGAATGCATCGTACATAGCTTTTTGCTGCGGAGAGAGACGAGGTGAATTTGGCGAGAACACTGACTGCTGTAATGGAGGAGGCGTGGTCAATCGCGTCGGCATGCTTTCCTCCGCTGGTGCTGCTGGTGTTTGAGTATCTGCTGGCAACACCTCTGCCTTTTGGGCAGACCTGAGACTTCTTCGTGTTGGAGTTTTGTCCTTTGGTTTCGGAGTCGTGCTTGACTTGGGCTTAGCGGCTGAAGGAACGACTGGACTAGTTGCAGCAGAAAGTGTGCGCAGGCGTTTTCCCGGTGAAGCAACTGGTTCTGAAGATCTCGTGGAAGGTTCGGCCAATGTCTGTTTGATTGCAGAGCGGATCTTGGCAGAGGGGGTTCTCGTCCGTTTCTCTGGCGTATGGATGGCTACTGGAGATTTCGCGGTCGGCTCGTTTTGAGGAAGTTTTGCCTTGGATGGACTCTGTGCAGCTTTCACCGGAGAGGCAATCGTTCGCTTCCTTGGTGACCTGGATGGAGCTGGAGATTCTGTAGAAGCGATGGTACGTTGCGTCTTACGACTCGAAGGACTAGCAACATCCTTATTTGCGTTGACTGGGCTTCCATTGGATGTCTTTCCCGCATTAATCTTCTTTGCCTGAGCTTTAAGTATACTGACGGGACGCCTGGAAACGTTTTTGCTGTGATCGATGACCGCTTTACTGCTTGGCTTACTTGGCTTGAGGCGCTTCTGCTCCTCTGCATCAAAGTCATAGATGTCGACCTCCGCTGGTCGTTTGGCCTTAGTCACTCTCGACCGCTCGGGCAAGTCGGCGCTGATGGACGAATAAGTTACAGGAGAATGATCCACTGCATGAGAAGCGTTTGGGTTGTCGATGCCTTCATCCCACTGTGCCTGGCTTGAGGTCGATGCGCCAAACTTGCGCCCGCTGCCATAGGTGCGTCCAGGCGTGCGCTTCATGGTCCAGATAGCTGAGTCACTCACGTCTGCATCGCCATACTCGTGCGATGGTGAATGAGAGCCAATGAAGACAGGCTTCGACAAGGGCCACCGGGAGCAGCAAGTCGCAGGCCGGGTGACGTCCCTTCAGCGCCTGTTTGCTCGTTTCGCGGATTTCGGCTTCACGCGACGACGAGCAGGCGGAGCAGATAGACGCTTAAGAGGTCGACAACTTGCGCCTTTTGCCAGGGCCCAGCTGCTCTTTGGACATTTGTCATTTCTTTCCTGAGCCTGTGAGCAGCCATGTCAGACGGGGCCACTGTGTCTACTCAGGTGGAGCACGCTAATGTTGCTGTCTTGCGCCAGACGCACCAGCTGATAGCACTGCTCACCATTATCCGAGACAAGACGACTCAGCGCGGGGACTTTATCTTCTACAGCAACAGAATCATCAGACTGCTCGTGGAGGAGGGGCTCAACTACCTTCCCGTGGTGGAGCAGACTGTTGCAACGGCCACCGGGAACGACTATAATGGTGTGCAGTTCCAGGGCAAGGTTAGCTGGGCAAGGTTACAAGGTCTTCATTGCTCACGGACAGATATGTGGTGTCAGTATCATGCGTGCAGGCGAGTCTATGGAGCAAGGTCTCCGCGACTGCTGCCGCTCAGTTCGCATCGGCAAGATCTTGATTCAACGGGATGAAGAGACTGCACAGGCCAAGTTGTACTACTCCAAGCTGCCAGAGGATATTGCTCATCGCTGGGTCTTTTTGCTCGACCCCATGTAAGATTTGACCTCATCAAGGAAGCGTGCTGACACGGCAGGTTGGCTACAGGCGGTTCTGCCATCAAGGCAGTGGAGGTACTTCTGGAACGCGGCGTTCCTGAGGAGCACATTATCTTCCTCAACCTCATCTCAGCGCCAGAAGGTATCGCGACATTCAAGAAGAACTTCCCAAAGCTGCGTGTCGTGACAGCCTTCATCGACAAATGCCTCGATAAGAACAATTACATTGTACCTGGACTGGGCGACTTCGGCGACCGTTACTACTCAGAATAGGATTGCTTGTCAAGGCAGATGCATGCGATGATAGAAGTCGTTGAAGCCAAGGGGTTGGATGCCGTTCATAACGATAATATACACGGATGTTACAATGCCAGTCAGGCCAATCATCCTTCTAGTCATACTCCAGTTCATCATCGTCGTCGTCATAGTCGTCCCTCCTGGCTTGTGGTTTGGAGCCGGCGCCATCCTGCTGTGCGACCGCATCGCAAGCATCTACCCAATCTGAAAAGACGTCGATGGGCGCAGAAAGCGCGTCTGTCCTGCATTGATGAGACTGGCCGCAAACTTTGCACTTGAGCGATCCAATGAGACCCTTCTTGTCGCTGGTTGGTCAGTGTTTAGTCGCACTCAATCGCAGCAGCGTCTAACTTACATATCGACAATGACAGACTTTTCGTGGTTGCAAAAGAGACAATCAAATGTGGTGGCCAGCTTCCCTGCCGTCTTCTTGGCTTGAGGCTTGGAGGAGCTCTTGCGCTTGCCCATGACGAGAGCTCCTTTGATAGCAGAGAGCAGAAGTACTAAGCACTTGTATCAAATTGTTGAAGTTGTCGGCAGACCATAGACGTAGAAGATGTTCAGCAGTCACAATCGAGCCAAACCTGGAAACAGTTTCGCCCATCGCGTTTCTTCGAGCAGTCTTGCTTCTGACTATTGCAGCTCATGTGCTGGCCTTAATTCGCTCTAATCCATGGCATAGATCAGGGATCGCGTCCTCCCGACAGCGCATCGGAATCTCCCCACAAACACGCACCACCAAGAATCAGCACAAAACCAGCTCGCACCGCGTCTAGTGTCCGGCCTACCTCTCGAACGACTAGGCGCATACTTCATTCATGGTCGCCTCTGATGAATCTACCGATAAGCCCAGGGACAAGTTCTCTTCTCGTGTCATTCTCACAAGTAAGGCTGCTCAGCACAAGGCATCAATGACGGCGTTCCATCAGCTAACCCCTTAGCATATCCAGGCCAGTCCAATGTGAACCCGTTTCCTCTCAATTGGGGCGCAACAGACCCTTTAGAACGAGGCCCCATCATTGTCTCGCGTCAAGAAAGTACACTCAGCAGCCGCAATGCAATCGGCGCACACGGAGGCAGTTACAGTGTCTACTTTGCGCTTGCCAATGCTACCAACCAGATGCCCTTCAATCACAAGCCGGACTTCACAAACACAGAGCCGCCTGTTGACTTCAAGGCTCAACCCACATGGTCTGATCCAGAGGCTATCGCGTCCATGGACCCCTTTGGTCACCAGGTACAGACTGTGTACAAAGATCTGATGGCTGGAAAGGTTGGACTCGACATCAGACCCACGATCTCCATCACGAGGGCAAAATTGAGCCTTATTGAGATGGAGCTTGCTGTCAAGGCCGGACGACTCGTGCCAGATGGCAAAGTCGTGCTGAATGACAAAGGTGAAATGGCTGTGACCAAGGTAGCCGTCGATCCAGTCTGGTATCTGCCTCAAATTGCAAAACGGTTTGGTGTGACTGAGCAGATTCTCAGACGCTCGCTGTTTGAGTACACTGGTGGCATGTAAGTTCATGTACTCCTAGCAATGGCCAATTTGCTAATGAATCAGGTACCCGGAACTCATCACACGCCCAGATATGAAAGTCTTCCTACCTCCAATTGGTGGCCTGACTGTCTACATCTTTGGAGATCCAGCCAAAGTTTCGGATGCTTCTGTGCGCCTAGCATGCCGTGTACATGATGAGTGTAATGGCAGTGACGTTTTCAGTTCAGATATCTGTACGTGCCGGCCTTATCTGCTTTACGGCATTGAAGAGTGTGCGAAAGAAGCTCAGAACGGCGGTTCCGGCCTGGTGATTTACTTTCGCAAGGAAGGACGGGCACTAGGTGAGGTTCTGAAGTAAGGCATCCAATCGATCTTGTGTCCAGGCTAACACGCTAGGTACCTCGTTTACAACCTGCGCAAACGCGAAGGTGACAGCGCAGACAAGTACTTCAGCGCCACTGAGCGAATCGCGG
This sequence comes from Protomyces lactucae-debilis, assembly GCF_002105105.1. Taxonomy (NCBI): domain Eukaryota; kingdom Fungi; phylum Ascomycota; class Taphrinomycetes; order Taphrinales; family Protomycetaceae; genus Protomyces; species Protomyces lactucae-debilis. The sequence goes on from NW_024468010.1 coordinate 303,806, forward strand.
GCGTCAAGGATATGCGGTATGTGCACTGAGGAGTGGAGTCTGTCCCAAGTCCAACTGCTGACTTTCAGATTCCAGGCCCTGATGCCAGACATCCTTTGCTGGTTGGGCGTCAAAAAGATCGACAAAATGCTCTCCATGTCTAACATGAAATACGATGCCATTGTTTCGGCAGGCATTCCCATCCACGAGCGCGTAGAGCTCCCCGACCATCTCATTCCAGGTGCAGTCCTTCCATCACTGATTGACGAGCTAACAAGTGATTAGAAGATTCCAAGGTCGAGATTGAGGCAAAGATCAACTCTGGCTACTTCAGCTCACGTACTGTCACAGCGGAGGATCTGACCAAAGTCAAAGGCCGAGGATGGGCTGAGCCAGATCAAGCTGTTTCGCTATCAAACGTCTTTGAAGATCAAGATCATTAATCCCATCTGCAGTGTGGTGGGCCTACTACGGCGGCTTGAATCGAAGATTGGAGGGTTGGTACCGCTTAGTGCAAGATGTGGGTGGTGTTGCTGCCTTCTGATATCCAGCTCAGCGCCGCCTTGTCTTTTCTCTATACCCGAACAGCAGCAGGAAGTGTGTCGTGAATAATCAGGGATGAGGTACCGTTGAAAGTGTTCAAGGACGCTGGCTCCTGCCGATCCACTTCGCCCTCGGACTCAGCCTCCTCAATAGTGCCAATGCAAGTCATCGTCTCATCCACTAGGTACCCCATCGTGACAACGCCTTGACCACCAAAAAGCATGCCTGCCTCAAGAGTGTGCTTGTCTGCGAAGACCTCGAACCATTGCATGTTAAAATCTGGCTGGGGAATTTCAACAATACGCGGTGTATCCCAGTCGCAACACCACAAGTACACTGAGTTATTGCTCGTTTTGTCGGTCGCTTGACAGCTGAATACAAGGAGGCCAGACTCATCCGGGTGCCATCGAACAGTCTTGACTGCATTCAGTTGCACCAGAAGCGCCAATGGGATCATTTCAGCTAGCGACCAAATCCATAGAGTCGTGGGCATAGCATCGGAGCGCGTTACCAGATGTCTGCCATCCGGACTGAAGAGCAATAGGGATACACCTGTTTTTGGCAGCTCCGTTGGGAGGGCTTTGGCAGTTGGTAGTGACATTGGCGCCTGTGCTGAATCATAACGACGCTCTGTCGCTCCGAAAACCTCCCGCCAAGCCTGTATGCTTGGGTCACGTACCAATTCATTGTGAAGTATCTCTGTGGTGGGTGCGAATGTGAAAGTATTGAGCAGGCGGACTCTGCCATCATAAGACCCTACAGCCAAGTATTCTCCATCGGTCGACCAGACAACCGAGAGGATACCTAGGCCAAGATCATACGCTTCATATTTTCGCACAAGCAGACCACTAGCGGTGTAGATTAGGATGCGATATTCGATCGGATGGTCCCATACAGCCAGCCACTTGCCACTTGGGCTCCAAGCGAGCCCACATGCATCTGTCGTGTCAATTGAGAAGGTGTGCGCGATGGTCCATTCGCCATCGGATGCTTTTGAGGCGAGAGAGACTTGATCCTGAGCTTCCCTCTGCAGGACGGCGACCTGTTGTGGTTGTCCGGGACGGCTGCTGTGGCTGTGGCTGCCTGCTTTTGGGTGAGGAACAACAAAACCTTGACCACTGAGAGACCAGATTGACAGATACAGGTGATGATCTGACCATGTGAGCACATCGAGGCCGTCGGCAGACCACTCAACGTGCCTGATACCCGATTCGCTCTCGTCAATAGTCCAACACCGCTCTTGATTCATGACATCGTAAATATGTACAATCTTGTCACTGTGAACAAGAAGAATGCGAGAACTTCCCGTTGTCGAGGGTGACCAGCGCATAGCGATAATGTTGCGCGTGAAATTGGGTTCCAGGGAGATAACTCGAGCTATGCCAAGTGTAGCGACGGAGCGAACGACGAGACTCGACGGGAAAATGACTGAGGCAACAAAAAGGTCGCATGCGCTCGACTGTATGCTGCTTGCCGGTACGAGCGGAGTAAAGTCCATGATGCCCTGAATGACCTTGTCTAGTGTCGGGTGTCGTGGTCGTATTTGTTTGTTTTGATGTTGCGGCAATTGGCGACTAATCCACATCACAGGCTGTCACTGCCAGCCAGACTACAACTACACACCACACTGCAGAGTACCCTGAGTATACATGTCAGAAGGAAACGTACTTGAGACTGTTTCAATGCGATCTTTACCTTCTACATAGATAATGTACGTGATCATGCTGAAAGATCAGGCTTTGCACGACACTCCGCCTCCCAGTCTTCTGGGACCAGCTCATCTATGACCTTGTTGAACTCCTTCAATGTACAAAAGCCGTGCACCGCCTCCGTGCAGCCAGGAATATGCAATACCTTATCGTTGTAACGCAATCTCACGAGATGACTCTCACCTGTGATGGAATCAGATGAGGCTCTGGCATCCTCGAAAAGCTCGATAGCAATATGACTTGAGAATGGCGGCCATCTTCGGTCAAAGACGCCGAGCGAAGCCAGGACTGCCCCAATAGTCGTGTCATGCGCTCCATAGAGGGCCACTTTGAGAGAACTCTCCCTGCCGGCACACATGACCATTCTATCTCGAAAGTCTCCGAGCAACCGGCCAGCACCCAGACGTCTGTAGGCCTCGTCAGCCAAGTACCCCCCAAACCATTCTTCAACAGCAGCGGCTTCAACTTGCTTTAGCATGTCTTTGTCTCGAAACTCTGCGGGGATGTCTAAGCCATTGCCAATTGCAGCATTGATTGTATCAGCCAGCCCAGTGACCCGAGGATTGCCGTCGACTTGCAAGGGTTTCCCGTCTAGGTACTTCTCGGAGAGCAATTCTGAAGCGTGGCCGGCCAGTATGGGATTCCATGTGAGTGCAGCCCGCTTTGCATATTCTTTCGCCAATTGCTGGAGTCGCTTGCAAGCACCCTCGTTCGGGTAAAGATTCTCTTGAGTCCAGTCTCTTTGATGGATGATCAGTTCAAACTGCTTCGGAAGACTGCTACGCGGAAACATCCCGGAGAAGACGTGCTGCAAAGATTCTAGAGCACGAGGAATTGGCGAAGCCCTCAAGTATAGCTCAGACTCGTGACTGATTTTGGCGAAACCCAGTCGGTCAACATAAAGCTCTTTTAGACGCTCACCCAGGTAGAACGTACTTTGGCGTCCGCGATCTGTCAATTCGCCCAGCAGACAAGTGCCAGGCAACGCCGCAGCCGTGCTGAGCCCTGAACCAGATCTAGTATTTGCAGGGACTTCTAATCGTCTGGCATAGGGCAGCTCGTTCCAGCCATTGGTCATCTTGACCGCTGCTCGAAAACGTTCTGCATTGAAGCACATCCTGTATTGTAGCGGCAGACCAGCTGATGGTAGCCTCTGCCTGACGGGCGTTCTTTCTCCGTGCCGGAAAAGGATCTGCCTACCATGTTAGAAATGAAGGACAGATGGGACGACAGCATACACTAAACGAAGGCTCAAGTGCTCGGGATAGAGTTCAGCTAATTTCGCATCATTATAGGTCGTAATGTGTACGTCAGGATGCAGAGACATGAAGAGAGAGCAGACTCGAAGCTCAGCTGCCTCGAAGCAATGATCCAAGTATCTTGGGAGTTACGGAAACGGTTTGGGCGCAGAGATCTAGAGCTCGAGGTGGTTCAGTGCTCTTGCAGAATGCCGCTATAAATTGGATTTTGGCCGTGACATCGTCGAGATTGTACTATACTCTCAAATGTGACTATGATGTAGGATGCATGAGAGCATTTTGACTCCTCAAGCTGGTGGTCAAGTAGTCTAATCCGACTTCTTGCTGCCGTTTTCCAGTAGTCTACCGGCATCAATGTACTTCATCTGGATCATTAGCAAATTGCATGGACCAATGCACGCGACTTACATCAAAGTGGCTCACCCAGTCTTCAAGGGATTGCTTCTGCTCATCATCAAGGTCCTCAAGCTTATCGATGGGACCATCAATGCTGACAAACATCTCTGGCTCGAAGGAACCACAAGCAAGGGCTCTGCTTGCGTCGTGCCCTCCAAAGTTCTTGTAAGGACCCTTAGGTCCGTAAAACATGTAGCCAGTCGTCACATCATAGACTTTTCCCTTGATCGCTATCAAGATATGCGGGTCACCGACTCCATTGTAGCGAGTGAGCTCCTGCGGCGTGTAGTCTTGTCGCGGAAGCGGCTCTATTGGCTTTTGAAGACTTGGTAGACCAGACTTGCCCTTGAAACGAGCATAGAGGAAGTAGAGTAAGACAGCAATGAGAATTACGTTGGTAAATGTGAAGAGCGGCTTCACCTCTACAACGGCCTCCGGCTTTGCGCTCATGGTCTCTTGTATGTGCGTAAGTAGCCGTCTCCCGCGCGCTGTGTTGGCTTTTCCCTGCCTGCGCCACCCGTGCGGCTTGGACGAGAAACAAATTGAGCGGTCAACGTTGACCTGCCGTGCAGTAGATGAAGTAGATTTGCCAGGTGGCCCAGAGAAAAAATAACGGACAAACCCAGTGTTTCCGTCTGCGGCGATTTGACTATTGCTGGAAGAGTGCTCAGACTCGGGTCTTCGGGTCTCGTCGCCTACCTAATTGCTTGAATCAGGCATTGTTTGCTATAGGCTACTGAAACTGTGCTGCCTTGAGTTCCGAGCTGTCTGCAGCTGCAGGGATAGCGAGCTCGTCTCAAATTTGGCCACGGCCATTCTCCGCAGCATTGCTGGTATAAAGCTGGTGGCAAGGTTGCGAGCCCTTGTCAGTGACGGCGTATCTTCTTCAGCTCGTTACCGTTTGGCTAGCACTAGCAGACGCGACATGCCTCAGTCATTCAAAGTCGTGTCTCTCCCTTCGCCAGGAATCAGAGCAGAGCCAGTGCTCGCAGTGATATACGACGACAAGCGGTATCTCTTTAATTGCGGCGAAGGAACACAGCGCCAGCTTCTGTCAAAGGGCTTATCTATCAAGAAATTTACAAACGTATTTCTATCGTCCAGCTGGGATAGTTTTGGCGGATTAGCTGGGCTTCTCCTCGGTCTCGCGACCGAGAATGGCTATCCGCAGATAGCGCTCCATGGCCCACAGAATCTGGCCTACTATCTCGCAACTCTTCGTGCGGGCCTGCAACGGTTTCACCGCTACACAGATGGCGCAGACTTTCAAATTGAGGAGTACACACAGTTATTGCCTCAGCCATTTGAAGACGCCAATGTAAAAATACAAGCAATTTTGACCCAACCAAAGGGTTTTGGCGAGATTGACCGGCCAGCCTCAACATCGGAAGCGGAACTTAAGCTCATGCAGTCTGTCGCGCGGTCTGTCTGGACAGGAGAGATCAGTGGACTCAACGCCCAGGGTGATTGGACCGCTCTGGCGGACCCAAACCAGGATACCACAGCAACGCAAAAGAAGAGGACGTTTGAAGAAATGCAGCAAGAATCTTCAGAAGCTGATCGAAGGGAGTCGTTCTATGGTCGAACAGGACTTGACCGGGACAAGTATACCGCTTTCATCAAATTGATGCATAAAGACCTGCCAACTGCGACGCCGTTCCCAGCAACTGTCTCCTACTGTATAGAGGGACAACCACGGCCGGGAAAGTTCGATGTTGCTCGTGCGATGGCACTTGGGGTCCCAAAAGGGCCACTCTATGGGAAGTTGCAGCAAGGCCAGTCAGTCTATTTGCCTAATGGCACGGTCGTCCATCCTCACGAAGTACTCGGGCCACGGCGTCTATCTGCACCTGCACTCATCGCAAATTGCCCCTCGGTCGACTATATTTCCACCTTTTTGAAGCACAATTATTGGGATGATGACAATTTCAAGGACACATGCGGGATCATCGTGCACACGGGAGATCCCGCTGTCTTGTCTGATCCGTGTTACATTGCATGGATGGCTTCTTTCCATTCGGGAACGATGCATATCCTCTCGCATCCGTTGCTCACCAACGAGAGACCGATCATTGACCGATCCGAGGCCCACTATTTGTCTCTACAGTCACTGGATGCCGATCAATACCCACATGTCAAGCAGCTGGTCAGAGACGATAGTCAAGTCGTTTTTGCACGCCTCTTTGGTGCAGTTGCAGATGTACGACCGCTCAAAGGTGACCAAAGTTTCCTGCTGGACACAAGTGTAGTGGACCAGACTAAACAGACTTCACGCAGAAGCTCAGCTCATCATAAAATCGACGTTGACGCCGCTCAAAGGAGTAAGCCTGAAGTCTCTGATGCACTGAAAGCATACGAGGAAGCGATCAAGCGAACGGCGACGACGGTACAGTCCTTGGTAAATATTCAAGCCGAGGATTTTCCGGGTTGTGATGTGGAGGTCGTCACGCTCGGAACAGGTTCAGCAGGACCGTCTATTTACCGCAATGTCGCTGCCACGCTCATAAGAAGTCCAGACGGCTTGAATGTCTTACTGGACTGCGGTGAGGGCACATTGAATCAATTGCACAGGGCTTTTGGAGCGCAGCAAGCGTCTGAAATGAGGAAAATCAAGATGATTTACATCTCGCATCTACATGCCGATCACCATCTGGGCCTTATCGGAGTGGTTCGACAATGGATGCAAGTCAACGCACGGAACGAGGATAAGCTTGTGATTCTCGCGCCTGTCAAGCTGCTAAGAAGTATCCGCGAATACGATGCCATGGAAGGCCTTCAGCTGCACCGGCTGTGCCTTCAATCAACAGCCGAACTGTATAACAGCCAGCAGACTCCGCCCAACACGAGCACTTATCGACAAATGCTGGAGATTGTGCCTCAACTTGATCGCATTGAGACTGTGCCGGCTATCCATTCTGAGAGAAGTACTTGCCTTAGGCTTGACCATCGAGACGGATGGAGTGTTGCATTCTCAGGAGACACGAGGCCTTCAAGCCAATTCATGAAGCTAGGTCACGGAGTCACCTGTCTAATTCATGAAGCGACCTTTCAGAATAGCAAATCAGACGAGGCCATCAAGAAGAAGCACAGTACCGTCAACGAAGCATTGTTTGTCAGTCAAGAAATGCAAGCACATGTGACCATTCTCACCCACTTCAGCCAACGCTATCCAAAGCTGCCGGTACTGGAGGATGATGAGTCAACAGTTTTAGCAGGGCGAAACATTGTTTGTGCACACGATCTCATGCACATCAAACTCAAGCACGCTTGGAAGGACGCCTACTATCTGAAAGACGAGCTCGCATTGGAAAAGTGTCTCGAGACCCTCCGAGCGCAAGGCACATTGCCTGCCGAAAAAGAGGACGAAACAATCAGTAATGAATAGAATCTACATATTTATCCCATTCGAGGCTAGCAAATCTGTAATTAGAGAAAGAACTGCTGGCGAGGCCGTTTCCTGAGGAAATTCAAATTTGTTGAGGAGGATATCATCTAGCATGATTCGAAGAAGCTTGCACAATACCCCAATTTTCGGAAACGCACGTAGTTTGACCCAATCATTGACAATGAGACCCCTTCCTTGCCCGTCGAGCTGTAAGCTGTGCCCAAGAAGCAATTGACTGTACGTTGAAACGGGAGTATTTTGCTTGATGAACTTCTTGGACGTTTCAACTTGTTGGTGAAACGCCAGAAATGCCGACTGTTTGTACTCAATCTCCGAGAAGAGCACAGAGGTCGGATGGAGAAACACACGGCCGTCGTTTGTGAAATATTTGATCTCACGACTGACATGATCTTTGGCAATTGAACCTGACTGATGCTGCGCATACTTGGTATTTGGCATGGCAATGCGGGCGATGTTTGGTGAAAGCGAGGCACCTATCAGGGATCTGAGGACTGCCGTCGCCACAGTGCTATCCTTTCGGTGGTGCGATTCTCGTTGAATCAATCCAGCCTCACGTAGACAAGCCCATAGCTGCGTTCGAGTGGATGCAACTTCCTGCATGGCCATGTCGGATACATAGTTCTCGTCGCACCATAATCGTCGCTGACGGCCATTATCATGCCTTTTCCAGGCGTTGTAAGCGTTCAGAATAGATATCACATCGCCGTCGGCGGAACCAAAGGCCAGCCTAGAATCCCGGGCCTCTGGCTTGGAAGAAAATACGGGCTTGGAAGACAATGCAGAGGCAATGGTGAGTGCCTCGTCGACACAGCCAAAGATGGTACTGAGGACCAGCAATTTCGCACATCGTACATCAGCTGCGATGAGAGACAAATGCCGACCAAGAGGAGTCAGGACATCCTTTTCACCACTCTCGATTGCACCAATCTCTCGTAGAGTGTTCATAGAAGCTTCCAATGAAGCAAGCGGGGGCGGAGTAATTGCCTGACCGAGAAAGACCCGTACAGGCTTATTCATGGCCAGGACAGATAACGACACCTGTTCCAGGGGAACCCTCAATATTTCAGGTGGTGTGCTTTCCAACATCTTGGCGGACTCAAGCGAGCGGGAGAAGATCTTGTAGCAGACACCAGCTTTGACACGACCAGCTCGCCCACGCCGCTGACGGCACGCTGCTTTGGAACACCAGACCTCTTCAAACTTGTACGCATTCGCCTCTGAATCAAATGCCATCTGCTTGACCCGCCCAGTATCGATAACGGATCCGATGTCATCGATCGTGATGGATGTCTCGGCTATATTGGTAGCGAGTACGACTTTGCGCATACCTGCTGTGTGCAAGAACACCTTTCGCTGCTCAGTTCCATCAAGGGACGCATGAAGGGGTAGACAGAGCACTCTCGCTAGGCCAGCACCTTTGATGGCTTGCATGCATCTCGAAATTTCGAGGACACCCGGTAGAAAAACAAGAATCCCGCTGAGGTCTGACCCACTGACCTTGTCAATGTGTCGCACTATATCAACTATCATGTCGAAGTTGACACCATTTTTGGACTTTTCTCGAGGACTCGAGTCCGAGGACAAAAATACCATATCCTCCACGTAGAAGTCCGTGACGGGAAAAGTCCGACCTTCGATCACGAGCTGCTTTGCACCCAAGTATTCGGCAAAAAAATTAGCATCGACAGTGGCACTCATGAGGATGACTTTGAGATCTTTGCGACGTTTCATCAGGTCTTTGAGGAGGATTAGCAAAAAATCCGAGTCTACAGAACGCTCATGGACTTCGTCCACAAAAACGTGCGTCACTTGAGAGAGACCTGCATCTCCTTGGGTCGATAACTTTCGGAGTAAAACACCGGTGGTGACGAAGGCAATTTTGGTCTTTGCAGACATCTTGCTCTCTCCGCGGATTTGGTATCCAACTTCAGTACCGACAAGGCAAGATCGCTCGTCGGCTACTCGATCTGCGAGGCCGATAGCGGAAATTCGCCGCGGCTGTGTGCACACTATTGAGGCCACATCACCATGGCCGGCTGTGATGAGCTCGTCCAACACGAATTGTACCACTTGCGTAGACTTGCCAGATCCGGTTTCGCCAGAAATAATTAAGGCGGCGTGACTTTTGAGTGCATCTAGAATTTCTGCACGGCTTCTCCAGGCTGGCAGGGACTCGCGATTCTTCATCTTTCTCTGATGGATTCTGTCTTCGAACCAGGCATCTCTTTGAGCTCTCAGCGAAGCAGACTCGGCAGAGGAGGAATCCCATTGAATAAGCTTTGTGTTGCGCGGAACAGGCCGAGGATGCTTCCGGGTAGAAGAAGTCGAGGATGAGCCAGTAGTGATGCTAGAAAGGGACTGAAGCTTTCCGGGGTTTTGAAGTATTCGTTCCAGATTAGATTCAAGCCAGTCCACCAAACTGAAAATCATAGGCTCACCCTTCAACGTGCTCGCATACTGACCAAGTTGTCGCACAATGGCCAGCCTGACATACGCGGGCATAGAGGATGACTGGTACGCCACATAAAAGGTTGGAAGCGAGTCTGGGTATACTCCAGAGACTGGAGGTCTTAAATGTAATTGATACATCTTGTGCCCGGGAATCTGCACGCTGCATTGTCCTGCGGCCTCGTCGGAGCGGAACGTATCGATGAATGTAGCAGCAATACCTTCTATCTCGATAGCCCACTCGGGTTGCTCTTCCACCAAAGTCGCTGGCGCGTCGAACGGAAACTCGAGAAGCTCAGCTTGTAATACTTCAGCTGCTAGAAGTTCGCTATTATATTGGACCATACAAGCCTTTGCACTGTCAATTGGATAGCCAGCGTAAGCAAGTCGGCGAGCAGCATAGTCGATACGCAATGAGTCAGAATCATGTTGAGATGCACTGATACCAACAGAATATGACGGGGGAAGGAAGCGTGGGGGTAAATCGTCTTCCGGTACGTGAAGCAAAAGCCTGTTGGTCAGTATTTGAAAGGACAGCTTGACACTCACCATTCTAAAGCATCGCCTTGCGAGCTGCAGTGCTCAAGTGCTTCTAGTGTATGAGACTTGCGAAAGCCATATTCCGCTAGAGAGCTGCTGATGGCCTGGGTCTGTGCAGGCTCAAGTTCGATCTTTTGCGACAGAACAAGCTGTGTACCCCGCACCATTGTCTCAATACGTTGACGATACTCTCGGGACATGTCAACGACAGCCGCATGCTGCCAATCAAAACTCTGCCTCGCTGGCAGGAATCCAGCTTTGCGGATCGCCTCGTCCTTCTTCTCTGCTTCCTTGGCCCACTGCTGTTTTTGAAATTCGTGCTCTTTTGCAGCTTTGAATGGGTCCGACGCATACATCCAAGATTTGTTGGATTTGTCGTCAGCAGCTTTGCACTCCACTAAAGCTTTCCAAATGTCCCTGTACTCTGGAGGCAATTGCATCAGCCAGCTCCGATCCGAAGCCACTCGATGTAGAGCAAAGATTGCTGAGACATTCCTGGCTTCAAGCGGTGTGGCTTTTGTCGGCAAGATGGCAGCCGTCTCGACAGTCGGTCGAAGCAAGACATTCGTCAATTCATTGTTTTTGGGATTCTTCTTCGATATCAAGACATGCCGCACAGCGAACTGCTGTCCGGACTTGGTGACGACGTAATCGCAACGAGCCCATCCTTGTTTTTGACAGTATTCCTGTAATAAAGTCGTTGGGATTTTGCCTGTCCAACTGCTGCCCCCTACAATTTGCTTCGCGGTCGCTTTGACCTCGCCTGCATCCGTGACACAAGTTTGCTTAGTCCTTTGCTTCTGTGTCGCACTAGCTGCGAGCGACGCAGTCTTGGAGCTGATCGCAGCTTGCTCATGTGTCTTTTTGCGAACCATGATCGACAGGCACTATCAACAATGTCGAGAAGCGACCCAAGAAGCCCTAGAAGGCGATTGACTAGCAGGATGCCGTTTGCCTCATGGCAACAGAAACGAGAAGTAGTCTGACAGAGCAAGTGTCATCGACATGCAGACTGCAACTTCCCGCGCGCCTGGACATTTCGCAATTCGCACGGCGCGGCTTTATAGCACATTTAGATCCGTAGCTTTACCACGACCTGAACTTACGAGATGGCAGCGAAAAAACTGCGTACTATACAAACTTTGAAACAGCTATAGCGCAACTCAACACTACAGAGACTCGGCCTTGACGATCTTCTCGTCAGTCACCACTAACTTTGTCGGGCGGATCGACTCCCTGGGCGGATTCTTGGCGGAAAAGATCACATCGAGCTCTTCAAGTGTTCGACCCTTGGTCTCCACAACGAAGAAGTACGCAATGACACCTTGAATACAGTTCCAGGCGATGAACACAAAGTAAACCTTCCACTGAATGTTCTTGAGGGCAACTGGAAACGCAAATTGGTTCATCAGCGATGCCGCATTGACTGCCAGGGAGGAAAATGCCATGCCCTTCGCACGCGACTCAAACTTGAGGGTCTCGACTGGGTAGAGAGCCTGCAGAGGGGTCAGACCGAATGAGTAAACGATCGAGAAGACAAAGATGAAGAAGATGGAGGCAATGGAGGCGCCGTTGGAGGCATCCTTTGCAAATACAGCGGTACATGCAGTGATGCAAGCAAAGCAACCTGCCATCAAGAAGCAAACAATAATGAGCGTTCGACGACGTCCAGCCTTGTCAACGATGCGCGCTCCAGTAACAGCAGCGATTGCACTTGCCATTTGGTTACCGAGGTTGATGCCGAGTTGCTCTTTGGCGTCCTTAAGTCCACTCTGCTCAAGAACAGGGACAAGATAGTATCCAACTAGACCATTACCGGAAAGTTGTCCAAATAGACTGACGATGAGCATGCAGGTGAGACGCCAACGAGCATTGCTTCCAGCGAAGAGCTCCCTGTAGTCCCAAGCGCGCTTGTTGGAGCCTTCCGTAGAGATGTCGCGCTCAATTTCTTCCATTTGAAGACGGACCCAGACAGACTCCGGGTTGCCACTGCCATGGTACTTCGTAATGATTTCCTTGGCCTCTTGTGTCTTGTGATTGGAGACAAGCCACCGAGGGGACTCTGGCAAGAAATAGGCGAACATGCAAACGATTGCTGGCATGACCAGCTGGAGGAACAGCGGCAGGCGCCAAGCTAAGTTTGTCTTGACATCGACAACAGCGATAGAAAATGTGACGAGACCTGCAAGAATCGATCCGAGAAAGTAGCAACAGTTGCTGACTGTTAGTCAAATTTAATATACACGCTTGCACTTACTAGAGCCCCGTGAGCGTTCCTCTGTATGTTGGGAAGGCAATCTCGACAACATATGCTGGAGCTGCACTGGAACTGATGCTGTTGCCAAAGCCTAGGAGGAATCGTCCAGCAAGGAAAGTTTGCAAGTTGTGTGATGTGCCAGAGACAACAGTGCCGATGATGACAATGAGGCATCCAATGACCATGCCTGCCCTTCGGCCGAAGGTGTCACATGCTGGACCGACAAAGGGAAGTGCTGCGACACCTCCGATCTGGTACATGCCAAAAATGAGACCTGCACACAGTTAGTTTGTCGAATGTCGAAGATCTTCGTACAACATACCAGTCTTTGCTCCGACTGACTCTGCGCCAAAGAACGACTTGAATGGCTGTAGTCCAATCAAACTTGTCATCAATGAGCCGTCGAAACCATTGATGCTTGAACACAAGAATGCGACAAAGCAGATGGCGTAGAGCTTGAGCATCATCGGGGACCCAGGCATGGGTTTCTCAAGGAGCGCGGCAGCATTGAGCTCTGCAGAACCTTGTACAATCGTTTCTTGAGCGACGTCTTGGGTGCCCAAGCTCTCAACGTGGGTGAAGGCTTCCTTGTTGGACATACTTGGAGGAGCGACCTTTCTGTGTGATCTTGGCTGAGCAGATGAGAGTATTTATGTATTGTGCTTCTAGTCTGGGGTATTCTTTCGCATGGCAATCAAGCATCAGGCAGGAGTCGCGAGAGATGGTCCCGCTCAGAGTCGCAAAATCATTGCACACGGCGCATGTCTGAGGCAACTTCGGAGAAGCCCCTCCGATGTTTGTCGCCTCGCAACTGATTCTCGCGCAAGCGACATTTTGACGTGTGGGAGAAATCTGGGGTCGACAAATTAAGACAGCTGTCAATTGAGACGCTGAACGGAACGCGTAGGCGGATGGTCTTACGTACGGGCCCGGTACGGGAGAGACTATCCCGATCGAAGCCCGAGACCACTTGGCCAAATCAGGCTAAATCTGATTGTTTGTGAAATTGATCATGAGTACGGATGGCACTAGACTGCAATTACTTCTATTCTAGAAGTGGGCAGGTATCGGAAGCCGGAGGACCCTGAGCCTCTTGGCAGCGATCAAGAAGATGCAGTAGTTCGAGTGAGAAAAAGTGAGGGAACTTCCCCAGATTCTGCACATGACTGCGAGATTCAATGCGAGTGCTATGCATTGTTTGCATGGCAGCAAGGGCTCTTTAGCCTCTTGGCCTGACTTCGTCCAAGGGGCCATGAACCGCACCAGGCCCGCGCGTATGAGTGACGCTTGACGGCGCGGGGGTTGGTCTTCCGCATTGTGGGCCCAGCGGCTTCAAGCCGTCAACAAGGGCCTCTCGAGTCTCGTCTAGTGGTGCCATACGACCAGGGCCATGACCATGGTTCTGACTAGTGTGATAGACAGACGACCATTCAATTGCGGGTCGCATGACTCGTATGAGTCGTATCAAGGGCAAGAGAATACATTGATCCGTTACTCGCAGTCCGAGCCTCAGGTGCCTCGTCGACAGACAGGCTATGACCTATAAGTTGCGGGACGCTTGCCTCCGCCGAGCTCTGCCGCTTGCCCTTCAGCCTAGCTTATGCGATTATGTCACACTGTTCGGGAACTATACTGGGAACGATCACAAATATCCAATAACCGGTAGTATGACTGTAGTAGACGTGAACACCACATTGAAACCTTTTCACAAAGCTAATCCATTGGTCCACTCATTAGCGCTGCAAACGTTCATGGTGGTCTTCGAACCACTTTTTGACAAAGGCAGATGAGGCCTTTGGCGTGCGTACAAGCGTGTCATAGTCGACGTGGACGACTCCAAATCGTACACTGAGGCCCGACGCCCATTCGAAGTTGTCCAGCAGCGACCAAGGGAAGGCGGCTCGAACGTCAACCCCATCGACCTCTTTCGCCTCCAGCATAGAATCCAGGTAGCCGTGATAATAATTGATTCGAAAGTCGTCTTGCACAATCTGATCTAGGGACATCTGACACTCGCCAGGTACAGAGCAGCCAAACTCCGTCACATAAATCGGCATAGCATACCGGAGATGGATCCAATTCAGTAGCTTTCGAAAGCCCCATGGAACGACTCTCAGCCAAGTGCTCTCTGCTTGCGGGCCAATGGGAATACCATCCTTTTCGTATACATACTTTGCATCGCCCATATACTCCGTTACGCCAGAGCATTCATCAGGCACAATGTAGTTAGATGTGTAGTGGTTCATACCGTAAAAGTCACTGGAGCCCTTGACCAAGTCCTTCTCTTCATCAGTGAAACATGGCAGCCGATCGCCCAGCTTCGCTCGCATACTTGCTGGATAATCGCCCAGATAGATAGGATCTGCGAACCATCCGATCCAAAATTCGAGATGTCGTTGAGCAGCCGCCACATGCTCTGCATTATCTGGCTCGAGAGGCTCGGCCCAGTCTCCGTTCAAGGTGATACCAATCTGACCACGCTGATGAGCTTGGAAGCATGTACGATACACTCGTACTGCGGAGGCATGGGCGAGAATGCAGCTGTGGCCAACCTACTGTTAGCTCATCAACAGTGTGGAGTCAAGATGTGTACAATCCAAGGCTCAGTGCTCGAGTCGCCAACAGCTCGATGTGATCTGTTCGAGCTGCGCCCAGGCGCAAATGCGCCAATCCCATAGCCAAGGATAGAGATGACCCAAGGCTCATTAAATGTCAGCCAGTGTCGAACGTCCCTGCCGAAACGATCGAAGCACACCGTGGCATATCGCTCAAAATCTGGTACAAATTTTTGAGTGTTGAGCATGCCTCCATATCGATCGACCAAAGCCTGAGGCGTGTCCCAGTGATGCAAAGTAACAAAGGGCACAATGCCGTGAGCATGGCAAAGTTCAATCAACTTTGCGTAGTATTCGACGCCTGCCTCATTGACCGGATCATCTTTGCCGCCGAGGGGGATGACGCGAGACCAGGAAATCGAAAATCGATAGGCCCTTGCCCCAAGTGTTTTGAGAAGCATGATATCCTCCTCTGCGCGATGATACTGGTCGACGCTTACATCTGCATTTGAGCCATCGGCGATGTTACCCGGGATGTGGGTGAATGTATCCCAAATGGAAGGACCACGACCGTCAGCGTCAACGGCGCCTTCCACTTGAAAGGACGCGGTTGCGTAGCCCCAGAGGAAGTTGTCGCTCATTTTATTGTAGCTTGTGAGGGTTGAGGAAGTTGAGGTGTCTTTCACTTGAAGCACTGACGGTTGGCACAGATTACGATGAAGACAGTGGTTTTAAAATGGCTGGGAAGCCTCCAATTGGCGGCTGAGCGAACGCGGCGCATATCATGCCGAAGCTCAACCTGAGAGGCTGAGACTCAGGGAGGTTTTGTCACCGTCTGTGACCACCTTGCGTTGTGCTGTTTGTGCCTCAGTGCCTGCGTCTTTACAATTTCCAAATGTGGGGGCCTTGGTCAATGTTGGAACACGGTCTTCCGATCGCGACAAGCATCACGGAGATCAATCATTTCAGTTTGTTTGCGCATAGAGAGGCAAGACAGGGTCGGCTTCATCCAGCAGCCCCAATCCGATAAGATGGCGACTCTGGAACTCCCACTCTCATTGCAGTGACCCAACAACTCAACATGCACATCTTCAAACAAGACTCTCGCGTTGTCACACTCATCAAAGACTGGCAGTGGCAGGAGGCGTCGCCCGACAAAGAGTCATGGACACAGTGCAAGTACAACCCGAGTCAAATTCACCTTGAGCTGCTTGATGCTAAGGTCATCGCAGATCCCAATATTGGTATGAATGAGACTGGACTGCAGTGGATCGGAGAGCGAGACTGGGAGTACAAGAGCTGCTTTCATGTGGCAAGTTTGGATGCTTGCGAGTTTGCTGATCTTGTCTTTGAAGGCCTGGATACATTTGCTACTGTCTCTCTCAACGGATCGCATATTCTTAGCAGCGACAATGCCTTCCACACTCACCGTGTCAATGTCAAGGCTAATCTTCGCGTCGGCATCAATATCTTGCGGCTTCATTTTGCATCCGCAATCGTGGAAGGCCACAAGTTATACAAGAGGAATGGTGAGGGTATCGTCTGGAATGGCGACCCTTCTAGGCTGCATGTACGAAAGCCTCAGTATCATTATGGCTGGGACTGGGGGCCTGTTTTGATGACGTGTGGCCCTTGGAAACCAGTCATGCTTGAACAGTACAATACTCGAATCAGCGACTTGCGCGTCGAAACCTCCATCTACAAGAAGGAGCCTGCCGACATCAAGCTTGACATTGCTGTCCACCCAGCCTCTTTTTGTGGTGACTTTCAAGTCGAATGTGTCACACCAGACGGCACATCACTTCGAGCTACTGTTTCTGCACGTAACGGCAAAGCGAAGCATGTATTCACCATCTCTGCACCAGAGCTGTGGTACCCTGTGGGCTATGGCGCTCAGCCGCTCTACACCGTCTCTGCTTCACTTGGAAGACACACATTAATGGCCCGACTCGGCCTCCGCGTAATTGAACTGGTTCAGCACAGTCTTGAGGGTCAACCTGGCACATCCTTCTTCTTTCGCGTCAACGGCGTACCCATCTTCGCCGGTGGCTCCAATTGGATACCGGCCGACAATTTCCACTGCAGACTCACGCGAAAAGACTACTTCGCTTGGGTAAAGAGAGCTGTCGATGGTGGTCAGAATATGTTGCGCGTTTGGGGTGGTGGTATTTACGAGTCTGATGACTTCTACGATGCTTGCGATGAGTATGGCATTCTCGTCTGGCAAGACATGATGTTCGGTTGTGGGCAGTACCCAGCAGGCCATGAGTTCATGCTTTCTGTGAAGAAGGAGGCCATCGACAACTTGACCAGGCTCCGTCACCATCCATGCCTAGCACTTTTTTCTGGCGGCAATGAAGACTACCAAGTCTGCGAGAGCTACAACTTGACTTGGGACAAAGACGACACTGACTGGGAGCGTGTGGCCAAAAGCAATTTTCCGGCTCGCGCAATATACGAGCATCTGTTGCCAGAAGCTGTTTCAGCTGTCTCGCCTTGGATACCTTACTGGCCTTCCTCACCTTTCGGTGGGACATCAACGCGCGACCCAACTGTAGGCGACGTTCACCAGTGGAACGTGTGGCACGGCACTCAGGAGCCTTATCAAGACTATGGCAAGTTGGGCGGACGCTTTGTAAGTGAGTTTGGCATGCAAGGTTTATCCGACATCAAAACTCACAACTACTATCTGCGTGACACGACAGATGCTCGCGAGCGTCATCCGCAGTCGAAAACGAATGTGCACCACAACAAAGCAGATGGAAGTGAGCGTCGCCTGGCTGTCTACTTGAACGAGAATTTTCGATACAATATGGGCAATCTGGAAGACTACATCTACGCCACCCAGCTTATGCAGCATGAAGCTCTGTCCTATGCCTACCGCATGTGGCGCAGAGAATGGCGTGGTGATCGTCGAGAATATTGCGCTGGTGTGCTCGTCTGGCAACTCAATGACTGCTGGCCTTGCACTTCTTGGGCAATCTGCGACTACTTCCTACGACCCAAAGCAGCATACTTCGGCATCAAGCGAGAGCTGCGGCCAATCCATGGCGGTCTTCAGCGGCGGCGCGACGAAAAGTTTCCGACTTTGAAGGCGAAACTGCCCGCCAGTGCCGATCAGATGCAGGCGCCAGGCCCTCCCTTCTACTACGGCCCCTGGTTAGACACTGTTGATGTTTGGGCGCTGAATAATACGCTCGAGGCGTTCTCCGCAAAAATTGTTGTCGAAGCCTATCACGTCGAGTCTGGGCAACGTGACGAGTCCTTTCGCTTTGAAAAGGTGATCACCGTGTTGGCGAACTCGTCGACTGATGTCTCAGCCGATGTTGCTATCTCGAGCGAGCAGGCTGAATCGTGCGTCTTGGCTTTGACGTTGACTTGTGTGCTTTCGGGCACTGTCGTTGGACGATCGTACGATTGGCCTCAGCCTTTCAAGTACCTGCATTTCCCGAAGCGGCGCGTTTCTGTCGATGTTGACGAGTCGGGCAAGCTTGTGCGGGTATCTGCTGATCGCCCAGTGAAGGGTCTGGTGCTGAGCTGCGAGCATGACGTGGACTTTGCAGATAACTGTATCGATCTAGTGCCAGGTCAAGTGCACGAAATCGCGCTAGGCCATTACAATGGTGAGAAAATTTCAGCCCGCTGGTATGGCGATGAAGAAGAATAGCTGCCGTACGCTCATTATGTAGACTCTTGTGTTGCAATCAAAGTCATACAATGTGACTAGTTCTACAGTCTCAAGCGCATTAGAAATTAGAATTCAAGTCTAAGAGCTCTCCCAGACTTGTGCAAATTTCAGTCAGTCTCTACACACACGCTGAGACGCGTCCTCTGCAATTGAACCAGAGTCTAGCTACGTAGTTCACCTGTAGGGACCAGAGCGCTATTCTTGCAATTTCAAAACCAGTAGTCCTAGTAGGTCAGTAACCCCACGAAGTAGCCATACAAAAATTCAAATGTGACAACACCACGCCCACTAAACCCTCGCATTTGTACACTAGAGATCTCGACTGCCGGACCTACAGCGACGACGAAGGTTGTCTTTCGCTACAAAGTGTGTCTCTCTTTGTAATCCCTCGGAGCTGACTGGAGCGCAATGGCGCAGCTCGGCGCCAGGAGTATGCAGAACGACGGCAGCCCTGCACCCATGAACAAAGTCCCGGCTGCTTGCGACGACTGCAAGAAGAGGCATCAAAGGTGCAACGGAGAGCAGCCGTGTGAAAAGTGCGTGCGCCATTCGCGGCAGTGCCAATATAGCGAGCGCATCGATCGTTCGCCGCTGACTCGCAAGTATGTCGATGAGCTGGAAGCGAAACTAGCGGAAGCATTGGACCGACTTTCTCGCGCAAATTCTGTTGCCAATGCCGAAGTGACAAGCAACCACGTCATACGAGCGTCGCATGAGGAGCGGCCTCAGAAGCGAAGGAGGCATGTTGTTAGGTCATACGCTGGCTACCCGCAAGCACCAAACCAGTCTGCGCCCTACTCACGAAGCCGCAATCTTTTTGACGTCAAGCCAGAATTCGCTCGCGCTTTTGAATGGGATGAGACTGACTTTGATCATTTGTCTGCCATGACAGAAAAGGGCGTAGGATCCCTGGCCTTCAGCTCTGGCATGTCCGGCTTTCTAGGAACCTCTTCATCTGCAGCGGCTTTACAAGTTCTTTCCACAAAGACTGGTGTAGATAATCTTCCATCAGAACACCAGCCAAATGCAGGCGAGGTGATCAGCTACAACCCGTACAGCGTCAGTGTTAAGCCACATGCGCGTCCTCCACAATTGCTGGAGGAGCATCTCATACAGCAATTTTACTGGCATCATCATCCGCTTTACCCCTTGACCTTTGAGCCCATTTTCAGAGTCTGTTCCATTACTTCATGGTCTATGCTGACATCAGGCTGAATATCACAACAAGATCCCGAAGCCAAAACCGTGGCCTGCGTTGCTCAACATCATTTTAGCTCTGGGGACCTGGTACTCGTCAGATTCCAGTGAAGAAGTCAACGATATCGCGTTTTTCCGAGTCGCACAAGCGAATCTCTCACTCGACATTTTCAGTGCAGGTGATCTGCCCTCTGTGCACGTTCTGGCGCTCATGTCCGACTACTTATTCAAGCGCAATAAATGTAATACCGGCTATCTGTATCTTGGTTTGGCCATTCGAATGGCGGTCGGGATCGGTGTACATCGAGAATACACAAATTCTGCTATTGCCCCTTGGGAAAAAGAGATACGCCGTAGGACATGGTGCACACTGTTTAATATGGAGGTGGCTGCTTGCATCATGCTTGGACGACCTTTATGCATCGACCAATTCGATGTGCTTCCGCCCGGTAACCTCAGCGACCTCGACTTGCCCTTTGACAGCAAAGTGATGCCTCCTTCTGTCGATCGCCCGACGGCGTACACTTGCTCTATATATCACGGTCAACTCTCGATGATTGCCATGGAGGTACACACCCGTCTACTGCTTAGCTTCGCGCCGTCGAATACTGAAGTAGCGGATCTTCATCATCGTCTCGAACTTTTCCAGCAAAGTTTGCCGCCGTATGTCGCCCAGGAGGTGGAATCCGAGCCAGGGTGGTTGACTGTACCTCGCTTGTTACTTCATTGGCGACTGCTCAACATGCAAATCATATTGCAAAGACCCGCCATCTTCCAACTCGCCAATGAGCAGTTTGACGCTCCTTCTCAGAATTGCTTAGAAGCAGCGTCTGAGAGCATCCGCATGATCTCTGCTCATCTTTTCGGCAGGCAGTCTGGTCAGCCAGTGACGCGAGGTCTCGCTTACAATGCCATGTTCTTCGCGTTCCATGCAAGCATAATACCTCTCTACCTCTTGCTCAATTTTCCCTACAGTTCAAAGACAAGCAAATGGCGCTCAATGGTAGATACAGTGTTGGTGGTACTGCGACTTTTGATGCGGACTTTGCCTCACATCAGCAAATGTATCGAGACCATTGAACGGCACATTCAAAGAGAAGATCGACGACCGTCAAACGACAATCAGCCTGATCAAAGCGCCGGCAACATCATTTCATCAATCTTGGCTTCTGGTGTTGCCAATGATTTTGATTATCAAGATGTTGCGTCCAATTCTAGTCTTGAGGCGAGTCACTTGGACTACAACACACTCGACATACTGTCGAACGAAGCACACCTACTCGGGTCGTTTGGTGGCTTTTTTGACCACCAGTAAGCTATTGATGTCTCGTCGATCCAGGAAAAAGTGATCACGCACTGGATTCATACTCCTTCAGGGGTTTGAGTCAAACAATTTTGCATAGTCGGTTTGCGAATCGTGCAATCGAGAGAAGCGAGTCGACACGCCATGAAGACCTAGGATACGCGTTCATACAACACGTGATTTTTACCCCTTTGAGTCTGCGCGTTGAGTCATCGGCAAGATCTTCAACATTGCCATTCTAGTTGTTGTGTGGCTTGCCGCACTGCGATGTGAGCTGTACATTGTATTCCGATATCGGTTGATCAAAGTTGATTTTACAAGCAGAGTGCTCAGATCTTTGCAGACCTTACATGCAATTTCGCTGGTACGGTCAAAGTGATTGATAATCTACGCACCGGGCCGACTTCCGGTGACAGGCATGATATCGGCGCGCATTTCAGAGTTAAGCTTCTCGCAATGACCCCGAAGAGACGTCACGGGTAACCAAAAGATTCTTTCAAGTTTGAGGTTTTTGATGTTCTTTTCTCAGGATATCGATTAAAACTATGGCTGAGGCTTTTGACATGCCTGGTCACTGTATGTTTCCAAAGTAGATTTGAGGCGCACATATTGCGCTTGGCCAGCGGAGTACAGCTGTAAAAGGGCGTGCTCTTTTACCGGAGACATACAGACGCTTCCTCGATTGACGTCAGGATCCGAGTCGCGTCATCGTGGGTTCTCCTAGAGCAGAGGTGTCCAACAACCTGGACTGTGAACTAACAGCACAATCTCATGCGCTGATAGACTGCCGAGCGTCTCTCTCACACAAGATTGCACTACACGGTAAGCAATATCCTGGAGACTACGATCTTTTTTACATTCCCGATCTTGAGCTGGAAGTGAAGGCACTACTGATCGAGCAGCGCGATTTTGGAAGCAATTAGCATAAGATCAGCTACATGGAGGTGCTATGATTATTGATGAAGGTGTGCTTGTTTGGCGATAAGCTTTCAGCTCCTTTGGCACCAGAAGTAAGCACCAGGCGCGCTCATGTGCAAGTCTAGGTAGCTTTTGGGCAAGGGCGTTGAAAAGTGTCCCTGAACTGAACGTACATTGCGCTCACCACGACACCACCATGACACCTTCTTCATTGCCTACACTCGTTCTTGTCCTGCACGACCACCAGCACGACCGCCGATACCTACACTCGTTACACCAGCATGGATCCCTGGTTTGACTGCACCTTTACGATATACAGTAAGCTGCCTCAGCAGCAGGAGGTTTGCTTGACAACCACGGCGCGCCTGCCAGGTCAGCTTGCAGACTCAACAAATCTGATGGCCAACTCACGATAGGCATCTCGAAGCTGCACGTCGCGTATTTGGCCGAAACCAATGACGAATGTGATGTCTGGAGCAGCCCGCTAGCTACCATTTCCAATCACAGCCATCTACACGCATTGCGCGTCAGGTGCTGCGGCGTAGCAAAAACTGGCCACGAGCTCCCTTGGTTCGAGATGCAGCGGGAGAGTCAACATCGGAATGTCAAGAACTCGCAGACCGCATCAGTAGATGTCACTTTTCCGCCAAAGCTTTTAGTGTCTGCAAACCACGAGGTTTCACACGACCGATCGGCGCAAAAACCGTCCACCGCAGGTCATCTCACAAGGGGCGGTGCGAGGCAGTGATGCTTGTGCCGCTCAGCAAGCACCACCGGCATGAACTGACCACCGAAAACATGCTCTTCGAAGTCGCTTTACGTCGGCAACCTGCCATCAGGCTCTCGAAGATGCTTTTTGCGATACACATTATCTTCAACGCAGATGACCAGTTTATGAGTTGCAAGCTATGGTCCATTTTATTATTATTAATGATGATACATGCGGTGAAGGATGCAGGCAAGCTTCACCGTACCATGATTGTCGAGGGGTATCAAGTTGGGAATCGAGTCCACGTTATCTTCTTTGAGGTCCAAATGGCAAGCCTTCGCGCTCGCATGAAACATTCGCCATGTACCATCATTATGAGGGTCTGTTGGACCATCGCTTGTAGCTCATGAAATTGGTCTTCAGCGTTGAAGATGATGTGTATGGCGAGAACCATCTTCGAGAGCATAATGGCAGGTTCTCGCATAATGGCACGTTCCCGACCTAGAGCGACTTGGGAGAGCATGTTCTTGGCAAGTACTTCATGTCGGTGGTGCTTGCTGAGCGGCACAACAATGACTGCCTCGCAACGCCCCTTATGAGAAGACCTGCGGTGAATGGTCTCTGCGCCGATATTGTCGTGTGAGACTTTGTGGTTGAAAGACAATGAAAGCTTTGGTGGAAATGTGACATCCACTGTTGCGGTCTGCGAGTTCTTCACATTCCGATGTCGAGTCTCCTGCTGCATCTCGAACCAGGGGAGCTCGTTGCCGGCTCTTGCTACGCCGTGATACCTGACGCGCAATGCGTGCAGATGGCTGTGACTTGGTGCAAGAGCTAGAGCGCTCGTCCAGACATCCCATTCGTCGTCGTAGTCGGTGACACACGCGGCATGCAGCTTGGTAATGCCTAAGTTGAGTTGGCCATCGGTTTGTTTGAGGTCTGCGAGCAGACCTGCTGTTGCTGAGGCAGCTCGCAGAATACCGTAAAGGTGCAATCGAACCAGGGATCGTGCTGGTGTGGCGGACATTTACGGATTCTTGAGTTTACCAGTCCTCTGCTAAACTAAGGGCAGCGCATGTGAAGCGGTAGCGAATGCATGGGGACTACCTGATGTACAGAGCTTGTACTGCTAAGACATGAACGTATTAAAGGGTGTTGTTACTGTTGTTATTGCTACGGTAATGCTGTGCTGGCACTTTGTAGAGCACGCATTGGCGGTGTCGCACGCTCAGAATTCCCAGCGCACAACACTTCCACTGGTTCTGTATCCTCTCTGTGCGAGACTTACAAGCAGAGCGTTCCGGACGACGACGAAGACAAGATATGAAGACGTGCTGGATGCAGCATTGCTTTGACTCAACATTGAAATAGGCGATGCCGAGACATGACGCTGGAGTGCAGGTGAGATGACAATGTCGTTGCGGAGGGTTAGCAATTATGCGTGCAAGCGTGTAGAGTATCGCAGAAAAAACCGTTGCGGAGAAATGGGGATGATGCATAAGAGGGCGTAGCGTAGCGTATGGCTCTGGTTTGGCGGTGCGAAGATATTGAGAAATAATCGTCCATTCCAG
Source organism: Protomyces lactucae-debilis (assembly GCF_002105105.1). Lineage (NCBI taxonomy): Eukaryota > Fungi > Ascomycota > Taphrinomycetes > Taphrinales > Protomycetaceae > Protomyces > Protomyces lactucae-debilis. The sequence continues at coordinate 328,284 of NW_024468010.1, forward strand.
ATCAAGCAATAGAGTTGGTCGCATGTAGCTGGCATAACGTCGCTGGAGGCAAAGCGCTTTGAGACATTGCTGGAGGAATCGAGGCGTTGCTGGATAAAACGAAAAATACTGAGGCAATTGCTTGGGGAGAAGAAGGGATGTAAGCCACGGTTTACAAGGACACGCGGTTCCATGATAATGAGTGCAGAAGTTGCGAGAGAATGCGTTGCGTATGCTTTGATGATCCATACTGCGACCAGTGCGAGAAGGAAGTGCCTTGCGAGCCAATACGACGGTCGCAATCAATGAGCGAGCAGGAAAAGGGGTCGATGACATTGCGTATGCTTTGATGGTCCATACTGCGACCAGTGCGAGAAGGAAGTGTCTTGCGAGCCAATACAACGGCCGCAATCAATGAGCGAGCAGGAAATGGGGACAGTGACGGTGTGTATGCTTTAATGGTCCATACTGCGACCAGCGGTTGACGTTGCGTATGCTTTGATGGTCCGTACTGCGACCTTATACGTAATACATATACGTGACTAACGGAGGCGTTGACATTGACGGTGTGTATGCTTTGGTGGTCCATACTGCGACCCTACACGTAATAAATATACGTGACTAACGGAGGTGTTGACGTTGACGGTGTGTATGCTTTGCAGGTCCATACTGTGACCTTACACGTAGTTGATATACGTGACTAACAGAGGCGTTGACGTGGAGACGTTGACGTTGACGGTGTTTTTGCTGTGATGGTCCATACTGCGACCAGTGCGAGAAGGAAGTGCCTTGGGAGCCAATACAACGGCCGCTTCAATGAGCGAGCAGGAAATGGGGACAGTGACGGTGTGTATGCTTCAATACTCCATACGGCGACCAGCGGTCGAGGTTGCGTATGCTTTAAGGGTCCATACTGCGACCAGCAGTTGAAGTTGCGTATGCTTTAATGGTCCATACTGCGACCAGTGCGTAAATGGAGGGCGATGCGAGCCTCAACAGCGGCTGACAATACTTGGCGCGAAGGAAATAGGTGCTAGATATAAAATGAGCTTCGAGATTCTGCGGGATTCGAAGTTGGCTCCAGGAGGTGTCTCCTGATGAGCACTGACTCCTGGATGAGGCCTTGGATTCGGGGTTTAAAGAGCTGCAGCGGTGTCCTCTAGGGACTAGTCACTTTTGGCTCAACGGGAATGCGATGCGAACCCCGAATAGGTCTGACAGGTTTTGAGCCTTGCGCTGGCCTTGCGTAGTGATGGCAGAACACGAACTTATGGGAAAGGCTTCGAAGCACAGTATCACAGCACAAGGAGGTTGCAGGATAGCTGTTGCGGGAATTCGAAGCTGGGTGAAGTGTTAGATATAAAATGAGCTTCGAGATTCTGCGGGATTCGAAGTTGGTCTAGGAGGTGTCTCCTGATGAGCACTGACTCCTGGATGAGGCCTTGGATTCGGAGTTTAAAGAGCTGCAGCGGTGTCCTCTAGGGAGTAGTCACTTTTGGCTCAACGGGAATGCGATGCGAACCCCGAATAGGTCTGACAATAGGGACACTATGTGTGCCGAAGCGATCATTTGGATTTACATGTGCGCTTTCTTGAGTTTACTAGTCCTCTGCTAGACTAAAGGCAGCGCAGCCGCTCTACTTATGTCTGTTGTGCGCAGGCAACTCTAGAGCGTGAGAGTTGTGCCGATGAGTTGACAACGCAGGCCTTAAAAGGCCAGCACACCCCATAGTTGAAGTACTATCGCAATCAGTTAGCTGCAATCCGCTTACCGTCAATCAGGCTATGAGCCTTGAATAACCCGATCACGCAAACGTCAAAGCCAACGCAAACGCAAACGCAAACGTCAAAGCAAACGCAAACGCAAACGCCAACGTCAACGCCAACGCCAACCAAGTGAATCAATGCCTCCCAAGACACGCCCAGAAGGCGTCGATGCCACCGAAGGCTCCGTACCAGCAGCCGGAGATGCCGATCCCCAGGCCGCTGCCCGCAAGCAGAAGCGCAGTGAGGACCTCATGCGATATGTCCCGCAAATGGTCTTCGATGGGAAACAGGAGTCGTGGGCAAACTTCAAAGCTGTATTTCAGATCACCGTGGAAGCCTACGCCCTGGACGACTACGTCTTCACCGACATCGACGTCGATGACCGTGCCTATGATCGAGTCTTTGCAGGCGATGCCAAGAGGCTGCTCATCAAACACCTCGATGCCAACGTCATGATGAGGGTCAACTTGGCAGAGTCGGCTGCCAAGATCTGGACCGGTCTTGTCAAGTCCAATGAGGGCAGCAAGGAGTTGCTACTAGCACGCCGCCAGGAGGAACTGTATGCCTACAAGTGCAAGGCTGGCACCTCCATGCAAGAGCACATTGATCGCGTGCTTACTCTGATCGCCAGAGTGGCGGACTGCGGGCGCAACGTGACGGACTTTGAGAAGCGGAGCGCTTTGCTCAACAGTCTGCCAAACGATTGGGAAGTGTTCCGCCAAGGGTACGTTGCAAACGGCAATGCCGACATCGACCTCCTCACCAATAGCTTGATGGGTGAGGCGGAGCGTCGCAAGAGCTTGGCAGGCACACAGGCGCACGCGATGTACACAACGCCGCGAATGGAGACCAGCTTCAGGCCTACCAGCTGGAGGCCAGGTATGAGAAAGAACTTCTCGGAATATAAGTGCTACAACTGTCAGCAGATGGGCCACATCATGGGTTAGGGTTAGGGTTAGGGTTAGGGTTAGGGTTAGGGTTAGGGTTAGGGTTAGGGTTTAGGGTTAGGGTTATCTTCTCTTTTTTTTTTTTTTTTTTTTTTTTTTTTTTTTTTTTTTTTTTTTTTTTTTT